>NC_066584.1:230505493-230824659 GCF_024323335.1 Lathyrus oleraceus
AAGTCCTCTCTATAGAGGCATCATTATTGAGGGCTTAATTGTTGAAATCGAGCAAGTTCAGTTGAACATCACCAAACTTCCATATCTGATTTCTCTCTTAATAGAAATCTAGAGTGGAAGTTTGTGGTATAGGACTGATGTACATCACTTCACCTTTCGAATGGTGCCTGGATCGTCCATTTTAGTGAGCATTTGAATCTCTGCATTTTTTGATCTTCGCCGGAGCTCACTGGAGAAGACGGTGGCATTGGCCACCGTCTCATTGCCAGATTGATTATGAGCCATTGATCTCAATCTCCAGATCTAATCTCGTCCCTCCTATGTTATGACTTTTTATATTGCCTCGTGTCTCTCAGTTGACTAAGGCATATGGTGGGAGCGCGCTCAGAGGCCGTGTGATGTGCCAGCTCAATTAATGAGACTGGATCCGACGCCTCTCCGTTTTTCGTATTTTCTTATTTTCTGATTTTATTTTCTTTATTTCTTTTAATTCCATTTTATTGCTAAAATTCATATCTCTCTTATTATTGGTCCAAAAAATATGGGACCAATTACATTATTTCTCTTTTAATTTCTAGTTTCTAAAAATGATTTTTAATATTTTTTATTTTACCATTTGCTATTTTTTTAATAATTTTCTCTTTTCTGGTTATTTTTAATACATTTTAAATAGTTTTTCATATCCAAAAAATACAAAAATATTTTTCTAACCTCTTTGAATGATGATGGATCTATGAAAAATATTCTTATCAATTTATTAATTAATTTGAAATTTATTTGAGATTTTAGTTCAATTAGGTTATTTTTATTCATTTTTATTTGATAAAAAATAGTTTCTGACTTTTAAAAATGCTGAAATTTTTTGTCAAACTTTGTTTGACCTTGTTGAACTTGGGATAATTCACTTGGACTTTTCAAAGTTGATTTGAAGTGATTTTGAAGTTTGACCTTTCTTTAATATTTTAATTCAAGTTTATTTTCAAATATTAAAAATGCCAAAGATATTTTGTTTATTTCTTGACTTCCAATCTTCATCTCATTTCTGATTTTTATGGTTTGACCTTGATCTTCCCTATCTTTGGTCAACATTTATGGATTGGTACATTCCTTTTCATTTGATGCACTTTATTTTCTTCATTTTCATTATCCATCTTCTTCTTCTTCTTCTTCTTCTTTTCGTTTTTGATCAATGAGTTAAAGGTTGATAAGCTAGCATTGATTAGGGAGGTTTAATCTTCCTTGATTCAAATCTAATTCATCTTGATCAAATGATCAAGTGAATGGCTTTGCATTAAGGATAGGTTGCCTTCTAAATCATGCAAAGGACTTAAACCAATACAAGACAATTTCTTTTCCTCTTTTTGGCATGGCAAGTTGTTGGAACTTGGTTCACTAATCAAGACTTCTAACTTGTGTTGTTGCCTACATTATTATTGACCGGCCTCAGATAGTTGTGACTTCTACATAAGTCCAATTACGATTGCTTAACATAGCGCTAAATTTTCCTTATGGCACACTAACTACTAACACTAACCATTAACAATTAACATTTACTTTTTGCTCTTTACTTTTATGCAATTTACTATTCTTGCACATATTATTCATTTGCTTTTTCCTTTGCTCATTTGAGCACATGTTTATGTTAATGCAATTTGCCTTTTGCTCACTCGAGCACATAATTGTGTATATATTATTGTGCTTGTGCTTTTGTTTTGATTGTTGTGGACCAATGCAAAGAAATGGACAAATGGACTTAGTTTCCAGGACTTTCCCTATGGAAATTGGAGTAAAAGGATCTTGATGCGAAGATGAATTAGAAGGACCAAACCTCTAAACTCACTCTTGTCCATTCTTGATTTGTTTCATAAAACTTTTGATGTGTGTGCTCTTGTGCTAGGGAATCCTATGAGAGCTCAAGTTGAAGAACCATTGCCATGTTCATCCCAAGTGAAGGATACAAGATGCATTGAGGATCTCTTAAGAGACTTGTTTGATTGCTGCTTGAGCTTACTATTATTTTGTTTGCATATTCCAAAGGATGGGAGCTACTTCAATCATCAAAATGATCTCAAGAGAGGA
This sequence comes from Lathyrus oleraceus, assembly GCF_024323335.1. Lineage (NCBI taxonomy): Eukaryota > Viridiplantae > Streptophyta > Magnoliopsida > Fabales > Fabaceae > Lathyrus > Lathyrus oleraceus. The sequence goes on from NC_066584.1 coordinate 230,507,573, forward strand.
ACTCCATTTGTGGTCTTGTTCTCTTATCCCTTATCTCTTGTATGTCTAGGACTTTAGCAATTCTTCTTCTTCCCTCCAATCTAACCCAAGCCAAAACTTTTTGTGCAAACATTTAACACTTCTTTTCAAACATTAGAAACCTAAGCCTTATGCTTTTGATTTTCAAACATTCTTTTCATAACACTTATTTTGAATTGAATCTTTAAGTGAACTTTGACCATATTTTGTATATACTTTTCATTGGTAAATATAACCCATTCAATACTTTTGTGGTTTCAATGGCCACTTTCTTATCAACACTTTTCATAACCTTTAGATATTAGGTTTGAGTTATCCTTGAGGTAGATGTAATACCCACCTATATCCTTAGTGATGGACAATGAGTCTTCCATGCTTATTATAGGGTTAACCCCTCACTAGCATGTTGAAGCTATCCTCACATGGTGGACTTGTGGTTTTAGGTTGAGTTTTCTCCCTTGGATAACAAAAGACCTTAAGGCTTTTGGACAAATCAATTCACCAACTCATTTTGAGATTTTTACCCCAAACTACGAGGTTTTGATCCTAATCTTTTCTTAAAGATGGTACGTAAGCAATGGGTTTATCCATCCAAACACAAAATGTAAATAAACTTGTATATTCTCTTCTCATCTCTTCAATCATGTTTGCACAAACAAATTTTCACAAAATACCAACCTTATAACAAGTATGAAAAGGGCTCCCTAGGAGTACATATGATGTTTTGGGTGCTTAAAACCTTCCCATTGCATAACCAACCCCCTTACCCCGATCTCTGACATTTTTACTAGTTTTTGATTTGATAAAACTTTTAGGTTTTTGTTCACTTTCTAACCATTACCTTGGATAAATAGAAGTGCGGTGGCGACTCGACTTGTATGGTTTACCTTGGATTTAGTCAATATCTCTAATGGTAACGAATACCCCGCTACAGAAAAATGGCGACTCTGCTGGGGACGATTTGCCTAGTGGATTTTGCCTACTTTTCATATTTTGTTGTATTGTATTGTATATTGTTTTGTGACATATTTTTGTGCAATTTGGGATTACTGTATTGTATGTAATGATTGAATTGCTTGAATATTAATTCTTTGTATGCTTGGTGATCTTTGTGAGATGAGTTCTATACCCGAACTCGAGTGCACTTAGGATAGGAGAATGGCATAGACTTGTTGACTTGTGTGGAGTTTTTCCTTAGCAAGTTGACTTGCAAGTCCATTCACTTGGTGGAGGTCATGTTGGGATCAATAATGTCACACAAGTAGTTGTGGTTAGACATTACTCTTTCCAATATAGACCTTAGAAGCCAAGGACCTTGGCTTACCAAGCCCATCTTGGCCTATTCTTAGGATGTAGTGTGAAAGTCGTTCAAGTGTAAGATTGATACGATTGTTACGCGATACTACACTCATAAGAGTCTCTCTTGAGAATATTTTTGGAATACGAGTAGTCGTTTATCCAATAATATCCGAAAGATGGGATAATGACTATGGGAACCTCTTGAAGAACATGTTTGGAAGGTTAAACCCTAGTACACTCCCTTTGGGTGGTTCTTAACCGAGACTTCATGCTCGTGACTTGCAACAAACCCTTGATTCATGGTTGATCCGTTCATGTATCCTTAATATCAATGGAACTTGGGTGTTGATAAGGTATAAACCATAATCCACCAAAATGGATGATTGATACTAAGGATGACATGATCCATCCCATGACCTTTGTTTGGTGTGCTTTGCTTGATCCTTGAGTGTGATTGTTGCATTCATGCATTCATGCACCCATTTGCATCCATATCATCAATAATAAGAAAATTTTCAAGGAACTTAAGAGGTCTATTTGCAAATTTTTAGACATGGAAAAACAAAGAAGGAATACAAAGAAGTACAGTTTCAGACAACCCGACTTGAAAGAGCTAAGGAATTTGACATCCTATGTGCTAGATCCCTTGGGTTTCAAGGCTCGTTTTGGGAAGCTTCTTTCTCTTCTGACTACTTAAGTGGACGAAGGACTGATGAGTCTATTGGTGCAGTTTTATGATCCCTTGTACCGTTGCTTCACTTTTCCGGATTTCCAGCTTTTGCCTACGCTTGAGGAGTATGCCTACTTTATGGGTATACCTATTCTAGACCAGTTGTCGTTCAGTGGCTTAGAGAGTATTCCTACTTGTCAAGAGATAGCTGACATGTTGTATATAGATGAATCTCTGGTTGGTGCTCATATGACTACCAAAGGTGGAATTCAAGGTCTCCCTTCTGAGTTCCTCATTGCTCAAGCTACCATGTATGGGAAGGCCATGAGTGAGGACGCCTTTGAGGCCACATTTGTACTTCTCATCTATGGGCTAGTGTTGTTCCCCAACATCGACAAGTTTGTGGATGTGAACGCTATTAGGATTTTCTCTACTCTTAATCTCGTTCCGACTCTGTTGGGCGACACTTACTTTTCTTTGCATATGAGGAATGCAAAAGGTGGTGGTACCATTGTGTGCTGTTTGCGTCTGTTGTACAAGTGGTTTATTTCTCACTTGCCGCAAACGGTCACCTTCAAGGAGAATAAAGGATGTCTACGGTGGTCCACGAGACTTATGTCTCTCACTAATGATGATATCTTTTGGTACAACCGTGTGTATGATGGTGTGAAAATTATTGACTCTTGTGGTGAATTCTCCAATGTGCCTCTTCTTGCTACATGTGGTGGGATTAACTACAACCCTATTTTGGCACGTCGTCAGCTTGGGTTCCCCCTAAAGGATAAACCCAATAACATCCTGTTAGAGGGTGTATTCTTTCAGGAGGGTAAAGATCCTCAAGGCTTGAAGGGCACGATGGTCCGCGCTTGGCGCAAGATCCATAAGAAATGAAGAAAGGAGTTGGGTCTGAAGAATTGTATTGCTTTGGAACCTTATACTTCTTGGGTTAGGAAGAGAGCTGCCGAATACCTCATGCCTTACGAGTATCCAAGACCTACACCTTTGGTTGTGGTTGGGCCTTCAACCCTCCCTGACCAAGGAGTAGAGGAAGGGAGAGATGAAGACCGTTCACGTGCTTGGATCCGTGAACGAGAAGAGTTGCTTCAGCAGATTAAGGAGAAGGATGCTTTGATAGAGTTCCTCGAGCATCAGGTTGTTGATGATCCTAATGATGCGTGGACTTCTCTACTTCCTCAGTCCTCTAGGTTTTGGAAGAGGAAGTACGATCGACTCGCCAAGGAGAAGGCAGATATGGAAGTAGCCTATGAGGAAGAGGTGAAAAGTCTTCGTGCATCGTATCTTCCTGCGTCCAGAGCTTTAGATGATTGCTTATAGGAATCCATAGGATGATCATTTTTCCTTCTGTCTTGCATTTGGTTACCAATGTTGTACTTCTTTGATGTAGAGACATTTCCCATATATTATTGATAATGTATTTCCATATGTGACAACTGTTTAATATTTCCAATATTTGCAAATAGAACTCTAAAAGTTCCTCTGATAAATAAAAACAAATCATATGCACAAGCCTTGCATGCATCATGTGCATAAGCAGGTTTTGCTCTAGGCTTCTTGTCATATGGTCTAACCCTGTGTCCTTCATTTATTTTGAAGACAAGCTGACTCACCAGTACTACACCAGAGCCAACTCTTCGAAACTGATGGATCATTTAGAACAAGAGAACCGCGAGCTGAAGGAAGAAGTAACCAGATTGACCGCCCTGATGGAGTCATTCATGGCTGCCCAGAGCTAGTCTTCCCCAACCCCCTTGACTTCTCCCCAGAGGACGGTCATTTCTGAGGTTGTGACTTCTACTGTGCCTACTGCAACAACCCACTTTGCGCCATCTATGTCGGCCGGGTTCCCGTGGGGAATGCCTGCCAATTTCATGCCAGAAGGTTTCGCTCCTACCCTTGCTTCTTTGCCGGCATCTAGCCCGGTCCTTTCAGTGCCACCTTCCGTTGTGCACACATTACCGAGAGTTGAAGATACCATCTACCATTCTGAACCATCTGAAGGTCCAGGTTTTTATGAGAAGATGGATGACATGAAAGACTAATTCCTTGAGCTTCGCAGGGAACTGAAGACTTTGAAGGGGAAAGATCTCTTTGGTAAAAGCGCTGCTGAGTTGTGCCTTGTGCCCAACGTGAAAATCCCTATTAAATTCAAACTACCTGATTTTGAGAAGTATAAGGGAAACACATGCCCTCTCAGTCATCTTGTGATGTATGCTCGCAAGATGTCGACGCAAACTGATAATGACCAATTGCTCATCCACTATTTCCAGGACAGTCTATCCGGTGCCGCTCTCCGGTGGTACATGGGTCTGGAAAGTTCGAACATCCGCTCTTTCGACGATCTTGGCGAGGCCTTTGTCAAGCAATATAAATATAATATGGATATGGCTCCTGAGAGGGACCAGCTGAGGGCAATTCCCAGAAAGAGAAAGAGACCTTCAAAGAATACGCCCAGAGGTGGCGCGAATTGGCAGCTCAGATAGTGCCACCCCTTGAGGAGAAAGAGATGACCGAGATCTTTTTGAAGACCTTGAGTTCATTCTACTATGAGAAAATGATAGCCAATGCTCCCTCAGACTTCACCGAGATGGTGAATATGGGAATGAGACTGGAAGAGGGGGTCCGTGAAGGAAGTTTGACTCGAGATGAAGGCTCTTCAGCAAAGAGATATGGAAGCTTTGCAAAGAAGAAGGAGGGAGAGGCACATGCTGTGTCTTCCCATGTCAAGAGAAGATCCTCTTTGAAGAGGAAGATTGCCCGCTCTATTAACAACCAGCATCAGGTGGCTCATATAGCACCTGTTTCCAAAGAAGCCCAACATTATCAACAACAACAATCTCAGCAATATCAGCAACAACAGCATCGTCCACAACAACAGGCCTACCAACCTCGCAACACCAATAATGTCAGCACTAGCTACGAGAGGAAGAGGGTCACCTTTGATCCAATTCTGATGACGTACACTGAACTCTATCCATCTTTGATTGATAGAAAGTTAATCACTCCACGAGACCCCCCCGCTGTACCTGCTAACCCCCAGTGGTGGTACAAGCCTGAGCTTCACTGCGTATATCATTTTGGTTCTCCCAGACATGACGGGGAGAATTGTTATCCCTTGAAGACCAAGGTGCGAGACCTTGTGAGAAGCGGGATTTAATTTTTCGAGGACGTAGGTCCGAATGTAAAGAAGAACCCATTGCCCGAGTATGGGAAATCTGTCAATATGGTCCATGGTTGTCCTGGCAAGTATAAAGTCAAATACGTCAGTCATATCCGACAATCTCTGGTCGAGATGCATCGTTTTCTGTGTGATTATAGCCATTATGAACACGACCACGATAGATGTCGAGTCTGTTCTGTCAATCAAAGAGGTTGTCGCCAGGTGCACAAGGATGTTCAGGAAATGCTTGATGAAGGAGTCATTGAGATCCTTCAAAACAAAAAGGTTGATGAAGATGCTGTTGAAGTCAACGTAATTTCTCCAGTATTCCGGATACCTGAGCCTGTTTTCATCAAGTATGATGGTAGCAAGCAGAAGTTTTCTCCTACTCTGACTATTAAGCCAGCCGGCCCTGTATCGTATTCTTCTGAGAAAGCAGTCCCCTATCGCTACAATGTTGTAGCATTGGAGAATGGGAAAGAGGTGCCCCTGCCCTCTTCATCAGTTGTTAATATTGCCGACGTCAGTGGCCTGACCCACAGCGGTCGTGTTTTCTCGGCTCCACCGAAGCCGCAAGCTGGCGCTCGAAGGAATGACAATGCTGATTATGCTGAAAGTCCGATTGGGAATGTTGTGAACGATTCGAATACGGCACTTGTTGCTAAACCTACCCCTACGTTGAAAACTCCTGCTTCTGCTGGCCTGAGTGGCAATGTGGAAGAAGAATGTGATGAGATGCTGAGGCTCATCAAGAGAAGTGAGTACAACGTGGTTGATCAGCTTCTACAAACGCCATCCAAAATCTCTATTTTATCATTGCTAATGAGTTCAGAACCACATCGAGAAGCTCTGCAAAAGGTTTTGGATGTGGCGTATGTGGATCACGATGTCACAATTGAACAATTTGACAGTATTGTTGCAAATATCACCGCTTGTAACAATTTAAGTTTTTGTGATGCTGATCTCCCTGAGGAGGGAAGAGACCACAACTTGGCATTACACATATCCATGAGCTGCAAGGATGATGCCATGTCCAATATGCTGGTGGACACTGGGTCATCATTGAATGTATTGCCAAAATCCACTCTTACGATGTTATCATATCAGGGGCCTCCCATGAGGTAGAGTGGAGTAGTTGTGAAGGCTTTCGATGGGTCTCGCAAAATTGTGATTGGTGAGGTTGATCTCCCAGTCAAAATCGGACCAAGTGATTTCCAGATTACCTTCCAGGTTATGGACATTCGCCCATCGTATAGTTGTCTCCTAGGCAGACCATGGATTCACGAGGTTGGCACCGTGACATCCACCCTACACCAGAAATTGAAATTCGTAAAGAATAAGAAGCTGGTAGTGGTAGGGGGAGAAAAGGCTCTCTTGGTTAGCCATTTGTCTTCCTTCTCTTATATAGATGCTGAGGATGAAGTTGGAACTCCTTTCCAAGCTTTATCTATTGTTGAACCTATTAAGAAGGGAACTCCTTCATTTGCTTCCTATAAAGATGAAAAGTTGGCCATTGAGCATGGTGCAACTGCTGGTTTGGGGCAAATGATTGAGTTGGAAGACAACAAATCCCGGGATGGCATAGGCTATTCTTCTGGGGTCTTCAACAAGCAAGGATTGTTCAAGATTGGAGGTTTCATCCACACTGGTCAAGATGAAGAGGTTGCTGCTATTCTGGAAGAAGACGAAGAAGATTCTTGCAATTTCATCATCCCTGGAGGGATCTGCCATAATTAGGTCACTGTTTATATTCCGACAGTTATCCATAAGTCAAAGTAATGTTCATTGTGTTTAAAAACCCTTCTCCCATGCCAAAAGGAGAAGTGATGACATTGTTGGCGCATAAATACAATGATATTTCTATTCAATAAACTCATGTTAAATGTTTGTTTTTCCAATTATTTTCCCTTTTGGCTTTCAAGAAATACTTCGCCTAAAGATAAAAACAGAATAGCTCGCTAAGTTGAAAAACAGAATATATGTATCCCGCTAGATTGAGTACCTCACCCTGGGGAAATCTAGGCAAAAAATGGGGATTTGGCAAGTAACTGCATCCTGACAAGACTGTGTTCTACAAATTGTCATCCGTCAGAGATTCCTGCTCAGTCGTCATCAACCAAAGCTTCAAATACATCGGATTCAGAATTGGTGGAGAAATGGTCATTATGTTCAATGTAGCCCTTTTCCAATATATATCACCAATTTCAAAATTGTAAAGATCCATGGAGTCTTGCCATTTGCAGACTACCATTCCATCAAATAAATTTTGAGCCTTTATCCAATTATATACACTCTTATTTGTTCCTACTCAACAAATCTTTTGCATGTTTTAATTGAGAAATATCATTGTTTTTAAATAATTAAACTGTTCATAACTAGTTTTTAAACAAAGTGAACATTCACAATGATGAAAGGATATTGGGATGTTTTCAGCGCTCTCCCAAAGATGGTAGGATTCTCGACAGGGTAAGACATTTGTTCATATTCCTGGCATGTTTGTATCCTCTTCCTCCGGAGCCTTTTGTGGTTTCCTCTCCCGAGCAGAGTGTGTGGTAAAGGTATTCAGCCTCCTTCCTCCTCAGCAGGTGTGAGCTCTTGGTTGGGTGAACTTGGAATCTCCTTATTGGTGGTTGTTCCCCACGAAGATCCATCATCCCCTTTGATAATTTCCCCGGTGGAGCGGCTTCCCCAGCGGAATTTATCTATGCCATGATCCTGTTCCTAGTTGGATTGGTTGTTGATCATTCCCATGCAGCTATCCGTGTACCCCTGATCCTCAACAGATGTGATGTTCTCCACTGAGCCTGGCTTTCTCTCTTTAGACGTAGTACCGGATGTTTATTCAATCGATCAGTGGGCTTGTTTGTGTTAGATATGTCTGTTCTGTCAGCATTCATCATAAATAAACCACGCATATATGCATAGTTTTAACATTAAGATATTCATGTTGCATCCTTTGCCATATATCTTTGTTTGTTATCTTCTGCTAATCTGTAATATATTCCCAAGCAGATTGTTTATGTCTGATCTCTCCATGAAGAGTCAGCCCCATAAGAAGAAAATGTTTATCCTTTCTTCCATATTCCCCACCGAGTTATGTCCTTGTGGATGATGGTTTTTAGTGTTTCCTTCCAACACATATATTGGGATGGAACCCCCCATTGAGTTAAATCCTCATAGGGATGAGTCTTGTTTCTTTGTGCATCTCTAGTTTGTTCCTAGATTTGGCTCCTGGAGATTATCCTTGTAGTTCCCCGTAGTTCGGATGAATGATTGCTCAGTAACCAGTAATTACCCATCTTTTCCATTGTGGAGTCTGTGGTTTTCTACCCTCATACCGGTAGTTGTAAACCCTATTTTTATCCCTTTGGCAGAGTTAACCTTTTTAACGGTTACTTTTCAGCGGTTTTCTACCCAGTATTTGGTAGATGTAATCCCCTCCTTGACGGTTATCATTATCAAATATTCGGTATTGATAGTCCTTTACCCTTTTTGAGTATATCTCCCGGATCATTGCCTTTGTCAATATATCCCCGGCGAGTCATCTTTCTTTGGCCGTTTGTTGGTAATGATTGTTTCTCCCCTTGATTGGTCATCATTTTGTACCTAGTTTTGGGTATTCCTGATGTCTTTTCTTTTCGGTCGATTTATCATTTATTAACCCAGTAACCTGTTGTAGATAATCTTTCGTGCGAGTATGTTATCTACATTCTGACGGTAATAGATAATATGTCTCATGCACTCTTCGGTCGAAGTCTTTGTCCTTCCCCAGTCGAGTAAGATTCGTATCCCCTTTGCGGAGTCGAATACCCATCCTGTTATCGAGTTGTCTTTCTAGCCCTCTTTTGGATTATGAGTGTTTTGGGAATATTCCCCAATTCACGCCCTGGTTGGTCACCTATTATATGCCCAGTATACGGTATCCCTGGTGTTTCTTCCTCTCTGCTCCCTATTATGACTTTTGTCCCCCCGTGGAGTCAGATTTTCCTGAGTTGAAATATACCTTTTAGGTTTTCCTCAGATGATTTCGAATATTTGATATCTCTCACCCTTATGCCGGTCTTAGATATTCATTCCCCCGAGCATGTTGTTCTTTCACCCTTATACCGGTGTTCGGATCACATGTCTCTTTGAGCTTATTACCCAATAACTTGTAATACTTTGCCCTGGTGTTTCCCCGGAAAGGTCCTGCTTGGATATTCCCCATCGAGGTCCTTTAGTGGATTCTCCCCGTCTGAGTCCGGATTTTCATCCGAAGTATCTTTTGTGGGTAATTCCGCTGTATTGGCATATTCCCCAATACATGCGCCTTTGAGTCAGCTCAGGTTTTTCCATTGATTTTCCCTTTCGAAATTCTGCACCCCAAGTTTTGAGTCGTGCCCTGCTCATTATTGAGGCATCATTATTGAGTGCTTAATTGTTGAAATCGAGCAAGTTCAGTTGAACATCACCAAACTTCCATCTCTGATTTCTCTCTTAATAGGAATCTAGAGTGGAAGTCAGTGGTATAGGAGTGATGTACATCACTTCACCTTTCGAATGGTGCCTGGATCATCCATTTTAGTGAGCATTTGAATCTCTGCATTTTTTTACCTTCGCCAGAGCTCACCGGAGAAGACGGTGGCGTTGGCCACCGTCTCATTGCCAGATTGATTATGAGCCATTGATCTCAATCTCCAAATCTAATCTCGTCCCTCCTTTGTTATGACTTTTTATATTGCCTCGTGTGTCTCAGTTGACTAAGGCATATGGTGGGAGCTCGTTCAGAGGCAGTGTGATGTGCCAGCTCAATTAATGAGACTGGATCCAACGCCTCTCCTTTTCTCGTATTTTCTTATTTTCTGATTTTATTTTCTTTATTTCTTTTAATTCCATTTTATTTCTAAAATTCATATCTCTCTTATTATTGGTCCAAAAAATATGGGACCAATTGCATTATTTCTCTTTTAATTTCTAGTTTCTAAAAATGATTTTTAATATTTTTTATTTTACCATTTTCTATTTTTTAATAATTTTCTCTTTTCTGGTTATTTTTAATTCATTTTAAATTGTTTTTGATATCCAAAAAATACAAAAATATTTTTCTAACCTTTTTAAATGATGATGGATCTATGCAAAATATTCTCATCAATTTATTAATTGATTTGAGATTTATTTGAGATTTTAGTTCAATTAGGTTATTTTTATTCATTTTTAATTGATAAAAAATAGTTTCTGACTTTTAAAAATGCTAAAAAAATTTGTCAAACTTTGTTTGACCTTGTTGAACTTGGGATGATTTTTCAAAGTTGATTTTAAGTGATTTTGAAGTTTGACGTTTCTTTAATATTTTAATTCAAGTTTATTTTCAAATATTAAAAATGCCAAAGATATTTTGTTTATTTCTTGACTTCCAATCTTCATCTCATTTCTGATTTTTATGGTTTGACCTTGATCTTCCCTATCTTTGGTCAACATTTATGGATTGGTACATTCCTTTTCATTTAATGCACTTTATTTTCTTCATTTTCATTATCCATCTTCTTCTGCTTCTTCTTCTTCTTTTTTGATTAATGAGTTAAAGGTTGATAAGTTAGCATTGATTAGGGAGGTTTAATCTTCCTTGATTCAAATCTAATTCATCTTGATCAAATGATCAAGTGAATGGCTTTGCATTAAGGATAGGTTGCCTTCTAAATCATGCAAAGGACTTAAACCAATACAAGATCATTTCTTTTCCTCTTTTTGGCATGGCAAGTTGTTGGAACTTGGTTCACTAATCAAGACTTCTAACTTGTGTTGTTACCTACATTATTATTGACCGGCCTCAGATAGTTGTGACTTCTACATAAGTCCAATTACGATTGCTTAACATAGCGCTAAATTTGCCTTATGGCACACTAACTACTAACACTAACCATTAACAATTAACATTTACTTTTTGCTCTTTACTTTTATGCAATTTATTATTCTTGCACATATTATTCATTTGATTTTTCCTTCGCTCATTTGAGCACATGTTTATGTTAATGCAATTTTCCTTTTGCTCACTCGAGCACATAATTGTGTATATATTATTGTGCTTGTGCTTTTGTTTTGATTGTTGTGGACCAATGAAAAGAAATGACAAATGGACTTAGTTCTAGGACTTTCCATATGCAAATTGGAGTAAAATGATCTTGATGTGAAGATGAATTAGAAGGACCAAACCTCTAAACTCACTCTTGTCCATTCTTGATTTGTTTCATAAAACTTTTGATGTGTGTGCTCTTGTTCTAGGGAATCCTATGAGAGCTCAAATTGAAGAACCATTGCCATGTTCATCCCAAGTGAAGGATACAATATGCATTGAGGATCTCTTAAGAGACTTGTTTGATTGTTGCTTGAGCTTACTATTATTTTGTTTGCATATTCCAAAGGATGGGAGCTACTTGGATCATCAATATGATCTCAAGAGAGGAACTCCGTTTGTGGTATTGTTCTCTTAACCCTTATCTCTTATATGTCTAGGACTTTAGTCATTCTTCTTCTTCCCTCCACTCTAACCTAAGCCAAAACTTTTTGTGCAAACTTTTAACACTTCTTTTGAAACATTAGAAACCTAAGCCTTATGCTTTTGATTTTCAAACTTTCTTTTCATAACACTTATTTTGAATTAAATCTTTAAGTCAACTTTGACCATATTTTGTATATACTCTTCATTGGTAAATATAACCCATTCAATACTTTTGTGGTTTCAATGGTCACTTTCTTATCAACACTTTTCATAACCTTTAGCTATTAGGTTTGAGTTATACTTGAGGTAGATGTAATACCCACCTATATCCTTAGTGATGGACAATGAGTCTTCCATGCTTATTATAGGGTTAACCCCTCACTAGCATGTTGAAGCTATCCTCACATGGTAAACTTGTGGTTTTAGGTTGAAGCTACCCCTCACTATCCATTTGTGGTCTTGTTTCTTATCCCTTATCTCTTGTATGTTTAGGACTCTAGCCATTCTTCTTCTTCGCTCCACTCTAACCCAAGCCAAAACTTTTGTGCAAACATTTAATATTTTTTTTTCAAACATTAGAATCCTAAGCCTTATGCTTTTGATTCTCAAACTTTTTCTCATAACACTTATTTTGAATTGAACTTCTAAACCAACTTTGACCATGCTTTGTGAATACTTTTCATTGGTAAATATAACCCATTCAAATGTCTTTTTGTGGTTTCAATGGCCACTTTCTTAATCAAATTTTTCATAACCTTTAGCTATTAGGTTTGAGTTATCCCTGAGGTAGATGTAATACTCACATATATCCTTAGTGATGGACAATGAGTCTTCCATGCTTATTATAGGGTTAACCCCTCACTAGCATGTTGAAGCTATCCTCACATGGTGGATTTTGTGGTTTTAGGTTGAGTTTTCTCCCTTGGATAACAAAAGACCTTAAGGCTTTTGGACCAATCAATTCACCAACTCATTTTGAGATTTTTACCCTGAACTACGAGGTTTTGATCCTAATCTTTTCTTAAAGATGGTACGTAGGCAATGTGTTTATCCATCCAAACATAAAATGTAAATAAACTTGTATATTCTCTTCTCATCTCTTCAATCATGTTTGCACAAACAAATTTTCACAAAATACCAACCTTACAACAAGTATGAAAAGGGCTCCCTAGGAGTACCTAGGATGTTTTGTGTGCTTAAAACCTTCCCATTGCATAACCAACCCCCTTACCCCGATCTCTGACATTTTTACTAGTTTTTGATTTGATAAAACTTTTAGGTTTTTGTTCGCTTTCTAACCATTCCTTTGGATAAATAGAAGTGCGGTGGCGACTCGACTTGTATGGTTTACCTTGGATTTAGTCAATATCGCTAATGCTAACGAATACCCCGCTACAGACCAGACCGATCGCGTTCACCGGAGAAGATGACCGGAGGTAGGGCTCCGGTGGTGCATTGTAACAATCCAGGCCATCTGATTTGGTTCTCACGTTTTAATCTCATCCATCAAATTTGATTACCACACATGTGGCACAGTTGATTGAGGCATTGGTGGAATGCGCGCGCTTGGCCATCAAAGATGTCACCTCAATTAATGAGGGAGGTCTGATGGCCCTTGTTTTTTTATTTATATTTTTTTTTCTGATTTTTCATTTAATCCTTTTATTTTGATTAATTCATATTAATTTTATTTTTAATCCAAAAAAATATGGGACTTTCACCAAAAACTTTCTAATATTTTCCTTTTTCATTTTCTGAATTAAAATTATTTTTAGGATTAATTTTGATATTTTTTATGATTTAATTGTTTTTGTCCATATTTTTAATTGTTTAAAAATACTTCTGACTTTTCAAAAATAATGAATTTTTTTGTCTAAGGTCCTTTGACCTTGTTTGACCTAGGATAAATCTCTTGGCCATTTATTTGGTGTTTAAAAGAGGTTTTAGGTTTTTGATCAAACTTAATTTAATTTAAATGTATTTTAATTTTATTTTTAATTGATTAATTATGTAGAAATTATGTTGAGCCATTTTTATTGACTTATGAAGTTTCACTATGTGTTTGGGCCTTGGTCAAGATTGATTTGACTTTTGTTGGATTAAAATCATTAGATTTAGGGGATTGATGAAATGTACATTTCATCTCTTAAAATGAATGAATGATTTTAATTTGATAAAAGTCATCCCATGAACAATTTGTGTTGACCTCATCTCCTCTCCCTCTTCATGTTCAATCCCATTTTATCCCATCCCTTTCATTGACCAATGAAGTCTCAATATCCTAAGGCTAATTGGTTCATCAATAACTTTCTGTTAGATGAACCAATATAAGTACGGATGAGATTATGTCCATCCTTTGATCATTTTATTTTTGTGTGTGGTATGTTTTAGGAGTATGGTTCATTATACCATATCTCTAACATGCTTTAACACCAAAAAATTTATTGCCCCATCTCAGATAGTTGTGACTTCTACATAAGTCCAATTACGATTGCTTAATATAGCGCTAAATTTTGACCCAAAGGCATAGCATTCTAGTAAGTGAGATTGTAAGTCTCCCCCCTCTCATTGTATTATGTTGAAACTTGGCCTTTTTTCCTTCCTTTGGAAGATGTCTTAGTTCAAGGATCCGTGCTTGTGAATAGAGGGTTAAGTGTTCTCCAAAGAATGACTTAATCAATTGAAAAGTAAAACACCACTAACATCTAATCAACTAACATTTGACCAACTTCTATTATTACTGCTTTTAATTTCAAGTCATTTACTTTATGCAATTTAAATTCATGTCATTTACCATTTCATTTGACATTTACATATCATTTAACTTGTTTATGTTTATGCCATTTTTCACTTGGCTCACTTTAGCCATACATTGTGATTATGTATATTCGCTTGTATAATTTTATTTGTGATTAATAAACAACAAAAAACCCTGAAAAATGTATGTGTGGATTATTGGATTTGATCTGAGTTTTGGACTTAGAATTAGGCAACATTCCCTATGCAAAAGGACTTGGCCAATGTCAACATTTCCGAAACCAAGTTATTGTGATTTGAGTTTTCATCTAATGCAAGTATTGGGATCCACATGAATTCATATGCTACATGGTCTTGGTGTAAATGTTATTTTTGACCAGTGTCTAATGCCTTATTCAGAGCCAATCAAGGAGTAGTTTATCTGATGCATGGGAAGATTAAGAAGAAGACTGTGAAGTTGCTTGCTTGGATGTGGCTATCTTTATCTGATGCCTTGCTCTTCATATTACTACTTGCTTATTGATATTGTTTGATTTAAATTCCAAAGGAAAAGTGGGTTTCTATATTACATTCTTGTCTATTGGATTGCATCCCATTGGACAGATCTTTTGAACTCTTAACGTTTAATTTTTGCTTAGGATTTGTCTCTTCATCTCCTCCCATTCTCTTAAATTTCAAAATCTGCCCCCTCTTTTAAAAATCTTCTTTGATTGTGCCTCTTTAAAAGAAAAAAATAACTAACACTCAAATTATATTAGGCCTTTTGTGCCTCTTTAAAACTTAAATTTTTACTAAAAGCAATAAACTCATTTTGAAATTGTTACCACGAACTACGAGGTTTTGATCCCTCATTTTTACGTTAGTACGTAGCCACAAGTCCGAAGGTCTTGTCAAACACAAAAATATAATTAATGAATTCTTTTCTCATCCCCACACTCTATTTATTGCAAACATCTTTTATACCAAAAACACATACGCACATAAAAAAGGGTTCCCTAGGAGTACCTATAACACTTTGGGTGCTAACATCTTCCCTATGTGTAACCATCCCCCTAACCTGTAATCTCTAGAATTTTATTAGTTTTGATTTGAAAATTTCTTATCTTTGGGTTTTGTTCGTACTTTTCCCTTTTCCTTTGGAAATAATAAAAGCGCGGTGGTGACTCTGGTTTTGTTGACGTTAAGTTTATCCATAGCTTGATGGTCATGAATTTACCGCTACGGAAAATAAGTGGCGACTCTGTCGGGGAGTAGTCTCCAGTGGGTTTAGCCTACTTTTTTATGTGTATATAATTGTATATTTGATGTTTGTTTACTTGTTTGTATGATATAATCTGCTTGTTGTTCTTGGTGATCTCTGAGTGGTGAGATATGTTCTAACTCGAACATGAGTGCAATTAAGATAGGAGGATGGTATAGTCATGTTAGACTTGTGTGGAGTAGTCCTTAACAAGTTGGCTAGAGACCCATTTGTTAAGTGGAGGCCCTTTTGGAGTTATTGATGTCACATAAGTTATTTGTGGTTAGGCATTGCTTTCTTTAATTTGGGGTCCGAGAAGTTGAGGACCATAGATAATATAACCCAACTTGGCCTATCTAGGACATACTGTGGAGACTGTTCAAGTGTGGACTTGATAACAGTTGCTACGCGATACTACACTCAGACGAGTTTCTCTTGAAAATATTATAGGTTGATGAGTCATTCATCCTAACCTGTAATATCCAATAGATGGAATTAATACTCTGGAAACGTTTTAGAACATGATCTATAGGTTTTTATCCTTAGTACACTCCTTTGGGATGGTCCTTAACTTGACTCCATGCTCGTGACTCACAACAAACCCTTCATTCTTGGTTGATACAATCAAGTCTTGTCAATATCAGTGGAACTTGGCTGTTGATAAGGTGAAAATCGTAATCCACCAAAATGGATGATTGATCTTGACAATGACTTGATTCATCCCTTGACCTTTGATTGTTTGCCAGATCTCATATCATAGCTAAATCTCTTCATCTGAAGAAGTCTGAGATTGAGGCTCATTGGGTGAAGAAAGGAGGTATTTTTGGGTTGACTTATGAGTTTCTCATATGGAAAGCTACTGCCTTTTCCCAAGCCGGAAGTGTGGATGCTTTTGGATTGGCTTTGTTCCCTAATATTGATGGTTTTGTTGTTGTTAACGCCATTAGAATCTTCTTGCTTAGGAATCTTGTGCCTACTTTATTGGGTGATGTGTACTTCTCGTTGCATTTAAGGAATTCTAAAGGTGGTTGGACTATATTGATGATTAATGTGTTTGGTCTTTTCTGACTCACTTGGTTTGGTTTAGCTTTGACAGGATCCACAGTGCTTCTAAATTTGGTGCAATTGCTTTCTTACTTCGGAGTGTGCAGGATACTTGTGTCGGTTAAGCTGTGTACGTTGCGTCCAATCTTTACTATCAGCAGTGTCACTTTCTGGGGAGATCCTTCACAACAAGCCATGGTGAGTGGTGTGATCTTTCATCCACTCTCACTTGTGATCATTACTTTTCCACCTGTCAACAAAGACTTGACACCAACACTTGCAGCATAACAGGCAAATTCAATACAAAATTAAAAAGTAAAAATAGCACAAATAAATTGCAAATAAAAGACATAAAATCTCCCCCAAACTTGAACTCAACATTGTCCACAATGTTTGCGAACAGACACGGAGGAGGGAACTCACAGAGCCCTACTGAGGAGGCGGTTGCGGAAAATGCAACATTAACTGTCGCATCATACTGCTCATGTCATCCAACATCGCTCCCTGATGGGCTTGCTCGATGCCTAGCCTTTGTTGTTCAGCCCTCAAGTCACCTATTTCGGTTTGTATCCAGCCCCATTGGTCAGTTGACCAAGATGAGGAACCTGCCGCCTGCTGGTTGGGTTACTGATGTTGTGGGGCGAATTGCTTAGGCGGTGCTTGAGGATCGTCCTCTTCTATTTCCGTTCCTTCTTCCTGATCATCTACAAATTGGTCACCTGCATAAAAATGATCATTGTCGTGGCCCTCATCCGCACAATCAGTGATAGCCACTCTGTCCGGATCCGGCAGAGCTATGATAAACCGTTTATGAATGAGGATAAAATAATAGGTAGGGGCAACCGCAATCGTACCTTAGGCAATCAGAGCAGACATGTCAATTTTAGTATTACCTGCGATTGGCGTTTCCTCGAGTAAAACAGTCTGATACCCGAAATGTAATGCAATCTGGGTGATCATACCTCCCACGGAAATGCCGCCGGAGTTTGCTCGGCCGACTCTCCCCAGGTAGTCTGCTGCAAAGGCAACTACATTGATGGTTTTGTTCTGAGCCATCAAGTACATGAAGAATAGCTCTCTCTGAGTAGCTACTCCAGTGTTGTCGCCTCTACCAAACAATGTGTAGGCTAAACCTTTTTTGGGCGTACCTGAAACAGGGATTCTGGATGCCCGTTGCTTTTGCACCTTTGGAGGAGTAATCCATCCTCCCAGTTATGGCGATCCAGAAATCCTTAGGAGAAAACCCGTCTGGGACAGCTCCGGGCCCGTTCAGCGGGAGGCGGAGTATAGCAGCTAACTCCTTAACAGACAGTTCATAGTAATTGTTAAACAACCGGAAGAGTAGAGTACCGAAATAATACCTGGTTGTGTTAACCCACCGTTTTTCGAGCTGAAACTCCAAGGTGCTGAGAAACTCGAGAGTGATGCGTTCGTAGGTCGGCGCCTCCAAACTCGTAAACTCGAGCATGCCCAAGACGTGGAACATTCGGTCTACCTCAATTTTTAGCCCGAGATCGGTCAGTGTCTTCTCACACATATACCGGGTCGGCGTAAGCTTGCGTTTCCGGTGGATTTGGTAACATCGCTCTTGCTCCGGGTTGTCACACACAATATTATGCGAATTAGGATTCCGGCTCGGGCGCTTTCGGAACTTTGCCATCTCTGCACGTTGTTGCTTTCCGGTAAGGATTCTGTTCTAGGACATTTTAGACCTGCAAAAATAGTATAATTCCGAACTTTCGAGTTAGAAAAATCTAAAACCGTGGTTGCGACTGGGACGGCAAGGTGAGAAATATTTGTGAAGGGTGTTTGGGCTATAGGTGAGTGGAACTTGCTTGCATGTGGGGTTTTTTGTGGTGAGGTGAGTGAATTTTAATGGAGTTTGTGAGAGAGTGGGAGAAGAAGATGAAAAGTATGAGAGAGAGTATTGAAAAGTGGTGTAGAAATCTGATAATGATGAGTGATTAAGGAAAAAAAGAGTAGTTAAGAATGGTTTAAGTGGGTGGGCCCCACAAAAATTTCAAATTTTCAAAAAAAAATTAAAAAATTCGCACGCCTGACACGACCGTGTCAGCTGACACGGGTGGCCATGTCAGGCTACTATTTTTACCCTTTTTTCAACTTCTTCTATAGTGGTCCTGACACGGCTGGCCATGTCAGGCCACTGCTTTTCATTATCACAATCGTTTTCTTATAGTGCTCCTGACACGGCCCGTGTCAGCTGACACGGGGGGCTGTGTCAGGCCACTGTTTTTTTTTAACATCCTTTCCAAATTTTCCTCTACTGAAACGGCCCGTGTCAGCTGACACGGGTGGCCGTGTCAGGTTGTCCTTTTGGCCGTTTTTTGGTTTTCTTGTCAGGTCAACTGTTGGGTCCTCTGGCTCCTCCCTGTAGGACTCTTGTATACCTACAGGCACACAAAGAATGCTTAGAAATAAAAAGCGTGGGTTGCCTCCCACAAAGCGCTTCGTTTAACGTCGCATGGCTCGACGGTTCTTCGTCTGCTCAGGTGAGACGAAATTTTTCTATAGGACCATTCTCCTGGTGTTGTATGTAAGGTTTCACTCTCTTCCCATTTACCTTGAACGTGTCTCCGCTCGCTGGATTTCTTAGTTCCACGGCACCATGGGAAAATACCTTTTGTATCTCAAAGGGTCCCGACCATCGGGACCTCAGTTTCCCTAGGAAGAGTTTCAACCTTGAGTTGAATAATAATACAAGTTGTCCTTCCTGAAGGTCTTTCTTCTGAATGCGCTTGTCATGCCTGGTTTTGGTTTGTTCTTTGTATATCTTGGCATTCTCATACGCTTGACTCCTAAACTCTTCCAGCTCTTGTAATTGGAGGATCCTAGACTTTCCCGCTTTGGCCAGATCATAGTTGAGGAATTTGGTGGCCCAGAATGCCCTATGCTCCAGTTCTAGTGGCAGCTGACAAGCTTTACCATAGACTAACTGATAAGGGGACATACTTATTGGTGTTTTGAACGCTGTTAGGTATGCCCAGAGTGCACCATCGAGTTTGATTGACCAATCCTTTCTAGAGGCACTGACAGTTTTTTCTAGGATTTGCTTTATCTGCCGATTGGATTCCTCAACCTGTCCACTGGTCTGAGGGTGGTATGGAGTGGTTATTCTATGCTTTACATTGTATTTCCGAAACTGGTTTTCCATCAATTTGTTTAGGAAGTGGGTACCCTCGTCACTAATAAGTGCTCTTGGCACCCCAAACCGTGCGAAGATACAATTTTTGAGGAAGTTGATCACCACCCTTGAATCATTCGTGGGCAGTGCAACTGCTTCCACCCATTTTGACACATAGTCCACAACAACTAGAATGTACTGTTTTCCGAAGGACGGTGGGAAGGTTCCCATAAAATCTATCCCCCGTACATCGAACAGTTCGACCTCTAACATGGAATTCTGAGGCATCTGATTTCTTTTAGATATGTTTCCTGTTCTTTGACATCGGTCGCACTCTTTTACCACTACTTGGGCATCTTTGAACAGTGTGGGCCAGTACAATCCAGATTGGAGGACTTTGGCTGCGGTTCTATCTCCGCTGAAATGTCCTCCATATTCGGAGTTATGACATGCTTTCAGAATATCCCTCTTCTCTTCCTCTGGAACACATCTCCTGACTAGACCATCTAATCCCTTTTTGTAAAGGAACAGATCCTCCCATACATATAACCTGCAATCATGCAAAAACTTTTTTCGTCTGTTAGAGTCAAAGTCATCGGGTATGAGTCCACCTACCACAAAGTTCGCGTAATCGGTGAACCATGGGATATGCGTAATGGCTATAATGCGTTCGTCCGTGAACTCATCTCTGATGGGGTGTGATTCTTCATTTTCTTGAATCGGAGTCATCCGAGACAAGTGATCAGCAATAGTGTTTTCACTACCCTTTTTATCTCTAATTTCCAAATCGAATTCTTGTAAGAGGAGGATCCATCGCAGTAGTCTCGGCTTGGATTCCTGTTTTGCAAAAAGATATTTCAAAGCAGCATGGTTAGTATAAACAATTACCTTTGATCCCAACAGATAGGATCTGAATTTGTCAAAGGCGTATACCACCGCCAGGAGTTCTTTTTCTGTGATAGCATTGTTCATTTGAGCAGGGTTGAGTACATGGCTTGCATAGTTGATCACATGCAAGAGCTTTTCCTTGCGTTGCCCTAGTACCGCCCCCACTGTGTTATCACTTGCATCACACATTATCTCAAAAGTAAGAGACCAATCTGGGGCAATAACTATGGGTGCTGACACCAACTCTTTCTTTTAGGTCTCGAAGGATTTTCTGCAGTCTTTGTCAAATAAGAACGGGGTATCTTTTACTAGGAGACTAGTCAATGGTTTGGCAATCTTGGAGAAATCTTTTATGAACCTGCGGTAAAAACCTGCATGTCCTAAGAAGCTTCAGATGCCTTTTTCATTTACTGGTGGTGGTAAGTTTGCGATTACCTCCACTTTTGCTATATCCACTTTGATATCCTTGTTGGAGATCTTGTGTCCCAATACGATTCCTTCCCGGACCATGAAGTGACATTTTTATTAATTCAGGATCAAATTTTTTTACTGGCATCTTTCTAAAACAAGTGATAGGTTAGTCAAACAGTTATAAATTGAAGAACCGAACACCGAGAAGTCATCCATAAATACTTCCATATGCTTTTCGAGCATGTCAGCAAAAATAGAAGTCATACACCTTTGAAATGTGACCGGTGCATTGCACAAGCCAAATGGCATTCTTCTATAAGCAAAAATACCATAGGGGCATGTGAATGCAGTCTTCTCTTGGTCTTCCGGGGCAACTGCAATCTGGTTGTACCCTGAATAACCGTCTAGGAAACAATAGTACTCATGTCCTGCTAACCTTTCCAGCATTTGATCAATGAATGGTAGTGGGAAGTGATCCTTCCTTGTTTCCAAGTTTAGCCTTCTGTAATCGATGCACACTCTCCAACATGTAACTGTGCGGGTTGGAATCAACTCATTCTTTTAATTTTTTATTACTATTGTGCCCCCTTTTTTGGGTACCACGTGAACTGGACTTACCCAAGAACTATCGGAGATAGGGTAGATTACACCCGCATCCAAGAGTTTTACAGCCTCTTTGCGCACCACTTCTTTCATGGCTGGGTTAAGTCTTCGTTGCGGTTGCACTACCGGTTTGTGGTCATCCTCCATTAAGATCTTGTGCATGCAAATAGTAGGGCTTATAACTTTTAAGTCTTCAATTGCCCATCCGATTGCACCCTTGTATTTTTTTAGCACTTGAATGAGTTCTGCCTCTGGACGCTCTGTAGACTAGCATTAATGATGGCTGGACATTTTTCTTCAGTGTCTAGAAATACATACTCCAGATTTGTTGGCAACTGCTTCAGATTCACCCCTTTTTTGGGTTCTTCAGTGACATCGGATGGTGGTGGCCTTAGATCTTCCCATCGGTGTGGTCTAGATCTAATCCATTCAGGTTGTTTTTCCATAAGAGCAAGCACCTCAGATTCTTCTTCATCTTTATTACTTTCAAAAATGAAAAAGCTTAAGACTCGGTTTAGAGGTGACTGGGGTCTATGCTGGTCATTTTCTTGAGCAATTACTTCGTCGATTATCTCTATAGTGTTGCTTGTGCCGACATCATCTTTGTATTACATGGTATTCCTCACATCTATCTTTAACTCTTCATCATAGACCTTGAGGGTCATAGTTCCTACCTCAATATCTATCATACACCGTCCTGTTTCCAAAAAGGGTCTTCCCAATATGAGAACATCTTCCACAATACCATAGGGTCGCCGAACTGAGCGATCCGCAAACTGAAGGGTCATTCGAGTGTCTTGAACATAACCGATGCCTAATTTCTTATAGATGGATAGTGGCATCAAACTTACACTTGCTCCTAAGTCAATCAGAGCCTTCTTGAATTTTTGATCACCAACAGTGCAAGGAATAGTAACTGATCCCCTATCTTTCTTTTTCACTGGTATTTTCATGCCTTGGAGAACGACACTGCATGTTTCAGTCAGGATGATCGGTTCAGTATCAGTGGAATGCTTCTTGGAAATTATGTCTTTCATGAACTTGGCATATATTGGCATTTGTTCCAATGCTTCAGAAAAAGGGATATTGATTTCGAGTTTCTTGAACAATTCCAGAAATTTCTCGAAATTCTTCTCATGTTGATTCTTGTTCTTCTGTCGTGGAGGGTAAGGAAGTTTGATTATGGGTTTAAGAACCTTTTCCTTATCCTAGACAGGAGGTGGTATGGCTTCTTCATCTTGGACTTTTGTTTCTTTGATTTCTAAATCCACCTCTATTAATCCATCTTTTTCTATATCATTTACCTCGGTTCACTTTCCACTTCGGGTTTTGACAGCGTTAATAGTGTTATGTTCCCGCGGATTTATCATCGTACCACTAGATAGGTTTCTAGAGGTTTGAGAGTTTGCTGCTAACTGTTGTGCTATCTTTCCCATCTGAACTTCAAGATTTTTGATGGAGGCTGTGGTGTTTTTCTGATTAGTCCTTGTTTCTTCTTGAAACTGTATACTGTGGGCGGCTAACTTTTCAATGGCAATCTCCCATTCAGCCTTTTTAGGTACCTGTTGTTGTTGTTGATGTTGCTGATACTGAGTCTGATATTTCCCTGTACCTTGTTGCGGAGCATTCCCTCTCTGATCTTTCCAGGAGAAGTTTGGATGATTCTTCCAACCTGGGTTGTAAGTATTAGAGTAGGGATTATTCTGCTTCAAGAATTTGATTTCTTCAATTTGTTAGGGAGTCGCAAACCAATAGACTATGTGATGAGGTCCATTACAGATCTCACAGGTACTCGCCTGAGCTGGCTGAACCTGTGCTATCTGTTGAGTACCTATATTCATAGCTTTCAACTTTTTGTCTACTTCGGCAACAACAGTGTCTTCCAAACGAATTTTATTCATCTCTAATTTAAGATCAATTACCCCGTCTAGATGACTGGTACACCTGTCATATAGCTCTAGATGCTCATTTGCAGCTATTGCTTCAATAATCCTCTTGATACCTGTGGCTGTTGAGAAATTTGTCGAGCCACCGGCTGCTGTATCAATCAACTGTTTTGTCTTTATTTTTAGCCCATTAATAAACATCTGCATTTGTTCTGTCTGATCCATATTATGAGTGGGACACGCGACTAAGATCCTTTTGAATCTTTTGTAGGTGTCTCCCAATGATTCACCATCCTTCTGTTTGAAATTCAGAATTTCATACCTTTTTCTCAGGAATACTGATGCCGGAAAATACTCATTTAAGAATGCAGTTTCCATCTCCTCCCAGGAAGTGATACTACCGGCTGGGAGAGAATAGAACCATTCTTCCGCGTCTTCAGCTAAAGTGAACGGGAACATTCTTAATTTTTTTGCTTCATCAGTGTGACCATCAATTTTAAAGGTGGTGCTCATGGTCAAAAATCTCTACAGGTGTTTGTTAGCATCTTCATTAACCTTCCCGGTGAAAGGTTTTCTTTCCAATTGATTGATCGTACTAGGATGCAGTTGAAAATTTGTCACATTCACCGGTTGGTTAACTATGGTCAGTCGACCACCCGATTTGTTTGCACCTCCATAGTCACCAAGGAGTCTCTCCGGAGGTGGAGGGGGTGGAATTGGAGGAACTTCAACCATTGGTTCCTTGAGTTCTGGTTGATCCGAGGTACTTTCTTCTGTAGAATCCACTCTTTGTTCTCTGCGTCTTCTGTGAAGGGTTCTCTCGATCTCTGCGTCAAAAAGAATTTCAGCTGAGGGTTTTCCTCGCATACACTAGTTAGTAAAATATAAATGATAGAAAAATAATTTTATTGCAGAGCAACAAAATTTTAATTGAAATAAAATTAAACTCTATATTTTTGGCAGTCCCCGGCAACGGCGTCAAAAACTTGATCGGAAAAATAGCAAGTGTACTATTTTTCCTTTTATAATAATAATGGGGAAAATCCCTGAATGTCGATCTCAAGGACTGCACCTTAGTATTGAGTTTAAATTATCATTCAATTAAACAAAAAGTACTAAGTTGGTTTTTCAGGGTAAAAAGAAAATAATAAAGAAATATGAAAATAAGGGTTTATAGAGAAAAAGGAACAATGTCAGGGAAGGTGTATGATTTATCCTTGTAATTACTCTGAGTTACTATTGCATCAACAAATATCAATTACTACCAGTTCTCAAGGGTATTTTTTCCCCAGTCCTTGGTGTGAAAACCTTTAATCAATCTACCCTCATTCCTATGTCCATAGCCAATGAGGGTGAAGTTAAGTTGTATACTATCAAGAATGCTCTGGTTCATACAGGGTATCCCTAGTCCTAGGTGATATCTATTGTAGAGTAACCTGATGAAAAACTTATCATTGGCGGTCCAGCCTTAGTGATAACCATAGATCAATCCTGATTGGTCCGAAAGAGAAAGCAATAAACACATCAAAAGGTTACCGTAAATAAAATATTATAAATGCAAATGTCAACTCAAATTCATTACAATTCTAAATCAGGGACACCCCCTAGCATTGGGGGGTTTAGCTACTCATATTGTTTAAAACCAATTCAAGATAAAATCTACACATTACAAGTAATTGGATGACTTTGATATTCAATCGCTCCCGCTCATGAATCTCTTCAGCTCTCCAAATGCCTTGATCTCTGTAATACTTGATTGCTTCACAATCTTGTGGTTTGCTGTACTCCAGAATGATTTTTCCTTTGGCAGAAGACCTCTTTTTATAGTGAAAGTTCCCAGCAGCAGTTGGACAGGTCCAAAGATGTCTCCACAAAGGCCGAAGAATGAAAAGCCCGGAAAAATTGGAAATATTGGGCTTGGGCTGACACGGCCCGTGTCAGCTGACACAGGTGACCGTGTCAGCCTACATCCATTTTTCATACACATTTGCATGGCCTTGCAACATGGTTTCAGCATGATTAACATTCAATTATGGATAAGATTACATCACTTGATCCGCCTAGCACACGCCCATGCAAGCATGTAAAGAGGATTTCCAAAATTTGCCAAATTTGGAAGGGTGCAAAAATCAATCTCATGGCCTATAAATAAGACCCTCATTGCTCAAAATTGAGGACCTCATGCCCAAACTTTGAATCTGCAACCCAAACCCTCACCATTTAAGAATAAACTTGAGGATTTTCTTTGAAAATCGAGTTTCAATTCTCCATATGTTTTGAGATTGAAAGTCCAAGAGTCCATACTTCTCCTTGATCCATTTCACCTCCATTAAGCATCTGAAGCAAGGCCAAGCATAATTGAAAGCATGATCGTGCCAATCTGAAGCTCCATTGAAGGTATATTTTCAGAATTTTCATATCTTTGATTCTCTCTCAATTATTCACCATTCTTGTTGATTTTTGGTTGTTTGAAGTCCTATCAATGTAGGCAAGAAGATTGAGTTGCTTTGAGGTCAAATCGAAGCAACTCAGTTCATGATCCTTAAAATTCAAATCCCTGTATCTTTTTATATACTGGGAATTGGACAAAATTGAGGCCAGATTCATGCTCCTGAGCATTTTTCATTCAAATTTGTGTATTCACTTTTCATTTTCCATTGAGTTGAGCTTGGACAAGACCGGTGGTGCTCACCGGAGAAGATGACCGAAGCTAGGGCTCCGATGGGGCGCTGGAACAATCCAGACCACCTGATTTGGTTCTCACGTTTTAATCTCGTCCATCCAATTTGATTACCACACGTGTGGCACAGTTTACTGAGGCGTTGGTGGAATGCACACACTTGGCCATCAGATCTGCCACCTCAGTTAACGAGGGAGATCTGATGGCACATTGTTTTTTGATTTATATTTTATTTTCTGATTTTTCATTTAATCCTTTTATTTTGATTAATTCATATTAATTTCATTTTTAATTCAAAAAAATATGGGACTTTCACCAAAAAAATTCTAATAATTTCCTTTTTCATTTTCTGAATTAAAATTAATTTTTGGATCAATTTTGATATTTTTTTATGATTTAATTGTTTTTGTGCATATTTTTAATTGTTAAAAAATACTTCATACTTTTCAAAAATAATGAATTTTTTTGTCTAAGGTCCTTTGACCTTGTTTAACCGAGGACAAATCTCTTGTCCATTTATTTGGTCTTTTGAAGAGGTTTTAGATTTTTTATCAAACTTAATTTAATTTAAATGCATTTTAATTTGATTTTTAATTGATTAATTGTGTAGAAATTATAGTGAGCCATTTTTATGGACTTATGAAGTTTGACTATGTGTTTGGGCATTGGTTAAGGTTGATTTGACTTTTGTTGGATTAAAATCATTGGATGTAGGAGATTGATGAAATGTACATTTCACCAGCCAAAATGAATGAATGATTTTAATTTGATAAAAGTCCTCCCATGACCAATTTGTGTTGACCTCGTCTCCCCTCCCTCTTCATCTTCAAATCCATTCTATCCAATCCCTTTCATTGACCAATGAAGTGTCAATATCCTAAGTCTAATTGGTTCATCAATAACTTTGTCTTAGATGAACCAATACAAGTATGGATGAGATTAGGTCCATCCTTTGATCATTTTCTTTTTGTTTGTGGTATATTTTAGGAGTATGGTTCATTATACCATATCTCTAACATGCATTAACACCAAAGTTTTTATTTCCCGGCCTCAGATAGTTGTGACTTCTACATAAGTCCAATTACGATTGCTTAACGTAGCACTAAATTTTGACCCAAAGGCATAGCATTCTACTAAGTGGGATTGTAAGTCCCCCCCCCCCTTTCATGGTATTGTATGCAAACTTGGCCATTTTTCCTTCGTTTGGAAGACGTCTTGGTTCAAGGATCCATGCTTGTGAATAGAGGGTATAGTGTTCTCCAAAGAATGACTTAATCAATTGAAAACAAAACACCACTAACATCTAATCAACTTACATTTTACTAACTTCTATTATCATTTCTTTTAATTTTAAGTCATTTACTTTATGCAATTTAAATTCAAGTCATTTTCCATTTACATATCATTTAACTTGTTTATTTTAATGCCATTTTTCACTATGCTCACTTGAGCCATATATTGTGATTGTGTAGATTTTCTTGTATAATTATGTTTGTTATTGTGGTCTTAGGACCTTAATATACTTAATAAACAACAAAAAATCCTAAAAAATGTTTGGTGGACTGTTGGATTTGATTTGAGCTTTGGGCTTAGAACTATGCAACATTCCCTATGCAAAAGGACCTGGCCAATGTCAACATTTCTGAAACCAAGTTATTGTGATTTGAGCTTTCATCTGATACAAGTATTGGGATCCACGTGAATTCATTTGCTACATGGTCTTGATGTAAGTTTTATTTTAAACCTGTGTCTAATGCCTTATTCTGAGCCAATTAAGGAGTAGTTCATCTGATACATGGGAAGATTAAGAAGAAGATTGTGAAGTTGCTTGCTTGGATGTGGATATCTTTATTTGATGCATTGCTCTTCATATTGTTACATGCTTATTGATATTGCTTGATTTAATGTACAAAGGAAAATGGGTTTCTATATGAAATTCTTGTCTATTGGATTGCATCCCATTGGTCAGATCTTTTCAACTCTTAAATTTTAATTTTTGCTTAGGATTAGTCTATTCATCTCCTTCCATTCTCTTAAATTTCAAAATCTCTCCCCTCTTTTAAAAATCTTCTTTGCTTGTGATTTCTAAACTTAGACTTTATTGAAAATTAGAAACTTTGGCTTTATGGCATTGCATTTTTAACTCTTTTCTTAAATCTAACTTGTAAATGAATCTAACCATATTGACTTAAAAGTTCAAAAGACAAAAAGAAGTAACACTCAAATTCTTTTAGGCCCTTTGTGCCTCTTTAAAACTTAAATTTTTACTAAAAGCAATCAACTCATTTTGAGATCGTTACCACGAACTACAAGGTTTTGATCCCTAATTTTGATGTTGGTATGCAGGCACAAGTCCGAAGGTCTTGTCAAACACAAAAATATAATTAATGAATTCTTTTCTCATCCCCACACTTTATTTATTGCAGACATCTTTTATACCAAAAACACATACACATATAAAAAAGGGCTCCCTATGAGTACCTAGGATACTTTGGGTGCTAACGCCTTTCCTTTGTGTAACCAACCCCCTTACCTCTAATCTCTGGAATTTTATTAGTTTTAATTTGAAAACTTATTATCTTTGGGTTTTGTTCGTACTTTTCCCTTTTCCTTTGGAAACAATAAAAGCGCGGTGGCGACTCTGATTTTATTGACGTTAAGTTTATCCATAGCTTGATGGTCATGAATTTACCGCTACAGGCGGTCTAGGAAAAATTTAGAGACATAAAACATAAATTCTCCTGGTAGATTGAGTACCCCACTTTGCGGAAATCTAGGCAAAAATTAGGAATTATGGGAAGTAACTACATCCGACTAGATTTGATCGTTGAGGCAGCATTACCTGTTAGTTGGTTCTGATTCATCATTATTAACCAAAGACAAGCATAATGGATTTCGAAGTTGATAGGGAGAGTAGTGGTCATTGTATTCAATGTATCCCTTTTCCATGTAAACTACCATTTTCAAACTTTCTATAGATCCACAGAGTCCTGCCATATGCAGACTACCATTCTATTAAATAAATTTGAGCCTTTATCCAATTATTTGCAATTCTTATTATTTTAGTTTAATAAAATTGTATTTTTATGATGATAATTTTTGAAATAAATCAATGAATAAATTATTTTTCTCAAATAATAAGACATTTACTTTAAGAACATTGAATTCGAAAATGAATGTCAATAGCCATTTGAGGATGGTAAGTCTTGACGTGTGAAGCATTGTTGTCTTCCCCAAGTAGTTGTTTGATGGTGTTTGCTCCCCAAGAAACTATCATTCATCCCTAGTAGAGTTGATGTGTTGTTCTCTTTGTAGTTCACCATTCCCTCCCCAGTTAAGGCCTTCATTGATATTTCATCCTCAGTTTATATTATTGTGATTAAATCTTGGATCTCCGGTAAAACCTTTATTTGGTTTTCAGATCCCCAACACCTTTAATTGGTAGTTGCATAGCCATAGAAGTATTTCCCCTTTGAGGATCCCCACCTGTCTGGTTGATGTTTTGGTACCTCTGAATTGATTTATTTCTCAATATCCAAGAAGAGTCTTATGACTGTTGCTTTTCCTTTTGAGGAATATGTTGCTAATTGCATCCTCGTGTGGCACTTGATTTGTCTGGATGGATCTTATCCCTAGTGAATACTCCCACAACGTTGATATTTGTTGAAAATCCCCATCAGTATTTGTTTCTGAGCACTTTGATGAAGTTGTCCCCGGTATGGTTGTTCCTCTTTTAATATGGTGTTGATCTAAAATTCCCCATAGCGTTGTCTTGTGACTTTGAAGTATATATATATAATATATATATATATATATATAATATATATATATTATATATATATATATATATATATATATATATATATATATATATATGTATATATAAATCCCTCAGCTTATAGATGTGGATCCTCAGCAGATCTCTCCTATCATCAGTATGTTGGTTGATATCCTCAGCAATGCTTTCATTCCCCGCGGAGTTGCCTAGGTATATTTTCTCCTCTCCCAGAGAGTTTGAGATTTAAGCAAGATCTGTGCCAATTATTGCTTATCCCCTAGTGGTTATTTCCTCCTCTTTTAAGAGCCGAGTTTTGAAGCTGGATCTATTTTGATCCCCGTGATTGTTACTGATCTATATATATTCTTCATTTTTCCTATGAGCGCTGAGTCTTCGGCGTTTTTTGGTCGGATGCATGTCTTACCCCTAACCAGAGTTGAACATTTGATTTGGATTGTTATATTCTCAGTATTCCTTGAGTGTAGCTTTGTATGTTGTTCCTTGGGAATTGATATATTTGAAGATAAGATTTATATGCTCGATGGTTTATTTTCATCCCTAGTAGGTTCTCCAGTTGGTTTTGCCATCTTGTTGAGTATCTAGTTATGATGATTGGATCTTCCTGTTTGTATCCTTTGTGCTTGTTTGTCTACATAATCGTATACATATTCATGAATATACATAACATCAGATATTTCATTGTGAATTTTTTACACATTGACCTTTTTTCTAATCCCATGCTTTGGTGATATCATTTCCCCATGCAGATTTGGTGTGTCTGACCTCCTTCAATGTAGATTGTCATCCCCTTAAGCAGAAAAAGCTTATCCTTTCTTCTTCCCCCCTGAGATATTTCCTCGTTGATGATTATTATTTTTGTTTCTTCCCTAGTTCACTATCTAGATGGAACCACTCCCTTTGAGTTATATCTTTATTGGTTTGAGTCTTGTTTGACAGTTTCTTTCTAGTTCTTGCATATATAGATCTTTTAGTCCCCCGAGAGTTTATTACCTAGTAACTGGTAATATCATTCTTGATGTTGAGTACTTGGATGTGTTAATTTACCCAGTAACTGGTAAAAGGTAATTTACTTCTTTGATTTCTCCAACGCATTTGTTTTCGTTTCCTTAGCGAGTTTATCCTTGATATGTTCACTTTAACCGGTGACGAATATTCTCTTTTCGGTCTTCTACCCAGTAACTGGTAGTTTTATATCTTATTCTTTCCCAACAAGTCTATCCTTGATATGTTTATGTTAACCGATAACGGATATTCTTCTTCTGGTAGTTGGTGTTTTTTCCTCCTTTTTGGTAGTCTATCCTTGATATGTTCATCTTAACTGGTGACAGATATTCATCCTTCTGAGTTTATCCTTGATATGTTCACGTTAACCGGTGATGGATATTCTCTCCTCTGGTCTTATTCCCAGTAACCGGTAGATGTAAACCCTATTTCTTTGCGAGTTTATCCTTGATATGTTTACCTTAACCG
Source organism: Lathyrus oleraceus (assembly GCF_024323335.1). Lineage (NCBI taxonomy): Eukaryota > Viridiplantae > Streptophyta > Magnoliopsida > Fabales > Fabaceae > Lathyrus > Lathyrus oleraceus. The sequence goes on from NC_066584.1 coordinate 230,539,133, forward strand.
GTAACGGATATTCTTCCTTCGGTCTTCTATCCCCACGGATAGTCGTAAATCCTATTTCGTCATTTTTCCCCAGTAGGCTATTTTTACCTAGTAACCGGTAATGAATATTCCTCATCTTCCTCAGTGAGTCATCCTTGATATATTTACCTTAACTGGTAACGGATGTCCGTCTTCTTGAGTGTATCATCTTCCTACTCAGTAACAGGTGGTGGATAATATATCTCTTTTACTCCTGTGTTGAAGTTTTTCTTCCTCAGTTGAGTCTGGATTCATATTTCTTTGTGAAATCGAATTTCCTTTGGTGTGTGGGTATTTCAGCTTTGTTTTGATTTACGCCTTTCCCCGGTGATTGTTTCTTGCTGTGTTGGTTTTATTCTGATACATGCAGAATCCTTTTCCCTAGTCCGAGTCTTTCCATTGGTTTATTTTCATGAAAATCCCCTCGTGTCTCCGGCAGTTTTTAAGTCGTAGCCTGGCCTACATATAACTTTTTATCCCCAGAGTCTTTATCTCCTCAATGAGTTTTCCTTATGGAATGCATTGTGTTCCTGTGGATTTTCAGTCTCTCCGGATTCTTTTTTTTATGTGGCATATATCCCCCACAAAGATTACTTTTGCATTCATATCATATGCATCATGAGGTCTCTTAGGGACCAAAGTTTGTTTCTTGATGTTGTTATTTAAGTCCATTCTGCCGTGTTGATACAAAGATTTTAACCTTCAAATCCCCGGATAGAATGACCTTAAATAGGGGCAACTGTAAGACCCCAATTTTGACCCTAAGATCCCTAATGCCATCTCATCATATTTGCATTGGTATTGGGATCACATCTTGGTATCCTCCTCACCTATCATTCATTGGGTTTACATTAGGAGAGATCACGAAGAATTTGTGATTGTATCATACTTTATTTTTCTTTGTTTACTAACCAAAATACCAAAAATATGTCTAGTGTAACTTTGATTCTTTTCTAGGTGCTGTGTATGTCCAACTGTGCCCTAGATAGAAGGTCAACTTCCAAGGACCCTAACTTGCTCAAATTTTATGATATGAAGATGATACAAGTTTCATGATCAATTTCAAGATGTCTTATTCAACTTTGATTCTTTGAGAAAGCTCAAATTCCACTTGCAAGGGAATGTGCTTTGAGGAAACATTATAGGTCCATTTTGGCTATCGTCATTGAACTGGAAATTTTCCTCAACTTCTAAAATCCATAACTTCATCATTCAATATTCAAATGGTGTCAAATTTGTTTCCAAATTAAAGATGATTGTAATAGCTATAACTTTGTAGAAGAAACCAAAGTCATTTGAAGCTCATAGCAAAAGTTATTCAAGGTGGAAAAAGGGGTCATTTGACTTTTAACTTATAAAATTTTCAAGTATGTTTTATTCCTCCAACTTCAAGGCCATAATTCATCATGATCAAATATTCAAATGGAAAAGGTCCTAGCATTGAAGTTGTTCCCCTTAATGCTAGCTTTCCAAAGAGTCCAAGATTATTCCATTTGGATCAATACTGAGGGACTTGCACATGGTTCCTTTTGATGGTTTATTTTGGAAACATTTGAACTCAACTTTCACACAACTTTGCATGGCTTCATATTGATATCTCAACATCAATTATGCACGAATTTGGACTTGTTGCAATCATCATTTAGGCCTAAGTACATGGTCATACACCCATGCACACAAACTTGCTAAATTTGACCAAATTTTCAAATGGTGTAGAAATGAATTCTTGAGCTTATAAATACATTACCATAGCCTCGGAATTAAGGAGGACCCTTGCACAAGCTTTGATCAGCAACCCCATAGCCTCCATTGAGAGAACACCTTGAAGATTTCTTTGAAATAAGGTTTTAGTTCAAATTATGTTTGTGAACTAAAACTCCAAGGGTTCACTTCCTTTTTCATCTCAAACATCTCTTGCATGCAAGAGGAAGCAAGGCGAAGTGCATTTGAATCGAGATCAAGCCTCATCACTGCAACCTGAAGGTGGAATTTCTCAACTTTAGTTCTTCGATTCTCTCTCATTTCTCCATGTTTTTGCTTAGTTATTGGTTTCCTGAAGCCTACCAATGTAGGCAATAAGATTGAGTTGCTTTGAGGTTGAATCGAAGAAACTCATTTATGGAACCTCATTTTTCAACCCCACATATCTTTTTATATGAGTTGGAGAAATTAGAGGTCAGATTCGAGATCCTGGCATTTTTCTCTTCAATTCGATGTAAGATCCATAAATTCTGGTGACATTTTAAATGGACCAGTCTGGCGAGGGTGACCGGAGAAGATGACCGGAGCTAGGGCTCCGATGATGCGCTAGTTCAATTCAGGCCATCTGATCCTTGGTCCATGTTCTAATCTTGGCCTTTCATGCTGATTACCATCCATACACACACGTTGACTGGGATGCAGGGTGGACTTAATGTGCATGGCCATCAGATCTGCCACCTCAATTAATGAGAGTGATCTGATTGGCCCTTTTTTTTTATCTGATTTTCTATTTTAACATTTTAAATAACCTTTTCTCATTTAATTCAGTATAAATTCAATTTTAATCCAAAAAATATGTCACTTTCACCAAAATTTGATAAATAATTCCCTCTTCCATTTTATGAATTAAAATGATTTTTTGGATTAGGTTTGATATTTTTAGTGAATTTAATGATTTTTGATTTGTTTTTAATCGATTTTTAATACTTCTGACTTTTGAAAAATGCCAAAAAAATTATTCTAAGGTACTTTGATGTTGTTTGACCTATGATAAATCCCTTGGCCATTTATATGGTGATTTGAAGGGATTTGACGTTTTTCCCCTTTTAAAAATTATTTTTCTTCATTTAAAAATGGAACTTAATTTGTTTGATTGCTTTAATATTTTTTTGAGCCATTTGGTTGACTTTGTGTTGACTCAACTTCTGTTTGGCCTTGATCTTGGTTGAATTAGACTTCAATTTGATCAATACTATTGGATTTAGGGGTTTGATGAAGTTTGAACTTCATACCTCAAGATGAGTTGATAATATTGATCAAGTGAGGTTCATCCCTTGATTAATTTGGGATTCTCTTTCACTTCATCTCTTCATCTTCATCTACTTCTTTCCCAATCCATCCATGGTCAATGACTTTTCATAGGATCAAAATGCTAGTTGATTCATCAATGACCTTGTGTTAGAGGAATTAACATGTGGTTGATTGAGATAGGTCCATCCCATTTTATTTTTGTTTGTGGTATGCTTTAGGAGCATGGTCTTTATACCTTGTCTATAGCATGCATTAACACCAATATTATTATTGCCCAATCTCAGATAGTTGTGACTTCTACATAAGTCCAATTACGATTGCCTAACATTGAGCTAAACTTGTCCCAAAAGGCATATCATTTTTGTAAGTGAGATTGTAAGTCTCCAATTCCTCATGGAATTATGTGAAGATTTAACCTCTTTTCCATTTGTGAGAGCTAGTGGCATACTTGTTGATTTATTGAAGTTGAAGCCCTTCTCAGGGATGATATCTAGGTTCATATCATCATGCTTATGAGTTTTTGGTTGAGTGTTCTCCAAAGAATGACTTAAACTATTTTCTTCTTTTACTAACATTCACTAACATCTCTCTTATTGTGCTTTATTTTTAATGTAATTTACTTTAACGAAATCTAAATTTATGCACCTTATCATTCATTGTCATTTACATTCATGCAATTTGTTTATGTTTAAGTCATTTTCACTTTGCTCACTTGAGGCATATTTTGTGCTTGTATTATATTTGTACTTGTGATCTTGTTTTGTTTATGGTCTTATGACCTTAAAACACTTAATAAAGACAAAAACCCTAAAAAACATGTTGGTGGATTGTTAGACCTATGTCTGTGATTTAGTTCGATCCTTGGACTTAGAGTAGGAAACATCCCTGAGTTATGTAAAAGACTTGGACCATGCCATTGTTTTGGAGACCTTTATTCGCCAATGCCATTAATCTGATACAATTCTTGAGAGACTCCTTTGGTTTATATGTTATCCACTTTGCCTTTGTGCTTAAGTTGTTATTTTGGTCGTACTATGATTTTTTGATGTTTTCTCTTTTAGTATATTTCAATGGGTATTTCATCTGATACATTTAAAGGACACTGAAGAATGCCTGCGTTTGGAGTATTTTCATGGATGATTGGTTATCTTTATTTGATACCATTGATCTTCATATTAATTGTTTGGATGACTATGCTTATTGGTTTCTTAAATGTCCAAAGGAAATGGGTTTCTATCTAACATTCTTGTCTTGTGGATGCTTCCCATTGGTTAGATCTTTTCAGCTATAAAATTTTAAATCTTGTCTAGGATAGTCCCTTCATCTCCTCCCACTTCTTTAATTTCAAAATCTACCCCTCATTTCAAAAACTCATTTGCTTGTGTTTTCAACTTAGACTTGTTTTAATGAGTAGAAACCTTAGCCTTATGCCATTGATTTTTAAAATATCTTCTTAAATCAAACATGTAAATAAACTTAATCATATTGACCTTATTTTCAAAAAGACAAAAAAAAACTAACAACCTCATCTAATCCTTTTGTCCATTTTGTGCCTTTTTCTTTTAAGCTTTTCAAAAGAGAGCATTTAGATTTGAGTTATCTTTGGTTGAGATATAATTCTCCCATTCTATGATATGTTTTAGTATAAGTATTTCCATTTATTAGGGGCTAGTGGCATACTTATTGATTGAATCCAAGTTGGAGCCCTCCCTCCTAAATTTTGAAAAGCCCTCATTATCGGTGGATGTTTGGTTGAGTATTCTCCCATTGATAACAAAAGATCTTTAAGCTTTTGTTGAAATAAATTGACCCATTTCTTTGAAATTTTTACCACGAACTATGAGGTTTTGATCCCTCATTTTTATGTTGGTACATAGGCATAAGACTGAAGGTCTTGTAAAACACAAAAATATAATTAATGAATTCTTTTCTCATCCCCTCATTCTATTTTTTTAGAAAACATCTTTTTCAACTAAAACACTTACACACAAAAAGGGCTCCCTAGGAGTACCTATGACACTTTGGGTGGTAATACCTTACCTGTGTGTAACCAACCCCCTTACCTGTAATCTTTGACATTTTATTAATTTTGATTTGAAAACTTCTTATCTTTGGGTTTTGTTCGTACTTTTCCCTTTTTCTTTGGAAAACATAAAAGCGCGGCGACGAATCTGGTTTGATTGACGTTGAGCTAACCAATAGCTCAGTGGTCATGAATTTACCGCTACAATGACCTTTATGAATCAAATGCATCATTTTTAGTGAAAAATGTTCTTATGAGGCAATGATTTGGAAATGCACTAATGAAACCATGAAAACAATGAATGAAATATGAATGAAATAAGACTTCGATCAAATGGACCATAAGATCATGCAATCATTGAAACATGAATGCAATCATACCTTGGATCAAGCATATAACACCTTGAACTAGGGTTTTAGCCAGGTCTAGATCAAAATGTAAAGCAAGAACCAAGAACCTCAAACCAAGAAGTGAGTCTTCAACACAAATAGTCCACCAATGACATGGACCAAAAATAGGGTTTCCAACACCTTAAAGAAAGTCACATGATTCATGAACCTCAAAGACCAAGAACTACGGTTTGGGTATGAATGAACACCATGATGCAATCTCCATGGTCTTAAGCACCTAGAATTAGGGTTTGGACCCTTGCTCCAAATGATGAGATCTCCACTTTTAATGTTGCATCACAATTCCCTTGATCCTTAAGTAAACCTTAACTCCTTGATAGGTATAAACAGTCTCAAACCTTTAAATCTATGACGATGTTAGTACATTGGACTATATGAACTCATTAACAACGAATTTAAAGCATTCAAGCTAGGAGAGGATTAAATATCAAAATAACTAAGAAATTTGCCCGCTGGTAATGAATGTATTGTGAAGTAAGGGTATTAATGGGAAATTGTTTAATTAATGGCATGTAGGCTTTTGTATATGGTCATTTACTGAGGATTAGCTGAAGTATCTGTGGGGAGAATTGATCAGCTATAAAGAAAGATATTGGATATGCATGGTTTATGAAACACGCCATATATGAAGTGTAGGCTTGATTTTTCCTTCTAGTTTTTCTTTTTTCTCTTTTTTTTTTGCTTTTCCTCCACTAACAAGTTTTGACATGTACTGGTGATTGAAATGTTCCCGCAGGATTCCAAGAAGGTGAGAACATCATGTATTTGTGAAAAGCAATTAACATAAGATGTAGGTAAATAAAATCTTCTGTAAAAGGAAAAGACACGTCTTGCAAAAGGAAAGCACGACTTGACTGAGAAATGATTTGACTTTCCGCCACAAAAGGTAGAGGAAACCTGCAAAAGCCAAGTAAAGGGATATGATGTTTCCTCATGCAAAAGGCATATCAGAAAATCTTAGCAAAAGTCCAAGAAAACACACGAAGGTGAATTTTCTTTCTCATGCAAAAGGAAATTAGCACTTCTTAACAAAAGTTCAAGAAGAAAGATGAAGGTGAATGACGACTTTTTGAGGATATGGTTTCTTGCACAAAAGGTAACAAGAGCTCTTTAGAAAAAGGCCAAGAAGGAAGACAGTGAAAAATAAATTGGAAACTTCCTTGACAAAAGGTTAAGAAGAAACTGTGAGTGAATTTTTCATACAAAGGGTAATGAGAACTCCTTAACAAGAAGTCAAAAAGAAAGTTGGGAGTCAAATTCTCATACCAAAGGTAATGAGAACTTCTTAGCAAAAGGCTAAGAAGATGCATGAAGATGGACATGATTTCTCATGCAAAAGGAGATGAGAAATTCCTTAACAAAAGGTTAGGTAAAAATATGGACTGGTTAGTTTCTCATACAAAAGGTAATGAAAACTCCTTAACAAAAGGTTATGAAGAAATCTGGATGTGAATATGATTTCTCATGCAAAAGACAATGAGAATTTCTCAACAAAAGGTTAAGAAGAAAGCTGGAATGAACTAGTATTCTCCTGCAAAAGGCACGGATAATCCCTTAGAAAAAGGCTAGAAATATTGGTCAAGGGCAAGTGAGTAGCAAATGCAATCCCTTACGCAAAAGGCAATGAAGGACGTCCCTTGCGCAAAAGGCAAAGAGAACTTGAAAAAGGAAAGGGATGAATTAAACCTCTCATGAAAAAGGGAAAAAGGACTTACAAAAGGTAAACTGATAGAATGACTTCTCGTGTAAAAGGCAGGGGGTACTTACAGAAGGTAAGCAGATTTGGAAATAAAAATCCTTGTGCAAAAGGCTGAGGGAACTTGCAAAGGTAAGTAGGGAATAAAAAAGGGATTTCCTTTGCAAAAGGCAGAGGGTACTTACAAAAGGTAAGCGAAAAGAGAGACTTTCCTGGCAAAAGGCAGGGGATACTTGTAGAAGGCAAGTAACTGGAGATGATAATCCTCATGCAAAAGGCAAATGGAAAAGGCAAGTGTATTTTTCTCGTGCAAAAGGAAATGAAGAATTTAAAAGGTAAGTGAGGAGATATGATTTTATGCTAAAGGATATGAAAGAGCATATGAAAGGTAAGTAAAATCAATGAATCTTTTCCGTGCGAAAGGCAGAGAAGACTTGCAAAACGCAAAGGGGGTCTTACAAAAGGAAAGTGGTTAACGAAAGGTCACGAATACTTGAGAAAAGAAAATAAAGAAGAAATACTCCGGGGAACCTTGCGCGGAATACCAATCAGGACTTCTTCATGGAGATGATATTCTTATATGGGGAAATAGAATTATCCCAACCAAGGATTTGCTTGTGCTTTCGAGAAAGACTTGCATGTAGTTTATGCATGTTTGATTTTGCACGGCGTAATGCTCCATCTTGATGGAATATGCTACACTTTTCGTGATATAATACTATGCGATGATACTGATATATGATCATGATTTTATGGTAGGTAAGTAAGATCATATGGTGGTTGGATTTTCAGAAGTTCCAATGAGAGTTGGGTTTTGGTTTCATTGAAAGAAGCATTTGACTTCCCGACATCCTGACTTCTAGATACCACTGTAGTGATGAGGCAAATCTAGATCATCTAGTGTGGTGGATATGAGAAGGCAAGTTGATTGTGATTACCTTGAGTGAATGATGATTCTTGTAACCTTTCAAGTCAAAGTGACCTCTGTTATTTGGTGCACCGTGAGTAGTATTTAGAAACCGTGGCCACGCTTCAGTCACTTCAAAATCAAACTAAATTCCTGTTTAATTTCAAGCGCTTTTGTTATTATCCCCAAACTTTTCAATGCATTGTTTATTAAAAATAAATTCACATTTTACAAAGAAGCAGAAAAAATAAAATGAGGAGCACTTTTGGTAAAATAAGTTTTTATTGATGAGAAATTGGCCCTTAAATGGGTAATTTTACATGAGGAAGAAATTCCTAAAAGAGGTAATTTCCAAAAAAAGTAAAAATATAATGATAATGAAAAAACTCGAATTTCCATTGAGTTCTGATTAAGCTATAACCCTTATATCCTCAAAGTTCCTTGTACTCTGCTTTTGAAGAGAGTGATTGGATTGATTCTTTTCGTCTAAAGTTTTCCATGCTTGAAGTGAGGGATTAACAAATTATTGATAGACTCCATCCTCTTTCCTTATAAATCCCTAACTTTTTCCTAGACAGTCCTTTCGGGTTTTGAGTCTACCGGGATACCATTTTTTGGCCTAAGTCGCTCTTTTAAGTTTTCAAATTAGCCGGTTTTCTGATTTCTTTTGATTTTATCCATAATTTTTTCCTGAACCTTTTTCTTTTTATGGTCCAATGGGATACCCATTTTTGCCTAATGTAGCCGGGTATTCGTTACCATTAGAGATATTGAATAAATCCAAGGTAAACCATACAAGTCGAGTCGCCACTGCACTTCTATTTATCCAAAGGAATGGTTAGAAAGCGAACAAAAACCTAAAAGTTTTATCGAATCAAAAACTAGTAAAAATGTCAGAGATCTAGATAAGGGGGTTGGTTATGCAATGGGAAGGTTTTAAGCACCCAAAACATCCTAGGTACTCCTACGGAGTCCTTTAAACATTTGTTGTAAGGTTGGTATTTTCGTGAAAATTTATTTGTGCAAACATGATTGAAGAGATGAGAAGAGAATATACAAGTTTATTTACATTTTGTGTTTGGATGGATAAACCCATTGCCTACGTGCCATCTTTAAAAGATTTGGATCAAAACCTCGTAGTTCGGGGTAAGAATCTCAAAATGAGTTGGTGAATTGATTGGTCCAAAAGCCTTAAGGTCTTTTGTTATCCAAGGGAGAAAACTCAACCTAAAACCACAAAATCCACCATGTGAGGATAGCTTCAACATGCTAGTGAGGGGTTAACCCTATAATAAGCATGGAAGACTCATTGTCCATCACTAAGGATATATGTGAGTATTACATCTACCTCAGGGATAACTCAAACCTAATAGCTAAAGGTTATGAAAAATTTGATTAAGAAAGTGGCCATTGAAACCACAAAAAGACATTTGAATGGGTTATATTTACCAATGAAAAGTATTCACAAAGCATGGTCAAAGTTGGTTTAGAAGTTCAATTCAAAATAAGTGTTATGAGAAAAAGTTTGAGAATCAAAAGCATAAGGCTTAGGATTCTAATGTTTGAAAAAAAATATTAAATGTTTGCACAAACGTTTTGGCTTGGGTTAGAGTGGAGGGAAGAAGAAGAATGGCTAGAGTCCTAAACATACAAGAGAGAAGGGATAAGAAACAAGACCACAAATGGAGTTCCTCTCTTGAGATCATATTGATGAACCAAGTAGCTCCCATCCTTTGGAATAAGAAAGATAAACAAATACTCAAGCAAGTAAGCACACAATCTTAACAAGCTCCTAGGAATCTTCCAATGGCTCTTAGATCTCTCTCTCTTAGAAGCTCATGGCAATGGTTCCTCAATTTGGCTCAATGTTGGAATCCCTAGCACAAGAACACACACATTAAAAAGTTCCATAATGCAATCAAAGAATGGACAAGAGGGAGTTTAGAATTTAATCCTTTCAAAGTTCATCTTCAAGTTTTAAGCATTCTAAAGGCATGAGGCCTAGTTGCTCTTTGACATTTTAAGAACTCTAAAGGCATGAGGCCTAGTTGCTCTTCAAACTCCATTAGCTTGGGGAAGGTCCTAAAGTCTAAGTCCATTTGTCCATTTTTGCATTTGGTCCGCCACAATCAAAACAACACACAAGCACAATAGTATATATACACAATTATGTGCTCAAGTGATCAAAAGGAAAATTGCATTAACATAAACATGTGCTCAAGTGAGCAAACGAAAAAGCAAATGAATAATATGTACAAGAACAATAAATTGCATAAATGTAAAGAGCAAGAAGTAAATGTTAATAGTCAATGGTCAATGTTAATAGTTAGTGTGCCATAAGGCAAATTTAGCGCTATGTTAAGCAATCGTAACTGGACTTATGTAGAAGTCACAACTATCTGAGGTCGGTCAATAATAATATAGGCAACAACACAAGTTAGAAGTCTTGATTAGTGAACCAAGTTCCAATAACTTGCCATGCCAAAAAGAAGAAGAGAAATGATCTTGTATTGGTTTAAGTCCTTTGCATGTTTTAGGAAGCAATCTATCCTTAATGCAAAGCCATTCACTTGATCAATTGATCAAGATGAATTAGATTTGAATCAAGGAAGATTAAACCTCCCTAACCAATGTTAACTTATCAACCTTTAACTCATTGATCCAAAAGAAGAGAAGAAGAAGAAGATGGATAATGGAAAATGAAAAGAAATAAGTACATTAAATGAAATAGGATGTACCAATCAACAAGTGTTGACCAATGACATTGAGGATCATGGTCAAACAATCAAAAACAGAAGTGAGATGAAGATTGGAAGTCAAGAAATGAACAAAATAATTTTTGGAATTTTTAATATTTGAAAATAAACTTGAATTAAAATATATAAGAAAGGTTAAACTTCAAAATCACTTCAAATCAACTTTTAAAAGTCCAAGTGATTTATCCCAAGTCCAACAAGGTCAGACAAAGTTTGACAAAAAATTTCAGCATTTTTAAAAGTCAGAAACTATTTTTAATCAATTAAAAATGAGTAAAAATAACCTAATTGAACTAAAATCTCAAATAAATCTCAAATCAATTAAAAAATTGATGAGAATATTTTTCATAGATCCATCATCATTCAAATAGGTTGAGAAAATATTTTTGTATTTTTTGAATATCAAAAACTATTTAAAATGAATTAAAAATAACCAGAAAAGATAAAATTCACAAAAACTATCAAATGAAAAAATAAAAAATATTAAAAATCATTTTTAGAAACTAGAATTAAATAGAGAAATAATGCAATTGGTCCCATATTTTTTGGATTAAAAATGAAAGAGTTATGAATTTTTGAAATAAAATGGAATTAAAGAAAATATAATGGAAATTAAGAAAATCAGAAAAAATGAGAGGCGTTAGATCTAAGCTCATTAATTGAGCTGGCACATCCAGAGGTGGAGAGATGCGCGCGCACGATGGTCTTAAGTCAATGAGTAACACAATGAATTAAAATAAGTCATATCATCCAAGGGCCACGATTCAAACTGGAAACATGATCAGACGGACCACATGTGATCTGGCAACAGGAATGGTGGCCAGCGCCACCGTCTTCTCCGGTGAGCTCCGGCGAGGGCAAAAAAACACAGAGGTTCAAATGCTCACCAAAATGGACGATCTAGGCATCAATCGAAAGAGGAAGTGATGTACATCACTCCTATACCACTCACTTCCACTCTAGATTCCTATTAAGAGAGAAATTAGAAATGGAAGCTTGATGGTGTTCATCATGAACTTGCTTGATTTTAAAAATTGAGCATACAGCAATGATGCCTCTATAGAGAGGACTTCAGACAACACAATATCAAGGCCAACAGATCAAAGAATAAGGAGTTTCGAAGGAAAAACTCGTGTGCATGAAGCTTTGGGTCCAACATGCATGGGCCTGTACAAGCACATGTGAGGCCCAAAAGCTGATGGAAGTGAAAGCTGAGCTCATTTGAAGTAAGTTTGGACGTGCATTTTGAATGGTATTTGCTTGTGCATGAAGCTTCATCATGAATTCCATAATTATGCCTAAATATTCACCTCTTCGAAAATGCCAATTATAAAATCCAAACATAAGCATATGGGTAATGGGTGGAAAGGTCTTGATATAAGGAACAAATGTTATGTTGGACAAAAACTCATTTGAAGTGTGGAAATTTATGAAAACAGGCCATGAAGTTCATAGTGTAAAACATGCCTTTGAGAATTTTGTCAAAATGAGCCAACTTCAAGCCTCTCTGTTTTGATGATGCAAGCCTCTAATCGAAAAACCTCCAACATCAAAGTTGTAGGTAGTATCAAGACATTCATCTTGGGTCTGTAAGGAGAAGAATTATGATGTGCAATCTTGAACTCACTACATAGCTCTTTCATCATTTTGTTGTTCAAGTTAGATCCATCATCGGTAATGATCTTATCTGGCACACCATACCGACATATGAGTTGATTCTTGATAAACTTCACAACCACCTGCCTGGTCACATTTGCATATGATGCCGCTTCAACCCACTTAGTGAAGTAATCAATTGCTACGAGAATAAATATGTGTCATGGTGACGAAATTACATTCAGAAGTGTCGGAGGAATATGAATCTTGTCCGCATAAATCTGACATTTATGGCATTTCTTCACATATTTGCAACAGTCAGACTCCATTGTCAGCCAATAGTAGCCCGCTCTCAACATCTTTCTAGCCATGGCATGTCCATTGGAATGAGTACCAAATGAACCCTCATGGACCTCAGTCATCAACAGGTCTGCTTCGTGTCTATCCACGCATCTGAGCAGCACCATGTCAAAATTTCTCTTATAAAGCACATCACCATTCAGGTAGAAACTTCCTGATAATCTCCTCAGAGTCTTCTTATCTTTCACAGATGCCCCAGGTGGGTAAATCTGGCTCTGAAGGAAACACTTGATATCATAATACCACGGCTTATCATCTTTCACTTCCTCAATTGCAAATACATGAACTGGTCTATCCAAGCGCATCACAGTGATATTGGGAACTTCATTCCAAAGTCTGACCATAATCATTGAAGCAAGTGTAGCGAGAGCGTCTGTCATCCGATTCTCATCTCGAGGAATATGATGGAAGTCAACCTCAGTAATGAACATTCAAATCCTCCTTGTATAATCCCTATATGGAATAAGGCCAGGCTGATTCGTTTCCCATTCACCCTTAAGCTGATTAACAACGAGGGTCGAATCACTGTAAACATCAAGATGCTTGATCCTAAGATCAATGCACTCCTCCAATCCCATAATACAAGCCTCATACTCAGCCAAATTATTCGTGCATTTGAAAGTTAGCCTTGCTGTAAAAGGGAAATGTGTGCCCTGAGGGGTAATAATCACTGCCCCAATACCATTTCCATACTGATTTACAGCGCCATCAAACACCATGCTCCACCGTGAACCAGGCTCTGGCCCTTCATCGAGCGTAGGCTCATCGCAATCTTTCATTTTTAAATACAGAATCTCCTCATCTGGGAAGTCATACTGAACTAACTGATAATCTTCTATCGGTTGATGTGCCAAGTGGTCTGCCAAAATACTACCTTTAATAGCCTTCTGAGCCCGATACTCAATATCATACTCAGATAACAACATCTGCCAACGGGAAATCCTCCCTGTTAAAGAAGGCTTCTCAAAGATATACTTGATTGGATCCATTTTGGATATCAACCAAGTCATATGATTCAACATATACGGGCGTAAGCGTTTAGCAGCCCAAGCCAAAGCACAACATGTCTTCTCAAGCATTAAGTATCGAGACTCACAATCAGAGAACTTCTTACTCAGGTAGTAAATGGCATACTCTTTCTTTCCTGATTCGTCCTGCTGACCCATGACACAACCCATTAAGTCTTCAAGAACTGTCAGATACATAATCAATGGTCTCCCTTCCACAGGTGGAGATAGAATCGGAGGCTCAGACAAATATTCTTTAATACTGTCAAAGGCCTTCTGGAAATCCTCGGTCCAGTCATGAGACTGATCTTTCCGGAGGAGCTTGAATATCGGCGCACATGTGGCAGTCATGTGGGATATGAACCTGGAAATATAATTCAAACGGCCAAGAAAACCTCGGACTTGCTTCTCAGTTTTTGGTGCAGGCATCTCTGGTATTGCTTTGACCTTTGCAGGATCAACCTCAATACCTCTTTCACTAACGATAAAGCCCAATAGCTTGCCGGAATGGACTCCAAATGTACACTTGTTGGGATTCAGACGAAGCTTAAACTTCCTGAAACGTTGAAAAAGCTTCAACAAGTGCTCTACATGCTCAACTTCCATTCTTGACTTAGCGATCATATCATCAACATATACCTCGATCTCCTTATGCATCATATCATGAAATAAGGTAGTCATAGCTCGTTGATACGTGGCTCCGGCGTTCTTCAAACTCAAGGGCATCACTCGATAACAGAATGTTCCACAAGGTGTGATGAATGTTGTTTTCTCCATATCCTCGGGTGCCATTTTAATCTGATTATATCCGGAAAATATGTCCATAAATGAGAAGACATTGAATTTAGCTGTATTATCTACCAACATATCAATATGTGGTAGAGGGAAATCATCTTTCGGACTAGCTTTATTCAAGTCTCTATAGTCCACACACATAGGGACTTTTACATCTTTCTTAGGCACAGGCACAATATTGGCCACCCATTGAGGATATGTAGAAGTCACCAGCAACCCCACATCAATTTGCTTCTGAACTTCCTCCTTGATTTTTACTACCATGTCGGGATGAGTTCTTCTGAGCTTCTGCTTCACAGGCACGCACTCAGGCTTCAAAGGCAGGAAATGTTGCACGATACCCGTATCTAGACCAGGCATGTCTTCATATGACCAGGCAAAGACGTCGACATACTCTCGTAGCAACTCGATCAACCCCTTCTTAACAGATTCTTCCAGGAGTGCCCCAATCTTCACTTCTCACACACAATCCTTAGACCCCAAGTTGACTGTTTCCAGATTCTCTAGATGCGGCTGAATAATCTTCTCTTCATGCTCAAGTAGACGGGTAATCTCATCAGGAATCTCTTCAACATCATCTTCTTCCGCCTCAAATACAGGGAATTCAAAGTTGGGAGATGGTGTTGGATCATTATGTTCAATGGGTTTGATTAACCTGCATAATGATTTTGGATATAAAAGAAACTTTAGAATTCAAACAAGGAAAATCATTATGCGGATGAAAAGATTGATTTTATTCTTATCTTTTTAGGGTTTTATGTTATCACCAATTTCAAGCAAAAACAAAAAGGGAAAATAATTGGAAAAACAAACATTTAACATGAATTCATTGAATGAAAACATCATTGTTTTTATGTGCCAACAATGTCATCACTTCTCCTTTTGGCATGGGAGAAGGGTTTTTAAACACAATGAACACTACTTTGACTTATGGATAATTGTTGGAATATCCACAACGACCCAATGATTGTAGATCCCTCCAGGGATGATGAAATTCCCAGAATCCTCTTCGTCCTCTTCCAAAATGGCAGCAACCTCTTCGCCTTGACCAGCGTGGATTCAACCTCCACTCTTGAACAAACCTTATTTGTTGAAGACCCCAGGAGAATAGCCTATGCCGGTCCGGGACTTGTTGTCTTCCAACTTGATCATTTGCCCCAATCCAGCAGTTGCACCATGCTCAATGGCCAACTTTGCGTCTTTGTAGGAAGCAAATGAGGGAGTTCTCTTCTCAACAGGTTCAACAATGGATAAAGCTTGGAAGGGAGTTCCAACTTCATCCTCAGCATCTATATATGAGAAGGAAGACAAATGGCTAACCAGCATAGCCTTTTCTCCCCCTACCACCACCAGCTTCTTATTCTTTACAAATTTCAATTTCTGGTGTAGGGTGGATGTCACGGCGCCAGCCTCGTGAATCCATGGTCTGCCTAGGAGACAACTATACGATGGGTGAATATCCATGACCTGAAAAGTGATCTGGAAATCACTTGGTCCAATCTTGATTGGGATTGCGACCACTCCGATCACAGTTTTACGACCCATCGAAAGCCTTCACAACTACTCCACTCTGCCTCATGGGAGGCCCCTGATATGATAATTTCGCAAGAGTGGTCTTCGGCAATACATTCAATGATGACCCAGTGTCCACCAACACATTGGACATGGCGTCATCTTTGCAGCTCATAGACATATGTAATGCCAAGTTGTGGTCTCTTCCCTCCTCGGGGAGATCAGTGTCACAAAAACTCTAATTGTTACAAACGGTGATGTTTGCAACAATGCTATCAAACTGTTCTATCGTGACATCGTGATCCACATACGCCACATCCAACACCTTTTGTAGAGCTTCTCGGTGTGGTTCTGAATTCAAAGGCAATGATAACACAGATATTTTGGATGCTGTTTGTAGAAGCTGGTCTACAACATTGTACTCGCTCCTTTCAATGAGCCTTAGCATCTCATCACAATCTTCTCTCGTATTGCCACTCGGGCCAGCAGAAGCAGGATTTCTCAATATAGAGGAGGGCTTAGCGACAAGTGCTGGATTCGGAGTGCTGACAGCATTCCCAATAGGGCGTTCGACAAAATTAGAATCAATACTTCCTCGAGTATCAGCCTGGGGCTTCAACGGGGCTGAAAACACACGACCGCTACGGGTCAAACCTCTAACATCAGCAATGTTTACAACAGATGAAGAGGGAAAAGACACCTCTTCTCCATTTTCCACTGCTACAGCATTGTAGTGATAAGGAACCGCCTTCTCGGAGGAGTACGGCACAGGTCCGGCTGGCTTGATAGTTAGAGCTGGAGAAACCTTCTGCTTGCTACCATCATACTTGATGACAACATGCTCAAGTATCCGGAATACTGGAGAAATCACGTTGACTTCGAGCTCATCTTCGTCAACATTTCTATTCTGAAGGATCTCAATGACTCCCTCATCCAACATCTCTGCGCAGCTGGCGACACCCTCTCTGATTGATTGAACAGACTCGACATCTATCATGGTCATGTTCATAATGACTATAATCACACAGCAAGCGATGCAACTTAACCAACGATTGTCGGATATGGCTGACATATTTAACCTTGTACTTGCCAGGATAGCCCTGGACCATATAAACAGACTTCCCATGCTCGGGCAATGGGTTCTTCTTCACATTCGGACCCACGTCCTCAAAAAACAAAATCCCGCTTCTCACAAGGTCTTGCACCTTGGTCTTCAAGGGATAACAATTCTCCACATCGTGTCCGGGAGCACCGGAATGATATACACAATGAAGCTCAGGCTTGTACCACCACTGGGGGTTAGCAGGTACAGCAGGAGGATCTCGCGGACTGATTAACTTTCTATCAATCACCGATGGATAGAGTTCAGCATAAGTCATCGGAATTGGATCAAAGGTGACCCTCTTCCTCTCGTAGCTGGTGCTGGCATTGTTGTTGTTATTCCGAGGTTGGTAGGCATGCTATTGTGGATGCTGTTGTTGTTGCTGATATTGCTGAGTTTGCGGTTGCTGATAATGTTGAGCTTCCCTGAAAGCAAGTGCTATATGAGCCACCTGATGCTGATTGTTGACTGGGCGAGCAATCTTCCTCTTCACAGAGGGTCTTCTTTTGATATGGGAAGACACAGCGTGTGCCTCTCCCTCCTTCTTCTTTGCAAAGCTTCTATATCTCTTTGCTGAAGAGCCTTTCTCTCGAGTTAAGCGTTCTTCTCGGACCCCCTCTTCCAATCTCATCCCCATATTCACCATCTCGGTGAAGTCTGAGGGAGCACTGGCTATCATTCTCTCGTAATAGAAAGAGCTCAAGGTTTTTAAGAAGATCTTGGTCATCTCTTTCTCCTATAAGGGTGGCACTATCTGAGCTGCCAACTCACGCTACCTCTGGGCGTATTCTTTGAAGGTCTCTTTATCTTTCTGGGCCATCGCCCTCAATTGGTCCCTATCAGGAGCCATATCCGCATTATATTTATACTGCTTGACGAAGGCCTCGCCAAGATCGTTGAAATATGGGATGTCCGAACTCTCCAGACCCATGTACCACCGGAGAGCGGCACCGGATAAACTGTCCTGGAAATAGTGGATGAGCAGTTGATCATTATCAGTTTATGTTGACATCTTACGAGCATACATCACAAGATGGTTGAGTGGGCATGTGTTTCCCTTATACTTCTCAAAGTCAGGCACTTTGAATTTGATAGGGATCTTCACGTTGGGCACAAGGCACAACTTAGCAACACTCTTACCAAAGAGGTCCTTCCCACTCAAAGTCTTCAGTTCCTTGCGGAGCTCAAGGAATTGGTCTTTCATGTCATCCATCTTCTCATAGACGTCTGGGCCCTCAGATGGCTCAGAATGATAGATGGTATCTTCAACCCTTGGTAAAGTGTGCACGACGGGAGGTGGCACGGACATGAACGGGCTAGATGCCGGTAAAGAAGCAAGAGTTGGAGCAAAACCCTCTAGCATAAAGTTGGCGGGCATTCCCCGAGGGAATCCGGCTGGCATAGATGGCGCAGAATAAGTTGTTGCAGCAGGCACAATAGAAGTTACGAACTCAGAAATGACCGTCCTCTGGGGAGGAGTTGAGGGTGTTGGAGAAGATTGGCTCTGAGCGGCTAAGAATGACTCCATCAGGGCAGTTAATCTGGCTACTTCCTCTTTCAGCTCGCGGTTCTCTTGTTCCAAATGATCCATCAGTCTTGAAGAGTTGGCTCTGATGTAGTACGAGTGAGTCAGCTTGTCTTTGAAATAAATGAAGAACACAGAGTTAGACCATAGGACAAGAAGCCTGGAGCAAAACCTGCTTATGTATATGATGCATGCAATGCTTGTGCATATGATTTATTTTTTATTTCAGAGGAACTTTAGAGTTCTATTTGCAAATTTTGGGAAATATTACATTTTTATCACATATGAAAACATCTCATCAATAGTATTTCGGAAATATTTTTACACCAAAAAAAAGTACAGCATTGGTAACCAAATTCAATACAAGAGAAAAGGAAAACGATCATCCTATGGATTCCTAGAAACAATCATCCAAAGCTCGGGATACAGGAAGATAAGATGCACGAAGCCTTTTCACCTCCTTCTCATAGGCTGCCTCCATATTTGCCTTCTCCTTGGCGAGTCGATCGAACTTCCTCTTCTAAAACTTAGAAGATTGAAAAAGTAGAGAAGTCCATGCATCATTAGGATCATCAATAACCTGATGCTCGAGAAACTCAATCAAAGCATCCTTCTCCTTAATCTGCTGAAGCAACTCTTCTCGTTCACGGATCCAAGCACGTGAACGGTCTTCGTCTCTCAACTCCTCTACTCCTTGGTCAGGGAGGGTTGAAGGCCCAGCCATAACAAAGGGTGTAGTTCTCAGATACTCGTAAGGCATGAGATACTCAGAAGCTCTCTTCCTCACCCAAGCAGTGTAAGGCTCCAAAGCGACACAATTCTTAGGATCCAACTCATTCCTTCCTTTCCTATGAATCTTGCGCCAAGCGCGGACCATCCTGCCCTTAAAGCCTTGGGGATCTTTACCCTCCTGAAAGAACACACCTTCTAATAGAATGTTATTGGGTTTATCCTTTAGGGGGAACCCAAGTTGACGACGTGTTAAAACAGGGTTGTAGTTAATTCCACCACATGTACCAAGAAGAGGTACATTGGAGAATTCACCATAAGAATCGATAATCTGCACACCATCATACACACGGTTGTACCAAGAGATATCATCATTAGTGAGAGACATAAGTCTCGTGGACCACCGTAGACATCCCTTGTTCTCCTTGAAGGCGACCGTCTGTGCTAAGTGAGAAATAAACCACTTATACAACAGAGGCAAACAGCATACAATGGCACCACCACCCTTTGCATTCCTCATATGCAAAGAAAAATAAGTGTCACCCAACAGAGTTGGAACGGGATCCTAATAGCGTTCACATCCACAAACTTGTCGATGTTGGGGAATAACACTAACCCATAGATGGGAAGTACAAATATGGCCTCAAAGGCGTCCTCACTCATGGCCTTCCCATACATAGTGGCTTAAGAAATAAGGAACTCAGAAGGGAGACCTTGAATTCCACCTTTGGTAGTCATATGAGCACCAACCAGAGATTCATCTATATGCAACATGTCAGCTATCTCTCGAGAAGTAGGAACACTCTCTAAGCCACTGAGCGGCAACTGGTCTAGAATAGGTATGCCCACAAGGTAAGCATACTCCTCAAGCGTAGGCAAAAGTTGAAAGTCCGAAAATGTGAAGCAACGGTACAAAGGATCATAAAACGGTATCAATAGACTCATCAATCCTACATCCACCTGAGTAGTCAGAAGAGCGAGAAGCTTCCCAAAACGAGCCTTGAAACCCAAGGGGTCTAATACATAGGATGTCAAATTCCTTATCTCTTTCAAATCTGGTTGTCTAAAGTTGTACTTCTTTGTATTCCGTCTTTGTCTTTCCATGTCTGAAAATTGGCAAATAGACCTCTTAAGTTCCTTGAAAATTTTCTTATTTTTTTTTTGATGATAAGAATTCAAATGGGTGCATGAATGCATGAATGCAACAAACACAATCAAGGGTCAAGCAAAGCACACCAAACAAAGGTCATGGGATGAATCATATTATCCTTAATATCAATCATCCATTTTGGTGGATTATGGTTCACACCTTATCAACACCCAAGTTCCATTGATATTAAGGATACATGAACGGATCAACCATGAATCAAGGGTTTGTTGCAAGTCACGAGCATGGAGTCTTGGTTAAGAACCACCCAAAGGGAGTGTACTAGGGTTTCCCATAGTCATCATCCCATCTTTCGGATATTATCGGAGAAACGACTACTCGTATTCCAAAAATATTCTCAAGAGAGACTCTTATGAGCGTAGTATCGCGTAACAATCATATCAAATATTACATTTGAACGACTTTCGCACTACATCCTAAGAATAGGCCAAGATGGGCTTGGTAAACTAAGGTCCTTGGCTTCTAAGGTCTCTATTGGAAAGAGTAATGTCTAACCACAACTACTTGTGTGACATTATTGATCCCAACATGACCTCCACCAAGTGAATGGACTTGCAAGTCAACTTGCTAAGGAATAACTCCACACAAGTCAACAAGACTATGCCATTCTCCTATCCTAAGTGCACTCGAGTTCGGGTATAGAACTCATCTCACAAATATCACCAAGCATACAAAGAATTAATATTCAAGCAAATCAATCATTACATATAATACTGTAATCCCAAATTGCACAAAAATATGTCACAAAATAATATACACAACAATACAACGAATATGAAAAGTAGGCAAAACCCACTAGGATAACTTCCCCAACAGGGTCGCCACTTTTCTGTAGCGGGGTATTCGTTACCATTAGAGATATTGACTAAATCCAAGGTAAACCATACAAGTCGAGTCGCCACCGCACTTCTATTTATCCAAAGGAATGGTTAGAAAGCGAACAAAAACCTAAAAGTTTTATCGAATCAAAAACTAGTAAAAATGTCAGAGATCTGGATAAGGGGGTTGGTCATGCAATGGGAAGGTTTTAAGCACCCAAAACATCATAGGTACTCCTAGGGAGCCCTTTTCACATTTGTTGTAAGGTTGGTATTTTCGTGAAAATTTATTTTTGCAAACATGATTGAAGAGATGAGAAGAGAATATACAAGTTTATTTACATTTTGTGTTTGGATGGATAAACCCATTGCCTACGTACCATCTTTAAAAGATTAGGATCAAAACCTCGTAGTTCGGGGTAAAAATCTCAAAATGAGTTGGTGAATTGATTGGTCCAAAAGCCTTAAGGTCTTTTGTTATCCAAGGGAGAAAACTCAACCTAAAACCACAAAATCCACCATGTGAGGATAGCTTCAACATGCTAGTGAGGATAACTTCAACATGCTAGTGAGGGGTTAACCCTATAATAAGCATGGAAGACTCATTGTCCATCACTAAGGATATAGGTGAGTATTACATCTACCTCAGGGATAACTCAAACCTAATAGCTAAAGGTTATGAAAAATTTGATTAAGAAAGTGGCCATTGAAACCACAAAAAGACATTTGAATGGGTTATATTTACCAATGAAAAGTATTCACAAAGCATGGTCAAAGTTGGTTTAGAAGTTCAATTCAAAATAAGTGTTATGAAAAAAAGTTCGAGAATCAAAAGCATAAGGCTTAGGTTTCTAATGTTTGAAAACAAATATTAAATGTTTGCACAAAAGTTTTGGCTTGGGTTAGAGTGGAGGGAAGAAGAAGAATGGCTAGAGTCCTAAACATACAAGAGAGAAGGGATAAGAAACAAGACCACAAATGGAGTTCCTCTCTTGAGATCATATTGATGATCCAAGTAGCTCAAATCCTTTGGAATAAGCAAGATAAACAAATACTCAAGCAAGCAAGCACACAATCACAACAAGCTCCTAGGAATCTTCCAATGGCTCTTAGATCTCTCTCTCTTAGAAGCTCATGGCAATGGTTCCTCAATTTGGCTCAATAGTGGAATCCCTAGCACAAGAACACACACATTAAAAAGTTCCATAATGCAATCAAAGAATGGACAAGAGGGAGTTTAGAATTTAATCCTTTCAAAGTTCATCTTCAAGTTTTAAGCATTCTAAAGGCATGAGGCCTAGTTGCTCTTTGACATTTTAAGCACTCTAAAGGCATGAGGCCTAGTTGCTCTTCAAACTCCATTAGCATGGGGAAGGTCCTAAAGTCTAAGTCCATTTGTCCATTTTTGCATTTGGTCCACCACAATCAAAACAACACACAAGCACAATAGTATATCTACACAATTATATGCTCAAGTGAGCAAAAGGCAAATTGCATTAACATAAACATGTGCTCAAGTGAGCAAAGGAAAAATCAAATGAATAATATGTACAAGAATAATAAATTGCATAAATGTAAAGAGCAAGAAGTAAATGTTAATAGTCAATGGTCAATGTTAATAGTTAGTGTGCCATAAGGCAAATTTAGCGCTATGTTAAGCAATCGTAATTGGACTTATGTAGAAGTCACAACTATCTGAGGCTGGTCAATAATAATATAGGCAACAACACAAGTTATAAGTCTTGATTAGTGAACCAAGTTCCAACAACTTGCCATGCCAAAAAGAAGAAGAGAAATGATCTTATATTGGTTTAAGTCCTTTGCATGATTTAGGAAGCAATCTATCCTTAATGCAAAGTCATTCACTTGATCAATTGATCAAGATGAATTAGATTTGAATCAAGGAAGATTAAACCTCCCTAATCAATGCTAACTTATCAACCTTTAACTCACTGATCCAAAAGAAGAGAAGAAGAAGAAGATGGATAATGGAAAATGAAAAGAAATAAGTACATTAAATGAAATAGGATGTATCAATCAACAAGTGTTGACCAATGACATTGATGATCATGGTCAAACAATCAAAAACAGAAGTGAGATGAAGATTGGAAGTCAAGAAATGAACAAAATATTTTTTGG
The DNA here is from genome assembly GCF_024323335.1 of Lathyrus oleraceus. Classification (NCBI taxonomy): domain Eukaryota; kingdom Viridiplantae; phylum Streptophyta; class Magnoliopsida; order Fabales; family Fabaceae; genus Lathyrus; species Lathyrus oleraceus. Next base: position 230,562,706 of record NC_066584.1, read on the forward strand.
CATTTTTAATATTTGAAAATAAACTTGAATTAAAATATATAAGAAGGGTCAAACTTCAAAATAGGGTCAAACTTTTAAAAGTCCAAGTGATTTATCCCAAGTCCAATAAGGTCAAACAAAGTTTGAAAAAAAACTTTCAGAATTTTTAAAAGTCAGAAACTATTTTTAATCAATTAAATATGAGTAAAAATAACCTAATTGAACTAAAATCTCAAATAAATCTCAAATCAATTAAAAAATTGATGAGAATATTTTTCATAGATCCATCATCATTCAAATAGGTTGAGAAAATATTTTTGTATTTTTTCAATATCTAAAACTATTTAAAATGAATTAAAAATAACCAGAAAAGAGAAAATTCACAAAAACTATCAAATGAGAAAATAAAATATATTAAAAATCATTTTTAGAAACTAGAATTAAAAAGAGAAATAATGCAATTGGTCCCATATTTTTTGGATTAAAAATGAAAGAGTTATGAATTTTTGAAATAAAATGGAATTAAAGAAAATAAAATGGAAATTAAGAAAATCAGAAAAAATGAGAGGCGTTAGATCTAAGCTCATTAATCGAGCTGGCACATCCAGAGGTGGAGAGATGCGCGCGCACGATGGTCCCAAGTCAATGAGTAACACAATGAATTAAAATAAGTCATGTCATCCAAGGGCCACGATTCAAACTGGAAACATGATCAGACGGTCCACATGTGATCTGGCAACAGGAACGGTGGCCAGCGCCACCGTCTTCTCCGGTGAGCTCCGACAAGGGCAAAAAAACACAGAGGTTCAAATGCTCACCAAAATGGACGATCTTGGCATCAATCGAAAGAGGAAGTGATGTACATCACTCCTATACCACTCACTTCCATTCTAGATTCCTATTAAGAGAGAAATCAGAGATGGAAACTTGATGGTGTTCATCATGAACTTGCTTGATTTTAAAAATTGAGCATACAACAATGATGCCTCTATAGAGAGGACTTCAGACAACACAATATCAAGGCCAACAAATCAAAGAATAAGGAGTTTCGACGAAAAAACCAGTTGATGCACACCTTTGAATTGTGAAGCTTTGAGTCCCTTTCCTTGGTTCCTTTTGCGAAATAGAACTTCAATAGATCAGATGATGAAGGTTTAGGAACTTTAGATCTGAAGATTCAACCAAATTCAATTGAATTTCAGATCTGAATTTTTTGAAGAAAATGGATTTAGTTCCTTTGGTATGGTTGGGAATTCACTCTTGCAGCATTTCAGGCATTCTATTTATAGATGGAGCTGATGCCAAGTGAGGAAAAACTCGTGTGCATGAAGCTTTGGGTCCTCCATGCATGGGCCTGTACAAGCACATGTGAGGCTCAAAAGCTGATGGAAATGAAAGCTGATCTCATTTGAAGTAAGTTTGGACGTGCATTTTGAATGGTATTTGCTTGTGCATGAAGCTTCATCATGAATTCCATAATTATGCCTAAATATTCACCTCTTCGAAAATGCCAATTAGAAAATCCAAACACAAGCATATGGGTAATGGTTGGAAAGGTCTTGATATAAGGAACAAATGTTATGTTGGACAAAAACTCATTTGAAGTATGGAAATTTATGAAAATAGGCCATGAAGTTCATAGTGTAAAACATGCCTTTGAGAATTTTGTCAAAATGAACCAACTTCAAGCCTCTCTGTTTTGATGATGCATGGCTCTAATGGAAACACCTCCAACATCAAAGTTATAGATATTTTCAAGAAAATCAAGATGGACTTACATTTTGCCTCATTTGGATTTTTGATGAAGAAGTTATAGGCACTTGAAGTTGGACTTTTTTGCCTTTCAATGCATTTGGTCCAAAGTGACCTATAATGTTTTGCATTATCACATGTATTTCTTTTGAGATTTTGAAATTTTGTTCAACATAAAATTTAAAGTACACATCTTAATATTTCCAATGCATTTGATCCCACCTCAAAATAATGCAAAATGAATGAGTTATGTTCTTGGGAAGTTGACCCAAAATTAGGGTTTCAGTCAAAATGACCTATAATGTCTTGGAATGGATGATGATCTTCCAAGCATAAAATCCAATTTTGATGAACATGAAAGTTGTTCATATTGTCCTTAAGAACATTTTTTCTCTTGGGATCATCTCCATTTGACCAACACACAAAAGGTTAGGTCTCAGTGCATTTCAAAATAGTCAGATGAATTGACTGATCAACTTCTCAAGTCCACAACTCATATCTTGATGAATTGATGATTGAAGACACTCAAATAAGTTTGAAATCTGCATGAAATGATGAATTAAAGAACTTCCCTTGATTGTATTTGACCATGGGATGAGCAAGGCATTGTTGATGATCAAATGAATTAGGGTTTCCTTAAGGAACAAACCTCAAACCCTTTGACTTGCTTTGATCAAAATGATGAATTGAGGTACTAGGGAGGCAGATTTGGTGGATAAGAGCTTTGGGAACCATTGCCATGCTTTTTTTCATCTTCTCTTGGCCATATCATTGCACCAATGATTTCCTAGGAGCTTTGGGACCTTGTGATTGCTCAAGCTACAAAAAAGAAATGTTAGTGACATATTTTGTGCTTTTGGTTAGTAATAAAAATGAGGAAAGCAATAATATAAAATTCAAGCATGCTTGGTGATCTCAAACCACTCACAAGAGGTACCAACCAAAGGCAAAGGGAACCCAGATGCTTATGATCCTAGAGGCTTTGCAAATGCAATTATGATCCTTAGGGCCAAAATTGGGGTCTTACACGTAAGTCACCCTTTAGGGCTTTCGACTTAGCGGGTCTATTTTTAAGCGAAGTATTTTTTGACTGCATCTGCCATTACTGGATATGCAAGGTCTTCACTATCCATAGTTGAAAAAATCAAGGCTCATCCAGAGAAAATGTTTCTGACAATGTATGGTCCTTCATAATTGGGAGTTCACTTTCCCCATGAATCTGTATGAATCGACATAATCTTCTTCAATACCAGGTCTCCTACATGGAGATTCCGAGGACAAACCTTCTTTTCAAATGCCCTCTTTAACCTCTTCTGGTACAATTAACCATGACAAAGAGCTTCTAGGTGCTTCTCTTCGATGAGATTGAGTTGATCAAGCCTCGTCTGAACCCACTAAGCTTCATCAAGCTTAACATTTGTTAAGATCCTCAGGGACAGAATCTCTACTTCAATAGGAAGCACTGCCTCCATAACATATAAAAGGGAGAATGAGGTTTACCTAATCTAAGCACGTACTAAAGTATGATAGCCATGTAAAGCAAAAGGTAGCATTTCATGCCAGTCTCTATATGTCTTCACCATCTTCTGAACAATAGTCTTGATGTTCTTATTTACCTCCTCGACAATGTCATTCATCTTTGGACGGTGTGGAGATGAGTTATGATGTTAAATCTTAAAGCTTTTACATAATTCTTTCATAATCTTGTTATTGAGATTTAAACCATTATCAGTAATGATCTTGTTGGGAATCCAATAACGATAAATAATTTCTTTCTTCAGGAAGCGAGCAACCACTTGGTTGGTGACGTTTGCATACAAAATGACCTCCACCCACTTGGGGAAGTAATCAGTGGCTACCATGATGAATCGATGTCCATTTGAAGCAGTTGGTTCAATGTCCAATCACATCTATGCCCCACATAGAAAAAGTCCAAGGTGATGATATGACAACCAGAGGCATTGGTGTAACATGTATTTTATCTGCATAAATCTGACATTTGTGGCACATATACACGTGGTGATAACAATAAATTTCCATTGTTAACCAGTAAAAACCTGCCCTTAAGATCTTTATGGCCATCGTATACCCACTAGAATGATTCCCACAAGAGGCTTCATGGACTTCTATTATAATCCGGTTTGCTTCATGTCTATCCTTGCATCTGAGAAAAACCAAGTCATAGTTCCTTTTATAGAGCACATACCCACTCAAGAAGAATTTGGCTGAGAGCTTTCTCAAGGCCTTCTCATTTGTAACATACACATTCTCGGGATACTCCTATTTCTCAATATACATATTGATGTCACAGACCCAAGGTTTACCATCATATTCTTCCTCAGTTGCTAGACAATATGCAATTTTGTGCAGGTGTTCAATGACTATCGAGGGTGCTTAATTGGCACATTTAACCTTAAACATGGATGCTAGGGTAGAAAGAGCATCTGCAAATTGATTCTCCTTCCTAGGGATATGATGAAAAGTGATTCATCAAAATAGGGAACCAACTTCATGACATGTTCTCTGTATGGGATTAGCTTGTGATCAAGAGTTTCCTAATCTCCTCTGACCTGACTGATTAACAGAGTTGAGTCTTTGTATACTTCAAGGATATTGATCCTCAAATCGATTGCTGCTTCGATACTGAAGATACATGCTTCATACTCTACCATGTTGTTGGTGTGGTCGGAACACAAACTTGCAGTGATCAGAAGATGAAAGCAAGTTGGATAAGTAAGTATTGCCCATATTCCATGACCTTGTACATTGGAAGCACCGTCGAACATGAGTTTCCATTGTAATCCTTCTTTGGGTCCTTCCTCAGAACCTAGAATATTGTAATCTCTAACAAACAAGATATCCTCATCTAGAAAATAAAAATACATTAGTTGATAATCTTCCATAGGTTGATGTGCAAGATAATATGAGAGCACACTGCCTTTGATAGCTTTCCGAGTGACATACTGGATATCGTATTCTGTTAAGACCATTTTCCAACGGGAAACTCTTCCGGTGAGAGCAGGCTTCTCAAAAATATATTTGATCGAATCCATCTTGGATATCAACAGAGTTGTGTGGGTCAATATATACTTTCTCAGACGATTGGCAGCCCAAGCAAGTGCACAACATGTTTCTTCAAGCAATGAATACCTTTTTTCGCAATATGTGAACTTCTTTCTCAAGTAGTAAATGGAATGCTCTTTTCTATCTGACTCATCGTGTTACCCGAGTACACAACATAAAATGAGGGATCAAAACCTTGTAGGTTGTGGTATCAATTTCAAAGTGAGTGGTTTTCTTTTAATAAAAATTTAAGTTTGAAAGAGGCATAAAAGGCCTAAAATAGTTTGAATGAGTGTTAGTTCTTTTTGTATTTTGAAATTTAAATCAAGTATGATTAAGGAAAAAAAGTTTCAAAATGCAATGGCATAAGGTCAAAGTTTATAATTTGCAATAAAGTCTAAGTTTTGAAATCACAAGCAAAGAGGGTTTTGAAAAGGAGAGAGAGATTTGAAATTAAAGAAGGGGGAGGAGATGAAGACACTAATCCTAAGCAAAAATTTAAAAGTTAAGAGTTGAAAAGATCTGACCAATGGGATGCAATCTAATAGACAAGGATGTCATATAAAAACCCAATTTCAATCGGACTTTTAAAATCAAGCAATATCACTACACAAATAGCAAGAAGAGCAAGGCATCAAATAAAGATAGCCACATCCAAGCTTAGCAACTTTATGATCTTGTTCATAATATTCCCCATAATCAGATGAAATAATCCTTGAAATGGCTCATAATAAGTCATTAGTCACAGGTTCAGAATAACAATTGCATTTTAAGACCATGTTATAGATGAACTCAAGAGAGATCTCAAGACTTGCTTCAGATGAAAGTTCAATTCACAATGATTGACTCAGAAAAGTTGGCATTGGCCAAGTCCTTTTTGTTTAGGGAATGTTGCCTAATTCTAAGTCCAATGTCTCAGATCAAATCCAACAGTCCACACAAATCTTTTTTAGGGTTTTTGTTGTTATTATGTACACTAAGGTCAAAAGACCATAAACACAAACAAAATACACAACAAAGTATAATCACAAGATATGGATCAAGTGAGCAAAGTGAAAATAGCATCAAAATAAACAGGTTAAATAGTATGCATAATGGAAAATTACAAATACTTGAATTTAAAGTCCATAAAGTAAATGACTTGAAATTAAAAGTTAGTCAAATGTTAGTTGATTAGAAGTCAGTATTGCTTTTGATTGTCAATTGTTTAAGTCATTCTTTGGAGAACACTCAACCCTCTATTCACAAGCATGGATCCTTGAACAAAGACATCCTCCAAAGGAAGGAAAAAAGACCAAGTTTCCGCATAATACCATGAAAGGGTGGGAGACTTACCATGTCACTTATTATAATGTTTATGCTTTTGGGTCAAAATTTAGTGTTATGTTAAGCAATCGTAATTGGACTTATGTAGAAGTCACAACTATTTGAGGCCGGGCAATAGAAATTTTAGTGTTAATTCATGTTAGAAATATGGTATTATGAACCATACTCCTAAAACATACCACACTTAAAAGAAAATGACAAAAGGGTGGACTTAATCTCATCCATACTTATATTGGTTTGTGAACCAATTAACCTTAGGATGTAGAGATATCATAGGTCAATGGAGTGATTGTGATAGAAATGGATTGAAGATGAAGAGGGAAGGGAAATGGAATAAACTCAAATTGGTCATGGGAGGACTTTTATCAAATTAAAATCATTCATTTATTTTGGGATATAAAATGTACATTTCATTAGTCCCCTAAATCCAATGATTTTAATCAAACAAAGTCAAATCAACCTTGACCAAGGCCCAACAACAATAGTCAAACTCAACAAGTCAAAAAAAATAGTTCAACATAATTTATTTACAATTAAACAATTAAAAATCAATTAAAAATGCATTAAATTAAATTATGGTTGATCAAAAACCTAAAACCTCTTCAAAACACCAAATAAATGGCCAAAAGATTTATCATAGGTCAAAAAAGGTAAAAGAACCTTAGAGAAAAAATTTCATAATTTTTGGAAAGATAAAAGTATTTTTAAACAATTAAAAATATGCAAAAAACAATTAAATCATGAAAAATATTAATATTGATCCAAAAAAATAATTTTAATTCAGAAAATGAAAGAGAAAAATATATGAGAATTTTTGGTGAAAGTCCCATATTTTTTGGATCAATATTAAAATTAATATGAATTAATGAAAATAAGTCAATTAAAATGAAAAATATGAAATTACAAAAAAACGTGGACCAGTTGATCTCCCTCATTAATTGAGGTGGAAGATCAAGTGGACCTGAGCGCGTGTTCTACCATACACCAAGTCAAATTTTCAACACTCGTTGTAATCACTTTGGACGCCCCAGATTAAAACAAATTAGAAGGATCATGTGGTTCAGAAGTATGCCAACACACCAACGGAGCCAGAGCTCTTGTCTTCTTCTCCGGTGGACCTCAACGGACTGGTCCATCCTCAACCAGCACCAAAATAAAAAAGAGGACATGAATTTAAAGTAAAAATGCTCAGGAGCTCGAATCTGGCCTAAATTTTACCTAACTCCAAGTGTATGGCAAGATACAAGGAGTTAGATTTTGACCTCTAAGCAACTCAATCTTGTTGCCTACATTGGTAGGACTTCAGATAACCAAAAAACAACAAGAATAATGGAGAATTGAGTGAGAATCTAAGAGATGAAAAATCCTGAAAATCACCTTCAATGTAGGTTCAGATTGGGACAATCTTGCTCTCAATTGTGCTTGGCCGTGCTTCAGATGCTTAATGGAGTGGAAATGAATCAAGGAAAGTGATGGACTCTTAGAGTTTCAATCTCAAAAATAGTGGGAGATTCAAACTCGATTTTCAATGAAAATCACCAAGCTTATCCTTTGAATTTGAGGGTTTAGGGTTGCTGATTCAAAGCTTGCGCGCCAGGGTCCATAATTATGAGCATGAAGGGTCTCATTTATAAGAAATGCACTTGGTTTCACACCCTCCTTCCAAAATTCCAAAAATAGCAATTTACCTTTGCATTGATGCATGGGCGTGTGATAGGCCCATGTAATGATGCATTTAGGTCAAAAAATGAGTGTAAGCAATGTTGAAGTCATGTGGAAAGGCCATGCATTCGTGTATGGAAAGCAGAACTTCAAATCTTGCAAATGGTTCTTCAACTTTAAGCCATGCGCAAGTCATTCATTCTTTGTCCAAATGGTATGGATTTCGAATTTTTGAAAAGGTTATATTAAGAGGAACAACCTTCATGTTGAACACTTTTTCATTTGAAGCTTGGATCATGCCATATGTTCACTTCTTCCACCTTGGATAACTTTTCTATGGGCTTCAAATGAGAAAAGTTACACTATCAAAGTTGTAGCTCTTCCATTTCCCTTCAATTTGGTCACAAATTTGACCTAATTTGGATTTAGCATGAAGGAGTTATGGATTTTAGAAGTTGAGGAAAATCACTTGTTCAATGGTATTGGCCCAAAATGGCCTATAAAGTTTACTCATATCACATGTATTTTCAAGTTGAATTTGAGCTTTATCCAAACATGAAAGTTGAAGTATAAATCTTGAATTTTATTATGAAACTTTAATGGATTTCATCTAATAAAAAATGAGCAAGTTATGGCTTTGGTAAGTTGACCTCTAAATTAGGGTTTAGACACAATGACCTATAATCTTTCACCATAAAAAATGACTTTCCAAGAAAACATATCTCTAGACCTCAACATGAAAGTTGTTTGTAATGTTATTTAGAGTAACTTTTCTCTTGGAATCATTTTCATATGACAAAAATTGTATGAGATAGGGTGTAGGGAACCCCAGTTTTGACTAGTTGACTTTCTCTGGTCAACCACTATGAACCAACTTGCTAGCTTGACATTATATTGACTTTTGGGACTCATAGAGGATCATATATGCATAAGATGATGAAATGTGAAGTATCCCTTGAAATATTTGATCAATTGGTGAAGAAACTTATTGAAGAAGTCACATAAGATACCCAGATGAATTAGGGTTTCCAAGGCAAACCAACTCCAAACTCTTAATGATTTATTGATCAAAATAACATGTGAAAATCATGGGAATACATATATGATACTTAGAGCCATAGTAAACCAATTCTTGATTGAGCTCCTTGCAATGAGGGTCTTAAACCTAGATGTGAGCTTGATAAAGCATATATGAGCATGTGCACTACCTACAAAAAAGTTAAACTATAAAATGACATATTTTTTGTATTTTGGTTAGTAAAAATAAAGAAAAATGAAATATGATACAATCAAATGGTGCTAGGTGATCTCTCCCAATGCAAACCCAATGAATGAGGTGTAAGGAGAATGCCAAGGTGTGATCCCAATGCCAATGCATATGATGAGAATAACCATGAGGGATCTTAGGGTAAAAATTGGGGTCTCACAGCTGCCCCTATTTAAGGACGTTGTAGCTGAGGAGATGTAGGTTAAAACCTTCGCATCGGCTAAGTAGAATGGAATTAAATAACAACATATAAACAAATGTTGGTCCTTAAGAGACCTCATGATGCATATGATTGAATGTTAAAATAATCTATATGGGGAAATGTTGCCACAAAGGAAAAGAATCCGGAGAGACCGAAAGTCCGCAGGAGTATAACACATTCCGTAAGAAAAGCTCATTGGGGAGACAAAGACTCTTCGGGGATGAAAGTGGTGTGTGTAGCCCAGAATACGACTTTAAAAAACTACTAAGGGGACATGAATGATTCCACGAAAATAAATCAATGGACAAACTCAGCCTGGGAATAAAAGGAACATCTACAGGGGACACGGGTAGATCATACCAAAGCTGAAATACTCGAACCAAATAGGAAATGGCGATCTCACCGAGGAAATACACACTCAGACTCAACTGGGGAAGAAATTATCTTCAACACAAGAGTAACAAAAGTATATTATCCACTATCGGTTACTGGGTAAGGGGATAGCAAATTCTGACAAAGAGGACATCCATTACCGTTTAGGGTAAACATATCAAGGATGACTCGCTAGGGGCAACAGAAGGTGTATTCATTACCAGTTACTGGGTAAGAATAACCTGCCGAGAAAACCTAAAAAGGATTTATAACTGCCGGTTACTGGGCAGAAGACCACAAAGAAAGATAATATACGTCACTGATTAAAGTGAACATATAAAGGATAGACTCAAAGGGGACATTAGAAAGGATATCCGTCACCAGTTAAGATGAACATATCAAGAATAAACTGCCTGAAAAAGTAGGAATTATATCTTTCGGATACTGGATAGAATAACAAAAAAAAGAGAATATCTGTCATCGATTAGGATAAACATATCAAGGATAAACTTTGCCGGGAGGAATAGGGATTACATCTATCATTTACTGGATAGAATACCGAAAAGATAATATTCGTCACCGGTTAGGATGAACATATCAAGGATAAACTCTGAGGGGAAGCAGGATTTACAACTACCCGTTACTAGGCAGAAGACCATAAAGAGGAGAAAAACCTGTCATTGGTTAGGATGAACATATCAAGGATTAACTCTCTAGGGAAAGAAAATAGGGATTATAACTACCTTTTTACTGGTTAGGATGAACATATCAAGGATAGACTGAAAGTAGGGGAAGAAAATATCTGATATAGATTAGGATGAACATATATAGGATAAACTTCCTAGGAGACGTGAAAACGAATCCGCTGGGGAGAAAAGGGTTACTTTTACCGGGTCATAGGGCAGAAGTAAAATACTTGCAATTGAGAAGAAAATTACCAGCTACTGGGTAATAAAATCTCAGGGGACCAAAAGCATCTATCTAGGTAAGATCTAGAAAGAAACGGTCAATCAAACATTTAACCCAATGAGGACATAACTCAAGGGAGTGGTTCCATCTAGATAATCAACTGGGAAGGAAACTAAAATAATAATCATCCACGAGGAAATAACTCAGTGGGGGATGTAAAAGGTTAAATTCTTTCTGCTTTATGGGATGACGCTCTATAATTGAAAGAGGACAGACAAATCAAATCTGCGCGGGGAAAAAAGTATACCTCTGTAGCAGAAGGATCGGAGAAACAATGAATCTCAAAGTGCATTATTAATGCAATAATGAAGTGAATGTATATGTATATTTATATGTATCTATGATGATTATGCTGACAAAATGATCATAAAGGATACAAATGTCACTGGTCTGAATCATCGATACAATTCTCATCCAATCCTCATAGGAGGGAAGTATTTACTGGAGAGAATCGGCCACCTTAAAGGCTCAATCCTGGATGGGGAAAAGAGGAGAGGGTCTACTAAGGAAAATACATTATCAATTCTGCAGGGAATTTCAAGTTAACACCATATCAAATAGGAGACAACCTTGCAGAGGATCGAAAATACTGCTAAAGAGTCAGGGCTAACAGAGGTTGGGGACAACTCTGAAGGCGACTTGTGGGGAAACACAATCTGCCGAGTCGTGCAAACTGCTTCGATGATGCGCCTACAACTCGAGGGAGGCAAATACAAACTTAGTTAGGGAGACCAACAAAATTCGGTTGGAGATGCTGGAAAGCTCCTGGAGAAGAAATGAGATCACGCCAACTACTTGAGGAAAAACCAATAATGCTTCACATTTTAGGGCTTACCTGTTCTCGGACCGTTGTGAACATTCCCTAATGAAATCGATTATTCTTTAAAAAGTAATTGCATTTATTATTTTAAGAAAACATGAGTTTTATTTTAAACCTTTAATTTCAAAATGATCACAATAAAATTTAATTCTATTTAGTCGAATAAATAAGAGTAGTAACAATTGGATAAAAACTCAACTTTATTTGATATGATGGTAGTCTGTAAATGACAAGACTCCATAGATCTTTTCAAAGGTTGAAAAATGGTTATTTACATGGAAAAGGGCTACATCGAATACAATGATCGCTAGTCCTTCTACCAAGTTTGATATCCATTGTGCTATTGGCTTTGGTTGAAGATGAATCAGAACCAAACATTATACTCAAGAAAGTCTTCAAGATTGAAGATCAACGGCTTGCAGTTACTTGCCATGATCCCTAATTTTTACATAAATTGCCCCAAGATTGGGTACTCAATTTATCGGAATAATCTTTCTTCTATTTTATGTGTTTAACTTTTGCCTGGATCGCCCTTTTGGGTTTTCAATCCACAGAGACGCTCATTTTTGCCTAAGCCACCCTTTCGGGTTTTCAACTTAGCGAGTTGTTCTTTCTTTTTAGGCGAAGTATTTCTTGACTGCATCAGCATTCACAAGACGAGTGAACTCTTCACCATCCATAGTTGTAAGAATCAAAGCACCGCATGAAAAGGCTCTCTTAACAAACTACGGGCCTTCATAATTAGGAGTCCATTTGCCCCTAGAATCTTGTTTGAAAGATAGAATTTTCTTGAGCACAAGGTCACCTTCTCTGAACACACGAGGCCTGACCTTCTTGTCAAAAGCTTTCTTCATTTTCTGCTGATATAACTGTCCATGACACATGGAAGTCAACCTCATCTCTTCAATCAAATTCAGCTGGTCATACCTGGTTTGGCGCCATTCTTCCTCAGTCAACTTGTCTTCCATCAGCATACACAATGATGGGATCTCAACTTCTACCGGGAGCACAACATCCATGCCATAGACAAGTGAGAAAGGGGTTTCCCCTGTTGAAGTGTGGATGGATGTATAATACCCATGCAAAGCAAATGGGAGCATCTCATGCCAATCCTTGTACGTCACAACCATTTTTCGAATGATCTTCTTGATGTTATTGTTTGCAGCTTCAACAACTCCATTCATCTTCGGTTTGTAGGGAGAAGAATTATGATGTACAATCTTGAAGTCTTTGCAAATAGCTTCCACCATATTATTATTCAAGTTTGATCCATTATCAGTAATTATCTCACTTAGCACACCATACCGGCATATAACTTGATTCCTGGTGAACCTTACAACAACTTGCTTGGTCACATTCGTATACGATGTCGCTTCAACTCACTTTGTGAAGTAATCAATAACCACTAGAATGAAACGATGTCCGTTCGAAGCTTTGGGCTCAATCATGCCAATCATATAAATTCCACAGAAGGAGAAGGGCCATGGAGAGGAAATGAAATTCAAAAGTGTAGGAGGAACATGAATCTTATTTGCATAGATTTGACACTTGTGACATTTCTTCACAAACTTGCAGCAGTCAGATTCCATTGTCAGCCAATAGTAACCTGCTCTCAACATCTTCTTAGCCATATCATGTCCATTGGAATGAGTACCAAAGGAACCTTCATGGACTTCAGTCACCAATGGGTATGCTTCGTGTCTATCCACGCATCTGAGCATTACCGTATTGAAGTTTCTCTTATAAAGCACATCACCATTCAGGTACAAGTTTCCAGCTAATCTCCTTAAAGGATTCTTATCTTTCAAAAATGCCCCGGGCGGGTAAGTCTGACTTTGGAGAAAACATTTAATATCAAAATACCATGGTTTCTCATCTTTGATCTCCTCGATAGCAAACACATGGGTTGGCCTATCAAGATACATCACAGTCAAATTAGGAACTTCATTCCAGAATTTTACCACAATCATAGAAGCCAACGTTGCAAGAGCATCTTCCATCCAGTTTTCATCTTGAGGGACATGATGAAATTCAACCTTTGTAAAGAAAGTTGAAATCCTCCTCGCATGATCTCTATATGGTATCAAATCGGGTTGATTCGTCTCCCATTCACCTTTGATCTGATTCACAACCAAAGCTGAATTTTCATAGACGTCCAAATACTTGATTCTGAGATCAATGGCATCTTCAAGCCCCATAATGCAAGCTTCATACTCAGCCATGTTATTTGTACATTTGAAAGTTAATCTAGCTATTAACAGAAAATGAGTGCCTTGAGGAGTAATAATCACTGCCCTAATGCCATTACCATATTGATTAACAACTCCATCAAATACCATGCCCCAAGGGGACCCAGGTTTTGGCCCTTCTTCAAGCAATGGTTCATCACAATCATTGATTTTTAAATACAAGATCTCTTCATCAGGAAAATCATATTGTACTGACTGGTGATCTTCAATTGGTTGGTGGGCCAAATGGTCAGCGAAGATACTACCTTTGATCGCTTTCTAAGATCGGTATTCAATATGATACTCTAATAACAACATCTGCCAACAGAAAATCCTCCCAGTTAAAGCAGGCTTCTCGAAACTATAATTGATTGGATCCATTTTGGATATCAACCAAGTGGTTTGATTCAACATATACTGATGCAGATGCTTAGCAGCCCAAGCCAATGCGCAACAAGTCTTCTCTAGCATAGAATACCGAGTCTCACAGTCGGTGAACTTCTTTCTGAGGTAGTAAATAGCACATTGTTTCATTCCAGTTTCATCTTGCTGACCTAGGACACAACCCATACTTTCATTGAGCACAGTCAAATACATGATCAAAGGTCTTCCTTCAACAGGCGGAGACATAATCGAAGGCTCATGCAGATACTCTTTGATATTATCAAAAGCTTTCTGGAAATCCTCGATCCGATCACAAGACTGATCTTTCTGAAGGAGCTTGAATATAGGTGCACATGTGGCAGTCATGTGTGAAGTGAGTCTTGAGATATAAATCAAGCGGGCGAGAAAACCTTTGACTTGCTTCTCAGTTTTTGGCGCAGACATCTCTTGTATTGCTTTGACCTTGGCGGGATCAACTTCAATACCCTTCTCGTTGATAATAAAGCCCAACAACTTACCAGAACAAACACTAAATGTACACTTATTGGGATTCAAGCGGAGCTTATACTTCCTCAAATGCTAGAATAGCTTCAACAAATGCTCAACATGTCCTTCTTCGTCACTGAATTTAGCAATCATATCATCAACATCGACTTCGATCTTTTTATGCATCATATCATAAGAAAAAGTGGTCATTACTCTCTAGTAAGTTGAACCAGCATTATTTAAACTAAAAGGCATCACTCTATAACAGAATATTCTCCAAGGTGTAATGAATGTGGTCTTCTCCATTTCTTCGGGTGCCATTTTGATCTGATTATAACCGGAAAATCCATCCATAAATGAAAAGACTTTGAATTCAGTTGTAATGTCTACAAACATATCAATGCGTGGCAAAGGGAAATCATCTTTCAGACTAGCTTTGTTCAAATCTCTATAATCAACACACATGCGGACTTTTCCATCCTTCTTTGGAACAGGCACAATATTGGCCACCCACTGCGGATACACAATAGTAACAAGGAAACCAACATCAATCTGCTTCTGCACTTCTTCTTTGATCTTTACTGCCATATCAGGATGAGTCCTTCTCAACTTCTACTTGACTGGAAGACATTATGGCTTCAATGGCAGTCTATGCTTCAGAATCTCAACATCCAAACCAGGAATTTCTTGATAGGACCAAGCAAACACATCTGAATACTTTCGGAGAAGATCAACCAACCCCTTCTTAACCTCTAGACACAGTTGAGACCCAATCTTGACTTCCTTCAAATCATCTTTGGAAGCCAAGTTGACTAACTCAATCTGCTCTTCGAATGGATGAAATGCTTCTTCCTCGTGCTCAAGTAGATGAGTCAATTCATCATACACTTCTTCAAAGTTTGGAGTAGGAGTATGATCATTGTATTCAATGGGTTTAGAAACAACCTGCATAATGATTTGATATTTTGATTTTAGAGAACTAAATTATGACCAAATATTACGCAGATGGACAATTATTGTTTACTTATTTATGTTTTTTGTGATTACCATTTTCAGAAAAGCAAAAAGTAAAAATAAAAATATCATAGATGTGGATGAATAGAATTGCAATTTACTAATGATCAAATAAAAAGATGCCAAATAATGTCCACTTCTCCCTTAGGCATAGGATAAGGATTTTCAAAAATTATAAAAACAATTACTTAGAGCGATAAACAGTAACGGGAACGTCGACATCGGTCCAATTGTTGCAAGCTTTTCCATGCATCACAAAATTGGTGTAGTCTTCATCTTCATCCCCCTCGATCACTGCAACTGAGTGTTGTTCATAACCATGGATGAACCCTCCGCTACGGAAACTGGGTTGCACATCTTCAATTGACGACCCTTGTTGGAAACCCAAACCAGCTTGGCTCTTATTCTTTGCAACCTCTACCATCTGGCCCCATTGATCAAAATTACCATCTTCAACAATCTTCTGTGCGTTTTTAAAAGAGGACATGGGTGCCCCAACTCTCTTTTCTTCAGTAATAGATAGAGCTTGGAATGAAATTCCAATCTCATCCTCAACTTCAACATATGAGAAAGACGACAGATGGCTCACCAACAGATCCTTCTCTCCACCAATGACAACGAGCTTTCCACTCTTCACAAATTTCAACTTCTGTTGCAGAGTTGACGTAACAGCTCCTGCCTCATGTATCCATGGCCTTCCTAATAAACAACTATATGTCGGGTGGATATCCATTACCTGAAAAGTAATTTGGAAATCACTCGGACCTATCTTCATTGGAAGGTCCACCTCACCAATAATAGTCTTGCGAGAACCATCAAAAGCTTTGACGATCACGCCACTATATCTCATCGGAGCTCCATGATACGATAATCTGGAAAGAGTTTATTTGGGGAGTACATTCAAAGAAGAGTCGGTATCAACCAACACATTGGACAACACATCCTCCTTATAATTCATCGATATGTGAAACGCTAAGTTGCGTTTTCTTCCTTCCTCGGGAAGTTCTTCATCACAAAAACTCAGATTGTTGCAGAAAGTGATGTTAGCCACAATATGATCAAACTGGTCCACCGTTACATCATGTTCCACATAAGCTTCCTCCAATACCTTTTGCAATGCTTCTCTGCGCGCTTCAGAATTCATAAGCAGAGACAACACTGAAAATTTGGAAGGAGATTGGAGCAGCTTCTCCACCATATTAAATTCACTTTTCTTTATCAAACGGAGTACCTCATCGTCATCATTAGGCTTCAAACCGCTGGATTCACCAGACTGACACTTTTGAGCACTAATCGAATCTACTGCAGTCACATCAACCTTCTTACCAACATCTTCTATATCCTTTGGGAACACATGCCCAAAAACACGACAACTATGGGTCACCTTTGTAACATCACCAATACTCACAACAGAACCGGTCGTAGGCAATGAAACCTTTTGACCATTCTCTAACATAGTAGCTTTATACTGATACATAACAACTCTATCGGATGCATACAAGACAGGACCCGCTAACTGTATTACTAACAGAGATATCGATCTATTGATGTTGTTATTGCTACTACAATCAAACTGAATTATCACCCTTCCAGGGATCTTGAACACATGAACTATTACATTGACATCATATATATCACTTGACTGTTGAATCTGGATTTCATTCTCATCCATCAACTTCTGGATATCTCTCTTGACAACTACACACCCACAGGGGTTCACACTACAGATCGTACAACTGTCGTGGTCATGCTCACAATCATTGATGGTGCGCATGGTCTTATGCATCTCAACCAAAGATCGACGAATACGTTGTACATCAAATACTCAGAAACTTCCTGGACAACCATCTACCATGTTGACAGAGGAATTACCATGAGCAAGTAATGGGTTAGCTTTCACATTCGGCGTGCGGTCCTCAAAGGACACCATCCCATTCTTCATGAGATTTTGAACCTCATATTTCAGTGGATAGCAATTCTCAATATCATGGCCAGGAGCCCCTTGATGAAAGGCACAATGAAGCTTTGGCTTATACCACCAAGGAAGTGGTTTTGGAATTTGCAGCAGATTTCTTGGTTGAAGAAGGTTCTTGAGAACCAAAGATGGGTACAATTCATCATACGACATAGGATTATTGTTAGTGTTATTATTGTCGTAGTTGTTTATTCTTTGTTGTGGCTGTTGTTGACGTTGTTGTTGAACTGGTACTGATTGATTATTGGAAAATACTGGAATAAAAGATGATACTTGATGATGGTGTTGACGGGGTTGTGGACTTCTTTTGACATGAGGCCTCATCTACCTCAACATTGATACTGCATTGGTCTCTCCTTCCTTCTTCTTAGTGAAACTGTTACCATACCTCTTGCTAAATGATACCTCTTCTTTAGACAACCGTCCCTCTCATACACCTTCTTTTAATCTCATCCCCATATTTACCATTTCGATAAAGTCACTTGGGGCACTATAAATCATTCGCTCGTAGTAAAACGAGCTCAGGGTCTTGAGGAAGATCTTGGTCATCTCCTTTTCTTCCAACGGCGGGGTAATCTGAGCAGCCAGCTCTCTCCATCTCTGGGCATATACTTTAAATGTCTCCTTGTCCTTCTGATACATTCACCTCAGTTGGTACCTATCTGGCGCCATATCCATATTATATTTGTATTGCTTTAAGAAAGCCTTACCCAAGTCATTGAACATGCGGACACTCGAACTATCCAAAACCATGTAGCACCTCATAGCGGCGCCACTCAGACTATCTTGAAAGTAATGAATCAATAACTGATCATTATCAGTTTGCATCGACATCTTCCTGGCATACATGACAAGATGGCTGAGTGGGCAAGTGTTCCCCTTATACTTTTCAAAGTCAGGGACTTTGAACTTCATATGGATCTTAACGTTGGGAACCAAACAAAGTTCCACATCCCTCTTTGTAAGACCCCAATTTTGACCATACCATCCCTCATGCAATTTCATCATATGCATTAGTATTGGGATCATATCTTGGCATCCTCATTATCCCTCTTTCATTGGGTTTGTTTTGGGAGAGATCACCAAGCACCATGTGATTATATCATACTTGTATTTTTATCATTTTACTAACCAAAATACCAAAAATATGTCTTTGCATTTGCCTAACTCTTTTGTAGGTGGGGCATGATCACCATTGATCTATCAAGTTCATATCTAGGGTTTGAGATTCTCATGACAAAGAGCACAACCATTAATTGATCCAAGACTGGTTATGAGCATCATATATGAGTTCCATTGATCTCTACATGTCATATTGATCAAGTTTTCTTCAAGAGTTTGAGGGTGATTTTCCTTGGAAACCCTAGTTTTACTAGGTATCTTGAGTAACTTCTCCAACAAGCTATCTCACCAATTGATCAAATTTTTCAAGGGACACTTAAAAATTCATCATATTATGCATATATGATCTACCATGAGCCAAGAAAGTCAAGAGAATTGAAAGTTAGCATGTTGGTTGATGGTGGTTGGCCAAATGAATTCATCTGATTAAAACTGGGTCTCCCTAGACCCTATCTCCTAACATTTTCACCATATGAAAAAGATTCCAAGAGAAAAGTTACTCTAAATGACATTTCAAACAACTTTAATGTTAACACCTAGAGCTAGTTTTTCTTGGAAAATCATTTCTATATTGAAACAATATAGGTCATTTTGTCTAAACCCTAATTTGAAAGTCAACTTCCCAAGGCCATAACTTGATCAATTTTTATGATATGAAAGATTTCCAAGTTTCACAATCAAATTCAAGATGTATAATTCAACATTCATGTTTGGAGTGGAATAAAATTCAACTTTTATGAGCATGTGATATGAGGATACATTATAGGTCATTTTTAACTTATACCACTGAACAATTGATTTCTCCAAACTTCAAAAATGCATAACTCTATCATTCTAAATCCAAATGACATGAAATTGGTGACCATTTTGAAGGTCTTTGAAATAGCTACAACATTGATGAAGACACGTTTCTCATTTTAATCTCACATAAAAAGTTAAGTAAGGTGGAATATTGAGATATATGACTTTACACTTAGAAAAAGTTTCAACATGTTAAAATTTCCAAACTTCCACCTCAAAATTAACCATGATCCAAGCTCCAAATGAAAAAGTGTTAAACATCAAACTTGTTCCCCTTGATCAAAGATTTTAAAGAACCCAAGTTCACGCATTTTGGATGAGGTTTGCTAGGGATGCACATGACTTTAATAGAGATGCATCATTGGAGGAAATCAAATGTACAAACTTCATTGCACATTGCCTTGCCAATCAAGCTTCATTCAGACTTCAACATGATTGATTTTGGACCTTAATGCATTGCCTCATGGGCCTGTACATGCCATGCACTCGTGCCATTCACATTTCTAAATTTGGACAAAATTTCAAGTGTGCAAATATCACTCCCTCATGCTATAAATACATGACCTATGTGCTCAATTCAAGGACACCTTACGCGCCAGCTTTCCCCTCCCCCCAATTCAAACCCTCTCATTCTAAAGGAAAACCTGAGATTTTTCAAGTTGAAATTTGAGTTTGAATCTCAACTGTTGGATATTCAAAAACTCCATGATCCAAAGCCTTGTACCCTTGCTAATCACTTCCTGTAAGCTTCTCGAGTATGATCATATCGTGTTTGAAGCAAGCAACATCAAGTTCTGCACAACATTGAATGTAATTTTCAGAAAACTTCATTTCTTCGATTCTCACTCAATTCTCATCAATTCTCTTGGATCTTTGGTTGTCTGAAGTCCTACCAATGTAGGTAAGAAGATTGAGTTGCTAAGAGGTTAAATCGAAGCAAATCAGTTGATACACCTCAAAATTCAACTCCTCATATCTTCCTATATATGTGGAGTTAGTTAAAATTGAGGTGATATTCGTGATCTACACCATTTTATCTTTTAGATCATGTCCTCTTTTGTCATTTATGATGTGGTGATGACTGAACCAGTCCGGCCAGGGTCATCGGAGAAGATGACCAGCCTTTGGCTCCGGCGATGAGCTAGAAGTGTTCAAAGCCATTAGATGAGCTTGAAATGTTTTAAACTCGTGCATTGCTTTTAAATACCAAGCCTATGCCGCGTTAACTACAGTGCACCACGGAACGGGCGCGCTGATCCACTTGATATGCCACCTCAATTAATGAGGGAGATGAAGTGGTCCACGTTTTTTCTATTTTCTGATTTTTATTTTAATTATCTTATTTTCATTAATTCATATTAATTTTAATATTGATCCAAAAAATATGAGAGTTTCACCAAAAATTTACAAATAATTTCCTCTTTCATATTTTGAATCAAAATTATTTTTTGGATCATTATTAGTATTTTTCATGGTTTAATTGATTTTTGGATTCTGTTTAATTGTTTAAAAATACTTTTAAGTCCTTAAAAATTATGAATTTTTTTTCCAAGGTCCTTTGACCTTGTTTGACCTATGATAAAATCTCATGGCCATTTCTTTGGTGTTTTGATGAGGTTTTAGGAATTTGGCAATCCATATTTAATTTAAATGTATTATTTTAGTATTTTTAATTTGATTAAATGCCAATTAATTATGTTGACCTATTGTGATGACTTGTATAAGTTTGACTCTTGTTGTTGGACCTTGGTAAAGGTTGATTTGACTTTGTCAAGTTAATATCATTGGATTTAAGGGATTGATGAAATGTACATTCCATCTCCCAAAATGAATGGATGATATTAATTTGGTAAAAGTCCTCCTTTGACCAATTTGAGTTTTGATCCATTCCCTCCCTCTTCATCTCTTGCCCATTCTTTATGCATTCATCTCATTTGGCCTATGATATCTCTAAGCCTTAAGGCTAGTTAATTGTAAAATCAACATAAGTATGGATGAGATTAGGCCACCTCTTTTGCATATTCTTTTTGTGTGTGATATGTTTCATGAGCATAGTCCATTATACTATGTCTCTAACATGCATTAACACCAAAATTCTATTTCCCGATCTCAAATAATTGTGACTTTTACATAAGTCCAATTACGATTGCTTAACATAGCGCTAAATTTGTGACAACAAAAGGCATAACATTCTAGTTAGTGAGATTGTAAGTCTCCCCTCTTCCATGGTATTGTGTGGAAACTTGGCATTTTTTCCTTCCTTTGGAAGATGCCTTGGTTCAAGGATCCATGCTTGTGATAAGTGGGTTGAGTGTTCTCCAAAGAATGACTTAAAATGAAAAGCAAAAACAAAACAATACTAACTTCTAACTCATTAACAACTAACATTTAATTTCAAGTCCTTTATTTTTAATGCACTTTAATTTTTAAATTCTATTCATTTGCCATTATTCATACCATTCTAATTGTTTATGTTAATGCAATTTTTACTTTGTCCACTTAGACCATATTGTGTTATATATCTTGGTTGTGTATATTTTGTTTATTTGTGTGGTCTTTGACCATTAATGTACATAATAAGAACAGAAACTCTAAAAGACTTTTGTGTGGACTGTAGACTTGATCTTGGACAAATTGTACTTAGAATTTAGGCAATCTCCATATGCTAAAGGACTTGGCCAATGCCAACTTTTGTGAAACCAAGTGATTGCAATTTGAAACTTCATCTGATACATCATTCAAGATCCCTTTGAGTTCATCTACAACATGATCATTGTGAAGTTGTTATTTTGAGCCTGTGACTTATGGCATTGTGGAATTCATCTGCTACATGGGCAAATTTGAAGAATATCATGGAATGGATAAAGCTTGGATGTGGATATCTTTATTTGATGCCTTGCTCTTCATGTTAATATTGTATGCATTGTTTGTCGCTTGATTCTAATATCCAAGGGAATTTGGGGTTTCTATGTGGCATTCTTGCCTATTGGATTGCAACTCATCGGTCAGATCTTTTCAACTCTTAACTTTTAATTTTGTGCACATGATTAGTTTCTTCATCTCCTCCCCATCTCTTTAATTTCAAAATCGCTACCTCCTTTTAAAAACAACTTTGTTTGAACTAGTTATTTTTTTAAATTTTGACCACTTTGCAAACTAGAAATATTGGCCTTATGCCATTGCATTTTCAAACTTCTTTTCTTAATCAAACTAGTAAATAGACTTAACTATACTTAACCTAAATTTTCAAAATAAAAAAAGAACTAACTCATTCAAACCATTTTTAGGCCTTTGTGCCTTTCAAACTTAATTTTTGATAAAAGCAATGCATCCACTTTGAAAATTGTATCACGAACTACGATGTTTTGATCCCTCATTTTTATATTGGTATGTAGGCACACGTCCGAAGGTGTTGTCAAACATAAAAATATAATTAATGAACTCTTTTCTCATCCCGTCACTCTATTTGTTTGTAAACATCATTTTTGTACAAAACACATATTCACACAAAAAAGCACTCCCTAGGAGTACCTAGGACACTTTGGGTGCTAACACCTTCCGTCTGTGTAACCAACCCCCTTACATGTAATCTTTGACATTTTATTTGTTTTGATTTGAAAACTTCTTACTTTATGGTTTTGTTCATACTTTTTACTTTTTACCTTGTAAATAATAAAAGCGCGGTGGCGACTCTGATTTTATTGATCTCTAGGTTATCTATAGCTTGATGATCATGAATTTACCGCTATAGAAATTAAGTGGCAACTTGGTTGGGGATTAGTCTCCAGTGGGTTTAGCCAACTTTATGTATATATGTGATGTTTGTATTTTTGTTTGTATGATATAATCTGCTTGTTGTGTTTGGTGATCTCTGAGCGGTGAGATAAGTTCTAACCCGAACTTGAGTAGAGTAGTCCTTAACAAGTTGGCTTGAGACCCATCTGCTCAGTGGAGACTCTTTTAGATTTGGAAATGTCACACACGTATTTGTGGTTAGGCATTACTATCTCTAATTTGGGTCCGAGAAGTTGAGGACCGTAGAACATTTACCCCTCTTTTCTTATTTAGGACGTAGTGCGGAGGCTGTTCAAGTGTAGACTTGATAACAGTTGTTATGCGATACTACACTCACACGAGTTTCTCTTTGAATATTATGGGTCGATGAGTCAGTCATCTTAACCTGTAATATCCGATAGATGGAATTAAGACTCTGGGAACTTTTTAGAACATGATCTACAGGTTTTATCCTTAGTTAACTCCTTTGGGATGGTTCTTACCCAGACTCATTGCTTGTGACTCACAACAAACCCTTGATTCTCGGTTGATCCAATCAAGTCTTGTCAATATCAATGGAACTTGGGTGTCGATAAGGTGTAAACCATAATCCACCAAAATGGATGAGTAATATTGACAATGACTTGATTCATCCCTTGACCTTTGATTGTTTTGCCTTGTGCGTGATCCCTTATTTGTGATTGTTGAATTCATGCATTCATGTGCATCATAACATTCATCCCACGAAATTTAAAGGAACTGAGGTATTATTTGAAAAAAAATTCAAACCACGGATTGTGGATGAAGGAACACTAATAAGTACCGTTTCGGATGTCCTGACTTGAAAGAGTTAAGGAAGCTAGCATCTTTTGTATTAGATCCCTTGGACTTCAAAGAATATCATGGGAAGCTTCTATATATCTTGTTTGCTGATGTGGTTAAAGGACTCTTGAGTGTGTCGGTGCAGTTTTATGATCCTCTCTTCCGTTGCTTCACTTTTCCTGATTATCAACTTGGGCCTACGTTGGAGGAGTATGCTCATCTCTTGGGAATACATGTTTCTAGCAAGGTACCTTTTAGTGGATTGGAAAAGATTCCTAGATCTCATCTTATTGCTGAAGCTCTTCACTTGAATAAGTCTGGGATAGAGGTTCATTGGGTGAAGAAAGGAGGATTGTTTGGGTTGCCATTTGATTTACTCATCAAGGAAGCTACTTCTTTTGCTCAAGTCGGTAACGTTGACGCTTTTGAATCTATCTTTGTGTTGGTCATTTATGGATTAACTTTGTTCCCTAACATTGACGGTTTTGTTGATGTTACCTCCATTAGACTTTTCTTGATTGGGAATCATGTGCATACTTTGTTGGGTGATATGTATTTCTCCTTGCATCTAAAGAATTCTAAGGGTGGATAAACTATTGTCTGTTGCATTCCTCTTTTGTACAAGTGGTTTATTTCTCACTTGCCTCGGACACCTACTTTTGTGGAGAACAAACAATGTCTACGGTGGTCTTAGAGACTTATGTCTCTAACTAATGATGATATAGTTTGGTATGAGTCTGCATTGGGTAGTTTGGACATTATTGATTTTTGTGGTGAATTCTCTAATGTGCCTCTCATTGGTACACAAGGAGGAATTAACTACAACCCTGTTTTGGCTCGTTGCCAGCTTGGGTTCCCCTTGAGAGACAAACCTAATAACACTTTGTGAGAAGGTCTTTTCTATCAAGAGGGTAAAGATACCAAACATTTGAAGCAGAAGATTGTGCATGCTTGGCATAATGTGCATAGGAAAGGAAGATCCGAGCTTGGTCCGCGCAATTGTGTAGCTTTGGAAGCTTATACTTATCGGGTGAAGAAGAGAGATTTGGAGTTGAAGATGCCTTATCTTTGTGAAAGACCTATGTCTATGGTTGTGGCTGAGCCATTAACTCTCCCAAACCAAGATGTAGAGGAGTTGGAAGACGCGCTCGCCAAGATGAAGCAAAAGAAAGATATGTGGGAAGAGTGTTTTCGTGCTTTAATAAAGAAGCATGAAGAGTTGTAGTTGGAGTCTAAGGACAAAGATGCACTTATTGAGCTACTTGAAGACCAAGTGACAAAGAGACAGAGAGAGCCAGAGGTTTCATCTTCTAGCATGCCTCAGCCTTCCGTTGATTGGAAGAAGATTGTTGATCAGCTTGTCCTCGAGAAGACTCAGATGAAGGCTTCTTCTGAGACCGAGATTCGACGCATTCGGAGGAAATACGCGCCTTCAACTAGGTCTTCTGACATTGTTGTTAGGGATCCTTAGGATGACTAGTCTCCTTTTCTCTTGTATTTTTCATTTTGTTTCTGAAATTGTACTCAGTGTAATCCTTCCAATTATATAAATGAAAAGAGATTTTCTGGTCATATAAATGTTATTGCAATTGCTGATATATATATTTGCAAATGATATAGTAGGTTCCTTTAAAATAAAAATAAATAAACAAGCATTGCATTTCATGCATCATTCGCATAAGCAGGTCTCTCTTTCGCCAGATGTCTCATTGGTGCTTCTTTTGTGCTTCAGCCAAGCTGCCTCATCGGTACAATACTCGTGCCAATCATATCAGAATCATGGAACATTTGGATCAAGAGAACAGAGAACTGATGGAAGAGATCGCCTGACTGACTGCCATGATGTAGTCTGTACTAGCTGCTCAGAGCCAAGATTCTCCAACACCCGTAACTCCTCCTCAAAGGACAGTTATTTCAGAGGTGGCTACCTCTACCATGCATGCTTCTTCCGCTCATTTTGCACCTACTATGTTTTCCAGATTCCCGTGGGGAATGCCGCCAAACTTTATGCCTGAAGGCTTTGCGCCTACTTTTGCTTCCATGTTTGCATCTAGCCCGGTCATGTCTGTGCCACCTCCCGTTGTGCACACCTTATCTTGTGTAGAGGACACCATTTATCATTTCGAGTTGTCTGAGGGCCCGGATGTTTACGAGAAAATGGATGAAATGAAGGATCAATTTCTTGAGTTGCACAAGGAATTGAAGACACTAAAGGGTAAGGATTTGTTTGGGAAAAGTGTTGTTGAGTTGTGTTTAGTACCAAATGTGAAGATCCCGGTGAAGTTCAAAGTTCCTGACTTTGAAAAGTATAAAGGGAACACATGTCTGCTCAGTCATCTAGTGATGTATGCTCGCAAGATGTCTACCCAAACGGATAACGATTAACTGTTGATTCACTACTTTCAAGACAGTTTGACCGGTGTTGTGCTCAAATGGTATATGGGGTTGGACAGTGCAAGCATTCACACCTTCAACGACTTGGGAGAGGCTTTTGTCAAGCAGTATAAATATAACATGGATATGGCGCCTGATAGAGACCAGTTGAGGTCTATGTCTCAGAAGGAGAAAGAGACATTTAAGGAGTACGCGCAAAGATGGAGGGAATTGGCTGCTCAGATCACTCCTCCCTTTGAGGAAAAAGAGATGGCAAAGATCTTTCGAAAGACCCTGAGTTCATTTTATTATGAACGTATGATTTCTAGTGCCGCCAGTGACTTTACCGAAATGGTAAACATGGGGATGAGGCTTGAGGAAGGAGTTTGAGAAAGACGATTGTCAAAAGATGAAGCATCATCAAGTAAGAGGTATGGAAGTAGTTTTGGGAAGAAAGAGGACACTGAAGCTAATGCAATAATCAGTGGGAGGTAGAGAAAGCCTCAAATCAGGAAGAGTAAACCATCCCATCAACATTATCATCAAGTATCTTTAGTCATTCTGGTATTCTCTAATAATCAATCAACACCAGTTCAACAACAACAACGTCAACAACAACAACCGCAACAATGAACAAACACCTACAACAATAGCAATACCGACAACAATCGTCATCAACAAAACTTTGAGAGGAAAAAGGTCTCTTTCGACCCGATTCCTATGTCATATGCAGAACTGTACCCATCTTTGGTTCTCAAGAACCTAATCCAACCAAGAAACCCGCCACAGATTCCAGAACCACTTCCTTGGTGGTACAAACCTGAACTACGTTGTGCTTTCCATCAAGGGGCACCCGAACATGAGATAGAGAACTATTATCCACTTAAGTATGAGGTTCAAAAGCTGATGAAGAGTGTAATGGTATCCTTTGAGGACCCTGCGCCGAATGTGAAAGCAAATCCATTGCATTCTTCTGTGAATATGGTGGATGGTTGTCCTAGCGAGTTTAAGGTTTTTGATGTTCGTTTTATCCGGAGGTCCTTAGTGCAGATGCATAAGGACATTTATTTGGTGAGTGATTATGAGCATGACCATGAGGTTTGTGCCGTTTGCAGTACTAATTCAAGGGGTTGCGAAGTTGTGAAAAGGGACATCCAACGATTGATGGATGAAGGCATGATTCAGATTGTTCAATCCCGTCATGTAGATGACGATGTAAATATCATAGTTCTCATTTTCAAGCAACCAGTAAGATTCGTAATTCAGTATGACAACATGAACAGTAACCATGTCAACAATAGATCAGTGTCACCGTTGGTTATATGGTTAGCGGGCCCCATCCCGTATTCATCTGATAAAGTTGTTCCATATTAGTATAATTCTACGATGATGAAGGATGGTGAAGAAGTCCAGTTGCCTACGACCAGCTATGTAGTGAGCATTGTTGATGTTACCAAGGTGACCCGTAGTGGTCGTGTGTTTGGGCCGGTGTTCCCAAAGGATAAAGAAGAATCAGTTGTTAGTAAGAAGGTAGAAGTGCCTACTGTGGATCCAGTAGAAGTGCCTACTGATGATGATGAGGTACTTCGATTGATCAACAGGAGCGAGTTTAATATGGTGGAGCAGCTGCTCCAAACCCCCTCAAAGATCTCAGTGTTGTCCCTGCTCATGAATTCTGAAGTGCACAATGAAGCACTGCAGAGAGTTTTAGAGCAAGCGTTTATAGAACATGATGTAACAGTGGATCAATTCAATCACATTGTGGCTAGCATCACTTCCTGCAACAATCTCAGCTTTTATGATGAAGAACTCCTTGAGGAGGGCAGTAATCATAACTTGGCTTTGCATATCTCCATGAATTGCAAAGAGGATGCTTTGTCCAATGTGATTGTTGACACGGGGTCTTCGTTGAATGTGCTACCAAAGTCAACTCTGTCAAAGTTATCGTACCAAGGAGCGCCTATGAGGTATAGCGGTGTAATCGTC
This sequence comes from Lathyrus oleraceus, assembly GCF_024323335.1. NCBI lineage: Eukaryota > Viridiplantae > Streptophyta > Magnoliopsida > Fabales > Fabaceae > Lathyrus > Lathyrus oleraceus. Next base: position 230,591,083 of record NC_066584.1, read on the forward strand.
AAAGCTTTTGACGGTTCACGCAAAACAGTTATTGGTGAAGTGGACCTTCCAATTAAGATAGGTCCGAGTGATTTTGAAATTACTTTTCAAGTACTAGATATCCACCCGGCCTACAGATGCTTGTTGGGAAGGCCATGGATCCATGAGGCGGGAGCTGTTACCTCCACGTTGCATCAAAAGCTCAAATTTGTGAAGAATGGAAAGCTTACAATCGTTGGTGGGGAGAAGGCACTGTTGGTTAGCCTTCTAACATCTTTCTCTTATGTTGAAGTCGAGGATGAGGTTGGAACTCCATTCCAAGCCTTATCTATTGCTGCTGAAAAGAGATTTGGGGCACCTATGTACTCATTGAAGGATACGAAGAAGATTGTGGAAGAAGGCAATGTTGATCAATGGGAAGGCATGGTAGAGGTCTCCGACAACAAAGGCAGAACCGGTCTGGGTTTTCTGCGAGGTGCATTAACTGCAAGGTTTGAAGATGTGCAACTTAGATTTCGTAGCGGAAGGTTCATTCATGGCAATGAACAACACTTAGCTGTTGTGCCAAAGGATCACGAAGAGGAATACTGCACCAATTTTGTGACGCATGGAAGGGCTTGCAACAATTGGACTGCTGTTGATGTTCCTATTATTTTGCATCAATCTAAGTAATTGCTTTTATATGTTTTTGAAATCCTTCTCCTATGCCTAAGGGAGAAGTGAACATTGTTTGGGCATTTTCAAATTGATCATTAATAAAGTTAATTCTATTCATCCACATCTATGATGTTTGTTTCTACTTTTTGCTTTATTCTGAAAACGATAATCACAAAAAACATAAATAAACAATATAATTGTCCATCTGCACAATATTTGGTCACAAATCCACTTCTCTAAAATGAAAATATCAAATCATTATGCAGGTTGGTTTCTAACCCCATTGAATACAATGATCCTCCTCCTTCTCAAAATTTTGAATTCCCTATTTTTGAGGCCGATGAGGAAAGTGGTGAAGAAGTGAGTGATGAATTATCTCGTCTTCTTGAGCGAGATGAAAATACCATTCAGTCGTTCGAAGAGCAGATTGAGCTAGTCAACCTGGGTTCTGAGGATGATGTGAAGGAAGTCAAGATTGGGTCTCGACTGTGTACAGATGTCAAGAAGGGGTTGATTGATCTTCTTCGAGAGTATTCAGATGTGTTTGCTTGGTCTTATCAAGACATGCCTGATTTGGATTCTGAGATTGTGGAGCATAGATTGTCGTTGAAGCCAAAATGCCCGCTAGTCAAGAAAAAATTGAGAAGAATGCACCCTAATATGGGTGTAAAGATCAAAGAAGAAGTGAAAAAACAGATTGACGCCGGTTTCTTTGTGACCATTGAGTATCCACAATGGGTGGCCAATATTGTGCTTGTACCGAAGAAGGATGGAAAAGTCCGCATGTGTGTTGATTACAGAGATTTGAATAAAGCCAGTCCTAAAGATGATTTCCCTCTGCCACACATTGATATGTTGGTAGACAATACTACTAAATTCAAAGTCTTTTCGTTTATGGATGGATTTTCCGGATATAATCAGATCAAGATGGCACCCGAAGATATGGAGAAGACCACATTCATTACGCCTTGGGGAACATTCTATTATAGAGTGATGCCTTTCGGTTTAAAGAATGTCGATGCAACTTACCAAAGAGAAATGACAACTCTTTTTCATGATATGATGAACAAAGAGATTGAAGTATATGTCGATGACATTATTGCCAAATCAATTGATGAAGAGGAACATGTTAAGCATTTGTTGAAGTTATTCCAGCGTTTGAGGAAGTATAAACTCCGCTTGAATCCCAATAAGTGTACTTTTGGTGTTCGTTCTAGTAAGTTATTGGGCTTTATTGTCAGCGAGAAGGGTATTGAAGTTGATCCTTCCAAGGTAAAAGCAATACAAGATATGCCTGCGCCCAAAACTGAGAAGCAAGTCAGAGGTTTTCTCGACCGCTTGAATTATATTTCCAAATTCATTTCACACATGACTGCCACATGTGTGCCTATATTCAAGCTTCTTCGGAAAGATCAGTCTTGTGATTGGACCGAAGATTTCCAGAAAGCTTTTGACAGTATCAAGGAATATCTGCTCGAACCTCCAATTTTGTCTCTACCTGTTGAAGGAAGATCGTTGATCCTGTATTTGACTGTGCTCGAATATTGTATGGGTTGTGTTCTTGGTCAACAAGATGAGACTAGAAAGAAAGAATTTGAAATTTTAATACCTCAGTAAGAAGTTCACCGACTATGAGACTCGGTATTCTATGCTTGAGAAGACTTATTGCACATTGGCTTGGGCTGCTAAGCGTCTGCGTCAGTATATGTTGAATCATACCACTTGGTTGATATCCAAAATGGATCCGATCAAGTATATATTTGAGAAGCCAGTATTAACTGGGAGAATTGCTCGTTGGTAGATGTTGTTATCAGAGTATAATATTGAATAGCAATCTTAGAAAGCGATCAAAGGTAGTATCTTGGCTAAACATTTGGCTCACGAACCGATTGAAGATTACCAATCAGTGCAGTATGATTTTCCTGATAAAGAGATCTTGTACTTGAAAATGAAAGATTGTGATGAACTATTGCTTGAAGAAGAGCCAGAACCTGGTTCCCATTGGGGAATGGTATTTGATGCAGCTGTTAATCAATATGGTAATGGTATTGGGGCATTGATTATTACTCCTCAAGGAACGCATTTTCCATTTACAACTAGATTGACTTTCAAGTGTACAAACAATATGGCAGAGTATGAAGCTTGCATTATGGGGCTTGAAGAGGCCATTGATCTCAGAATCAAGAATTTAAATGTCTTCAGAGATTCGGCTTTGGTTATGAATCATATCAAAGGTGAATGGGAGACAAACCAACCCGGTTTAATACCATATAGAGATTATGCGAGGAGGATTTCAACTTTCTTTACAAAGGTTGAGTTTCACCATATTCCTCGAGATGAAAACCAGATGGCATTTGCTCTTGCAACGTTGGCATCGATGATTATGGTAAAGTATTGGAATGAAGTTCCCAATTTGACTGTAATGCGTCTTGATAGGCCAACACATGTGTTTGTTGTTGAAGAAGTCAAAGATGCGAAACCGGGGTATTACGACATCAAGTGTTTCCTCCATAGTCAGATTTACTCGTCTGGGGCATCTTTGAGAGATAAGAAGACTTTGAGAAGATTAGCCAGCAATTTCTACTTGAATGGTGATATATTATACAAGAGAAACTTCGACATGGTTTTGCTCAGATGCGTGGATAGACACGAAGCAGACTTGTCGATGACTGAAGTGCATGAAGGTTCCTTTGGTGCTCATTCCAATGGACGTGCAATGGCGAAGAATATGTTGCGAGCAAGTTACTATTGGCTGACAATGGAATCTTACTGTTGCAAGTTTGTGAAGAAATGCCACAAGTGTCAAATATATGCTTATCAGATTCATGTTCCTCCGACACTTTTGAATGTTATCTCTTCCCCATGGCCTTTCTCCATGTGGGGAATGGATATGTTTGGCATGATTGAGCTTAAAGCTTCAAATGGACATCGTTTCATTTTAGTGGCATACTTCACAAAATGGGTTGAAGTGACATCATATGCAAATGTAACCAAGCAAGTTGTTGTAAGGTTTATCAAGAATCAGATCATATGGCGTTATGGTGTGCAAAGTAAGATCATTACTGATAATGGATCAAACTTGAATAATAATATGGTGGAAGCTCTTTGTAAAAACTTCAAGATTGCACATCATAATTTATCTCCCAACACACCTAAGATGAATGGGGCTGTTGAAGTTGCGAATAAGAACATCAAGAAGATTATTCAGAAGATGGTTGTTACATGTAAAGATTGGCATGAGATGCTCCCATTTTCTTTGCACGGGTATCGTATGTCCATCCACACTTCAATAGGGTCAACCCCTTTCTCTCTTGTATATGGCATGTAAGCAGTGCTCCCCGTAGAAGTTGAGATTCCTTCATTACGTGTGCTCATGGAAGCCAAGTTGACTGAGGCTGAATGGTGTTACACCAGGTTTGATATGCTGAATTTGGTAGAAGAGAAGAGGTTAACTGCCATGTGTCGTGGTCAGTTATATCAACAAAGGATGAAGAAAGCTTTTGATAAGAAGGTCAGACCTCGTGTGTTCAAAGAAAGTGATCTTGTGCTCAAGAAGATTCTATCATTCAAACCAGATTCTAGGGGCAAATGGACTCCTAATTATGAATGAATGTATGTTGTTAAGAGAGCCTTTTCAGGCGGCGCTTTGATTCTTACAACTATGGATGGTGAAGAGTTCACTCGTCCTGTGAACGCAGATGCAGTCAAGAAATACTTCGCCTAAAAAAGAAAAGAACAGCTCGCTAAGTTGAAAACCAGAAAGGGCGGCTTAGGCAAAAATGAGCATCTCGGTGGATTGAAAACACGAAAGGGAGATCCAGGAAAAAGTTAGAGACATAAAACAGAAAGAATTTCCCGATAAGTTGAGTACCCCACCTTGGGGCGACTTATGCAAAAATTATGGATTATGGCAAGTAACTGCATTCTGTTGATCTTCAAATTTTGGAGAAACATTGAGCACAAGGGTTGACATACGTTCATCATCCCGGCAACGGTCAAGAGCATAACGGACATCCAAAGTTGGTAGAAGGATTAAGGATGATTTGTATTCAATGTAACCTTTTTCCATGTAAATTACCATTTACAACTTTGTAAAAATCTATGGAGTCTTGTCATTTACAGACTACCATTCTATTAAATAAAGTTGAGCTTTTATCCAAATATTTTCTACTCTTATTTACTTCAGCTAGTAGTTTTGAATTTTATTATGATCATTTTTTAAATTAAAATTTTAATCAAAATCATTTTTCTTAAACATATAAAAGCAAGTATTTTTCAAAGCAATTAAAAAGAAGTATCAACAGCATTTCAAAGAGCAGTAAGTCTTAAGTGTGAAGCACTAAGGGTTCCCAAAGAAGTTAACCCTTAGGGTATCCTTAGCCGAGTTTGATGACCCGGTTCCCCTACGGAGTTGTGTTTGATCCCCAGTTGAGCTTCGTTTCTTTTCCAACTGAGTTGGTTGATTCAGTGCCCTGCGGTGTCTTATTTCCCCGACAGAGTTTCTGCTTCCCCCGACTGAATTTGTTTATTCCTCAGCAGTTTTGATCCTCGGCAGAATAACTAGTCTCACTAGTAGATCGCGTTGGTTTCTCCACTAGTCGCCATCCGACTTGCTCCCTGTCAGAGTTTCCTCCTAGTTTCTGAGCAGCTACTTATGTTTATCCTTTGTATGTTTGTCTCCCATTTTGATATGGTGTTGACCTAAAATTCCCTGCAAACTCTATAAAATGCCCTCTCCTCAGCGGATCTCCTCCTTCCTCAGCTAGAGTTAAGCCTTTGGGCCGTTGATTTCTCTCTCTCTGTTTTCCAGCAGTTGTCTCCCTCTTTTTATCGATTGACCGAGGATTGTATCGATGATTAAAATTCTTTGTGACACTTATGTATCCTTTGTGATCATTTTGTCAGCATAATCATCATATATACATATACACTCATATAATTTCATAATTTCATAATTGCATCATCATATTTGATTGATTTATTTGAGATTCTTATTCTCTGTTATGGTGGTACTTTATCCCCATGCAAATTCGGTGTCTGTCCTCCCTCAATTGTAGAATGTCATCCCCTTAGGAAGAAAAACTTTAACCTTTCTCCTTTTCCCCATTAAGTTAGTTCCTCGTGGATGATTATTACTTCAGCTTCCTCCCAAGTTGATTATCTGGATGGAATTTCTCCCATTGAGTTATATCCTCATTGGGTTGAGTCTTAATTGACCATTTCGTTCTAGCTTTTGCCTAGATAGATGCTTTGAGTCTCCTATGAGCTTATTACCCAGTAACTGGTAATCTTCTTCTTAGTTTGCAGTTTATTACTTCTTGTCCAATACCCGACAAAAGTATCCCTATTTTTCCAACAGTAGAGTCCCTAGTGGATTTTTTTCCTGATTCCCTAGGAAGTATATCCTTGATATGTTCATCCTAACCGATGACAAATATCTTTCTTTCCCCTGCGTGAGTTTATCCTTGATATGTTCATCCTAACCGATGATAGATTCTCTCATTTTTGGTATTCTACCCAGTAAAAAGGTAGTTGTAATCCCTATTTTGTTTCCCAGAGAGTTAATCCTTGATATGTTCATCTTAACCGATGACGAATTTCCTTCTCCTTATGGTATTCTACCCAGTAACCAGTAGTTGGAAACCCTGATTTCTCCCGTAAAGTTTATCCTTGATATGTTCACTTTAACTAGTGACGGATACTCTCTCTTGGTATTCTATCTAGTAACTGATAGATGTAATCCATATTTTACTCCTCACAAAGTCTATCCTTGATATGTTCATCCTAACCGGTGACTGATTTTCTCTTTGATGGTATTCTATCCAGCATTGGATAGATGTAATTCCAACTTTTTGTTCAGTTGGTATATCCTTGATATGTTCATCCTAACCGGTGACGGGATCCTCCTTGACATTCCCAGGCAAGTATATCATTGATATGTTCATCCTAACCGATGACGGATTTTCTTCCCTATTGAGTTTATCCTTGATATGTTCATCCTAACCGACGATGGATACTCTCACCTTTGGTCTTCTGCATAGTAACTGGTAGTTATAAATCCTATTGTTTTGCAGTTTTCCCCAGTAAGGCTATTCTTACCCAGTAACCGGTAATGAATACTCCCTCCTGGTGGTTCCCAGTGAGTCATCCTTGATATGTTCATCCTAACAGATGACGAATGTCTTCTCTGTCAGATCTTTATTATCTCCTTACCCAGTAGCAGGTAGTGGATAATAGACTTCTGCTCCTCCTGTGTTGAAGTTTATTTTTTCCCTAGTTGAGTTGATTACCTTTTTCCTTAGTGAAATCGCTTTTCATGCATGATCCAAGTACTTCAGTGTTATCCTGATCTACTCGTATCCCCTGCAGATATTTTGTTTCCCTGGCTGAGTCTCTCCATTTTGTATGGAATTCTTCTAGTCCCCCAACATTTTTAAGTCGTAGCCTGGCCTACGCATAACTCCTTCCCCCCTCAGAGTCTCTGTCTCCCTAGTGAGTTTTCCTTATGGAATGCATTATGCTCCTGCGGATTTTCGGTCTCTCTGATTTCTTTTCCTTTGTGGCAAATATTTCCCCACAGAGAATTAACTTTTACATTCATATCATATGCATCATGAGGTCTCTTAGGGACCAAAATCTGTCTCTATGTTGTTATTTAAGCCCATTCTACAAAGTCGAGCCGAAGATTTTAACCTTCACCTCCTCAGTTAGAATGTCCTTAAATAGGGGCAGCTGTAAGACCCCAATTTTGACCCTAAGATCCCTCATGCAATTTCATCATATGCATTAGCATTGGGATCATATCTTGGCATCCTCATTACCCCTCTTTCATTGGGTTTGGTTTGGGAGAGAACACCAAGCACCATGTGATTGTATCATACTTGTATTTTATCATTTTACTAACCAAAAAACAAAAAATATGTCTTTGCATTTGCCTAACTCTTTTGCAGGTAAGGCATGATCACCATTGATCTATCAAGTTCATATCTAGGGTTTGAGACTCTCATGACAAAGAGCACAACCATGAATTGATCCAAGAATGGTTATGAGCATCATATATGAGATCCATTGATCTCTACATGTCATATTGATCAAGTTTTCTTCAAGAGTTTGAGGGTGATTTTTCTTGGAAACCCTAGTTTAACTAGGTATTTTGAGTAACTTCTCCAATAACCTATCTCACCAATTGATCAAATATTTCAAGGGACACTTAAAAATTCATCATGTTATGCATATATGATCTACCATAAGCCAAGAAAGTCAAGAGAATTGAAAGTTAGCAAGTTGGTTGATGATGGTTGGCCAGATGAGTTCATCTGATCAAAATTGGGTCTCCCTAGACCCTATCTCCTACAATTTTCACCATATGAAAATGATTCCAGTAGAAAGGTTACTCTAAATGACATTTCAAACAACTTTCATGTTGAGACCTAGAGCTAGTTTTTCTTGGAAAATCATTTTCTATGTTGAAACATTATAGGTCATTTTGTCTAAACCTTAATTTGAAAGTCAACTTCCCAAGGCCATAACTTGCTTAATTTTTATGAGATGAAAGATTTTCAAGTTGCACAATCAAATCTAAGATGTCTACTTCAATGTTGATGTTTGGAGTGGAATAAAATTCAACTTTTACGAGCATGTGATATGAGGATACATTATAGGTCATTTTTGACTTATACCACTGAACAAGTGATTTCTTCAACTTCCACCTAAAAATTCACCATGATCCAAGCTCCAAATGAAAAAGTGTTCAACATCAAACTTGTTCCCCTTGATCCAAGATTTCTAAAGAACCCAAGTTCATGCATTTTAGATGAGGTTTGCTAGGGTTGCGCATGGCTTTAACAGAGTTGCATCATTGGAGGAAATCAAATGTACAAACTTCATTGCACATTGCCTTGCCAATCAAGCTTCATTCAGACTTCAACATGATTGATTTTGGACCTTAATGCATTGCCTCATGGGCCTGTACATGCCCATGCACTCGTGCCATTCACATTGCTAAATTTGGACAAAATTTCAAGTGTGCAAATATCACTCCCTCATGCTATAAAGACATGACCTATGTGCTCAATTCAAGGACACCTTGCGCGCCAGCATTGGCCCCCAATTCAAACCCTCTCATTCTAAAGGAAAACTTGGGAATTTTCAATTTTAAAATTGAGTTTCAATCTCAACTGTTGGAGATTCAAAAACTCCAGGATCCAAAGCCTTGTACCCTTGCTAATCACTTCCTGCAAGCTTCTCAAGTGTGATCAGATCGTGTTTGAAGCAAGCAACATGAAGTTCTTCACAACATTGAATGTAATTTTCAGAAAAATTCATCTCTTCGATTTTCACTCAATTCTCATCAATTCTCTTGGATTTTTGGTTGTCTGAAGTCCTACCAATGTAGGCAAGAAGATTGACTTGCTTAGAGGTCAAATCGAAACAACTCAATTGATACACCTCAAAATTCAACTCCTCTTATCTTTCTATATATGTGGAGTTAGTTAAATTTGAGGTGATATTCTTTATCTACATCATTTAATCTTTCAGATCATGTCCTCTTTTGTCATTTATGATGTGGTGATGATTGAACCAGTCCGACCAGGTTCATCGGAAAAGATGACCGGCCTTTGGCTCCGGTGATGAGCTGGAATTGTTCAAAATCATTAGATGATTTTGAAATGTTTTAATCCTGTGCATTGCTTTTAAATACCAAGCCTATGTCGTGTTGACTATAGTGCACCATGGAACGCACGCGTTTATCCACTTGATCTGCCACCTCAATTAATGAGGGAGCTCAAGTGGTCCACTTTGTTGCTATTTTCTGATTTTTATTTTAATTAGCTTAATTTCATTAATTCATATTAATTTTAATATTGATCCAAAAAATATGAGAGTTTCACCAAAAAATTTCAAATAATTTCCTCTTTCATATTTTGAATTAAAATTAGTTTTTGGATCATTATTAATATTTTTCATGATTTCATTGATTGTGTGATTATTTTGAATTGTTTAAAAATACTTTTAAGTCTTTAAAAATTCTAAAAAAAATTCTCCAAGATCCTTTGACCTTGTTTGACCTATGATAAATCTCATGGACATTTCTTTGGTGTTTTCATGAGGTTTTAGGAATTTGGAAAACCATATTTAATTTAAATGTATTATTTTAGTATTTTTAATTTGAATAAATGCCAATTAACTATGTTGACCTATTGTGACGACTTGTATAAGTTTGACTCTTGTTGTTGGGCCTTGGTCAAGGTTGATTTGACTTTGTCAAGTTAATATCATTGCATTTAGGGGATTGATGGAATGTATATTTCATCTCCCAAAATGAATGGATGATATTAATTTGGTAAAATTCCTCCTTTGACCAATTTGAGTTTTGATCCATTCGCTTCCCTCTTCATCTCATTCCCATTCTTTACGCATTCATCTCATTTGGCCTATGATATCTCTAAGTCCTAAGGCTAGTTGATTACAAAATCAACATAAGTATGGATGAGATTAGGCCAATTCTTTTGCATATTCTTTTTTTGTGTGGTATGTTTCATGAGCATGGTCCATTATATTATGTATCTAACATGCATTAACACCAAAGTTATATTGCCCAACCTCAAGTAGTTGTGACTTCTACATAAGTCCAATTACGATTGCTTAACATAGCACTAAATTTGTGACACAAAAGGCATAACATTCTAGTTAGTGAGATTGTAAGTCTCCCCTCTTTCATGGTATTGTGTGGAAACTTGGCCTTTTATCGTTCCTTTGGAAGATGTCTTGGTTCAAGGATCCATGCTTGTCATAAGTGGGTTGAGTGTTCTCCAAAGAATGGCTTAAAATGAAAAGTAAAAACAAAACAATATTAACTTGTAACTCATTAACAACTAACATTTAATTTCAAGTCCTTTATTTTTAATGCACTTTCATTTTTAAGTTTTATTCATTTTCCATTATTCATACCATTTTAATTGTTTATGTTAATGCAATTTTCACTTTGTCCACTTGGACCATATTGTGTGATATATCTTGGTTGCGTATATTTTGTTTGTTTGTGGGGTCTTTGACCATTAATGTACATAATAAGAACAAAAACCCTAAAAGACTTTTGTGTGGACTGTTGACTTTATCTTGGACAAATTGGACTTAGAATTTAGGCAATCTTCATATGCTAAGGGACTTGGCCAATGCCAACTTTTGTCAAACCAAGTGATTGCAAATTGAAACTTAATCTTATACATCATTCAAGATCCCTTTGAGTTTATCTACAACATGATCATTGTGAAACTATTATTTTGAGCTTGTGACTTATGGTATTATGGAATTCATCTGCTACATAGGCATATTTGAAGAAGATCATGGAATGGATAAAGCTTGGATGTGTCTATCGTTATTTGATTCCTTGCTCTCCAAGTTAATATTGTATGCATTGTTTGTTGCTTGATTCTAATATCCAAGGGAATTTGGGGTTTCTATATGGCATTCTTGCCTATTGGATTGCTACTCATCAGTCAGATCTTTTCAACTCTTAACTTTTAATTTTTTGTATAGGACTGGTCTCTTCATCTCCTCCCCATCTCTTTAATTTCAAAATCTCTCCCTCCTTTTAAAAGCTTCTTTGTTTGAACTTGTTATTTTTTTAAATTTTGACCACCTTGAAAACTAGACACTTTGGCCTTATGCCATTGCATTTTCAAACTTCTTTTCTTAATCAAATTGTAAATAGACTTAACTATACTTGACCTAAATTTTCAAAAGCAAAAAATAACTAACTCATTCAAACCATTTTTAGGCCTTTGTGCCTTTCAAACATAATTTCTGATAAAAGAAATGCATCCACTTTGAAATTTGTATCACGAACTACGAGGTTTTAATCCCTTATTTTTATGTTGGTACGTAGGCACAGGTACGAAGGTCTTGTCAAACCCAAAAATATAATAAATGAATTATTTTCTCATCCCCTCACTCTATTTGTTTGTAAACATCATTTTTGTACAAAACACATATGCACACAAAAAAGGGCTCCATAGGAGTACCTAGGACACTTTGGGTGCTAACACCTTCCCTCTGTGTAACCAACCCCCTTACCTGTAATCTCTGAAATTTTATTAGTTTTGATTTGAAAGCTTTTTCCTTTTGGGTTTTGTTTGTACTTTTTACCTTTTCCTTTGGAAATAATAAAAGCGCGGTGGCAACTCAGGTTTTATTGATCTCCAGCTTATCCATAGCTTGATGATCATGAATTTACCGCTACACTCTTACCAAATAAATCTTTTCCCCTCAAGGTCTTTAACTCCTTTCGTAGCTCAAGGAATTGGTCTTTTATTTCATCCATCTTTTCATAAACATTCGGACCCTCAGACGACTCAGAATGGTAGATGGTGTCTTCAACACGAGGCAGCGTGTGAACAACTAAAGGTGGAACAGACATGACCGGGCTAGATGCCGGCATGGAAGAAAAAGTAGGCGCAAACCCCTTAGGCACAAAGTTCGGCGACATTCCCCACGGGAATCTGGCAGGCATAGTAGGATCAAACTGAGTAACAGGCACGGTTGAAGTAACAACCTCTGAAATGACAGTCCTCTGTGGAGGATGAGTTACAGGCGTTGGAGAAGGTTGACTTTGAGAAGCTAGAACTGACTCCATCATGGCAGTCAAGCATGCAATCTCGTCCTTTAGTTCTCTATTCTCTTATTCCAAGTGTTCCATGATTCTCGAATGATTGGCGCGAGTATTGTATCGATGAGTCGGCTTGGCTGAAGCACAGAAGAATAACCAATAAAACTTCTGCCGAAAGAAAACATGTTATGCAAATGATGCATGAAATGAAATGCTTTTATTGTTTTTATTTTCAAGGAATATACTATTTTATTTGCAAATATATAATAACAATTGTAACAATTTGATTGACCATAAAAATCCTTTTTTATTCATATAATTTGGGAGGATTACACTGAGTACAATTTCAGAAACCAAAATACAAATACAAGAGAAAAGGAAACTAGTCATCCTAAGGATCTCCTAACAACGATGTCAGATGATCTGGCTGCAGGCGCGTACTTCCTTCGGATGTGTCGAATCTTGGACTCGAAAGAAGTCTTCATCTGAGCCTTCTCGAGGACAAGTTGGTCAACAATCCTCTTCCAAGCACCTAAAGGTTGAGGCATACTAGAGGAAGATGAAACCTCTGGCTCTCTCTGTCTCCTCACTGCTCGGTCTTCAAGAAGCTCAATAAGTGAATCCTTGTCCTTAGACTCAAGTTGTAACTCTTCATGCTTTCTACTCAAAGCATGGAATCACTCTTCCCACATATCCTTCTCTTGCTTCGTCTTGGCGAGTGCGTCTTCCAACTCCTCTATATTTTGGTTAGGGAGAGTCGATGGCTCAACCACAACCATAGACATAGGTCTCTCACAAGCATACGACATCTTCAACTCCAAATCTCTCCTTTTCACCCAAAGATTGCAAGCTTCCAAAGCTACACAGTTGCATGGACCAAGCTCGGACCTTCCTTTCCTATGCACATTATGCCAAGCGTGAATCATCTTCTGCTTCAAAAGTTGGGGATCTTTACCCTCTTGATATAAAAGACCTTCTAACTGAGTGTTCTTAGGTTTCTCTCTCAAGGGGAACCCAAGTTGACGACGAGCCAAAGCAGGGTTATAGTTTATTCCTCCTTGTGTACCAATGAGAGGCACAAAAGAGAATTCACCACAACCATCAATAATATCCAAGCTACCCAATGAAGAATCATACTAAACTATATCATCATTAGTGAGATACATAAGCCTCTGAGACCACTGTAGACATTGTTTATTCTCCACAAAAGCATGCGTCTGAGGCAAGTGTGAAATAAACCACTTATACAGAAGAGGAACACAACACACAATTGTCCCACCACCTTTAGAATTCCTCAAATTCAAAGAGAAGTACATATCACCCAACAAAGTAGTCATAGGATTCCCAATCAAGAAGATTCTAATGGCATTGACATCAACAAAACCGTCAATGTTAGGGAACAAAGGCAACCGATAGATAAGCAACACAAAGATTACTTCAAAAACATCCACACTACCGGCTTGAGAAAAGCCAGTAGCTTCCTTGATGAGGAACTCAGAAGTCAACCCAAACATTCCTCCTATCTTCACCCAATGAGCCTCAATCTCAGACTTCTTCAGATGAAAAGCTTCAGGTATGATATGAGATATGGGAATCTCCTCCAATCCACTAAAGGGCACCTTGCTAGAAAAAGGTATTCCCAAGAGATGGGCATACTCCTCCAACGTAGGCACGAGCTCATAATCGGGAAAAGTAAAGCAACGGTAGAGAGGGTCATAAAACTGAACCAATACACTCAAGAGTCCTTCGACCATATTAGTAGATAACACAGATAAAAGCTTCCTGTGACGTTGCTTGGAGTCCAAGGGATCTAATACAAAAGATGATAGCTTCCTTACCTCTTTCAAATCCGTACATATGAAACTGTACTTCTTAGTGTTCCTTCATCCACAACCCATGGTCTGAAAATATTTGCAAATAAAATCTCAGTTCTTTGAAGTTATTTTTAGTGTGATGAATGTTATGATGTGCATGAATGCATGAATGCAACAATCACAAATATGGGATCACACACAAGGAAAACGAACAAGGTTCTAGGGATGAATCAAGTCATTGTCACGATCAATCATCCATTTTGGTGGATTATGGTTTTCACCTAATCAACACCCAAGTTCCATTGATATTGACAAGACTTGATTGGATCAACCAAGAATCAAGGGTTTGTTGTGAGTCACGAGCATGGAGTCAGGTTAAGAACCATCCCAGAGGAGTGTACTAAGGATAAAAACCTGTAGATTATGTTCTAAAAAGTTCCTAGAGTCTTAATTCCATCTATCGGATATTACGGGTTAGGATGACTGACTCATCAACCCATAATATTCTTAAGAGAAACTCGTTTGAGTGTAGTATCGCGCAACAACCTTTATCAAGTCTACACCTGAACAGTCTTTGAACTACGTCTTAAATAGGCCAAGATGGGTTAAATGTTCTACGGTCCTCAGCTTCTCGGACCCCAAATCAGAAATAGTGATGCCTAACCACAGATAACTTGTGTGATATTAATATCTCCAAAAGGGTCTCCACTGAGTAGATGGGACTCAAGCCAACTTGTTAAGGACTACTCCATAAAATTCGAACATGACTATACCATCCTCCTATCTTAATTGCACTCAAGTTCATGTTAGAACTTATCTCACCACTCAGAGATCACCAAGCACAACAAGGAGATTATATCATACAAACAAATATACATACATCAAATACACACAAAAAAGTGGGCTAAACCCACTGGAGACTACTCCTCAGTAGAGTCGACACTTAATTTCTGTAGCGGTAAATTCATGACCTAAGCTATGGATAAACTTAACGTCACTTAAACCAGAGTCACCACCGCTGTTTTATTGTTTCCAAGGGAAAAGGGAAAAGTACGAACAAAACCCAAAGATAATATGTTTTCAAATCAAAACTAATAATATGCCAGAGATTACAGGTAAGGGGGTTGGTTACACAGAGGGAAGGTGTTAGCACCCAAAGTTTCTTAGGTACTCATAGGGAGCCTTTTTTTGTGTGTATATGTGTTTTGGTATAAAATGATGTTTGGAATAAATAGAGTGTGGGGATGAGAAAAAGATTCATTAATTATATTTTTGTATTTGACAAGACCTTCGGACTTGTGCCTACGTACCAACATAAAATGAAGGATCAAAACCTCGTAGTTTTTGGTATCAATTTCAAAGTTAGTGATTTGCTTTTAATAAAAAATTTAGTTTGAAAGAGGCATAAAAGGCCTAAAAGAGTTTGAATTAGTGTTAGTTATTTTTGTATTTTGAAATTTAAATCAAGTATAGTTAAGTTCATTTACAAGTTTTATTAAGGAAAAGAAGTTTAAAAATGCAATGGCATAAGGCCAAAGTTTCTAATTTGCAATAAAGTCTAATTTTATAAATCATAAGCAAAGAGGGTTTTGAAAAGGAGGGAGAGATTTGAAATTAAAGAAGGGGGAGGAGATGAAGAGACTAATCCTAAGCAAAAATTTAAAAGTTAAGAGTCGAAAATATCTAACCAATGGAATGCAATCCAATAGATAAGAATGTCATATAGAAACCCAATTTCCCTCAGACTTTTAGAATCAAGCAATTTCACTACCCAAATAGCAAGAAGAGAAAGACATCAAATAAAGATATCCACATCCAAGCTTAGCAACTCTATGATCTTCTTCATAATCTTCCCCATGTATTAGATGAAATAATCCTTTGAATGGCTCAGAATAAGTCATTAGTCACAGGTTCAGAATAACAATTGCATCAAGACCATGTTACAGATGAACTCACGAGGCATCTTAATACTTTCTTCAAATTAAAGTTCAATTCACAATGAATGGCTTCAGAAAATTTGGCATTGGCCAAGTCCTTTTTGTTAGACTATGGAACGGATCTAGAAGGAGGGGTTGAATAGATCCCAATTAAAAATTGAGTCGGCGCTACCAATTTAAAAATTGGTTTTGAAAAATTTGTTTTAAGTGCAGAAGCGGCCGAGGAAAATATAGTCTAAAACGAACCGTTATTGGAAAACTGGATATGCGTCAAGCCTATGGATTTGTGATAATGTAGAATACGAATCACTACACTAGTCACACTATCAAAGATTTGTTTCACTTACTAGGATTCCTAGTTCCAATGATTTAAAGAGCAAACCAAACTAGATACACAACTAAGATAATTTTGGTTTAGGCAAATTATCAAACACTTGGTGTGCAAAAACACTCCAAGTGATATTTATGTTGAGTAAGAGATTTCAATTAGTCTAGTATAATATTTTATTGTACTTTGAATTCAAAAACAGAGTTTTAACTTCTTACTCAATTAATATCAAGGTTTGATAAAAGTGCTTATACAAAAATCACTTAATTTTTAAGCTAAAAACAACTATGTTGAAAAATAGAGAAGACAAAGATTTGATGAGGCAGTTCCCCCGTCGTCCTCGCTTCGGGGTACGTCTGCCCTCAATTCTAAAACTAGAATTGAGATGATTTAATAGATATCACCTGTTGAATTTAACCGTTTATACAAGGATTGCAAAGCAAATATACAACAGAACGCTCAAGATGTTGAATGTTGCTTCCACTCCTTCTTCCTTGATTCAAGGTGAATCAAGTCCTTCGATTGTTGTTGATAGACCTCCGATTCCAGCCCCTTTGTTGAATAACCCTCAGTTCTTCAAACCCTCGGCCCGGCTGATCTCAACTACAACAAATCGAACCCGAAATCTTCCCTTCAATATCACTGAATCCGCTACTAGATTGACAAAGACTTCCGCTTCTCAATCACCTTCGCTCAGCTGAAAATTGATGAAGAAATCGTCCAAAAACCCCCAAACACAAACTAGTCTTGGAGGACAAAACCCTAACGGTTTTATTCAAGAAAAAACCTGTCACAAGCTTCAACCCGAACCGGATTCCCCAATCTCGGCTTCAAACCTTATCACCTTTAACCAATCACAAAGCACTTCAAAAATGGTTGTGTGTAGTTGATGTGTTGTGAGATGTTGAAGATGAAGATGATGAATCTTGGACACCTATTTCACTTTTTCTTGTTTCTTTGAACACTTGAATCAATTTCACAAATGTTGGTTGATACAAGTAACTGGAGTTCTATTTATAGTAACTAACCAACCAACCCACTTAACAGCTTTTCAAACAGAGTGGGAAATACTTAAAAACTGAATTTGCGCACGAACGGTCGACCATAGCAGGTCTATGCGTCGACTCATGGCCTGCAGTTTTGGACAGACTGAAAAGCACAACAGTATGCGTTGACCATAGGTCGGCGTGCGCTAACCCGTGGGAAAGTGAAAGCTTCATGCGCCGACCCTGTGGTCGACTCAAGTCTCCATGCGCTGACCCGTGACCAACTGCACTATGTTATGCGCCGACCTGTGGTTGACTCAAGCCTCCATGCGCTGACCCGTGACCAACTGCACTATGTTATGCGCCGACCTGTGGTCGACTCAAGCCTCCATGCGCTGACTCGTGACCAACTGAACTATGTTATGCGCTGACTTGTGGTCGACTCAAGCCTTTTGTGCGCTGACCCGTGGGAAATGCACTATGTTATGCGCTGACCCTACGGTCGACTCAAACCTTGCAAATCTGCAAAAAATCAGATTTTTGTGGTTTTCATGCATTTTGTCATGACCATATTTTATCCACATATGTTGTATGAAATATAGCAATTTAGATGAGCATAGAAAAGGATATGATAGGTGATATGATGCATTTGTCATGACCACATTTTATCCACATATGTTGTATGAAATATAGCAGTTTAGATGAGCATAGAAAAGGATATGATAGGTGATATGTTGCATTTTTTTTGTAGAGGTGGAATCGACAATGCCGATTCATCCATGGTGGTCATTTGTCATCATCGAAACCTATGATCGTATGTTGTATGACAGTTTGCCCTTACACTTTTTGCATAGGGAATGTTGCCTAATTCTAAGTCCAAGGTCTCAGATAAAATCCAACAGTCCGAACAAATCTTTTTTAGGGTTTTTGTAGTTATTATGTACATTAAGGTCAAAAGACCACAAACACAAACAAAATACACAACCAAATATAATCACAAGATATTGCTCAAGTGAGCAAAGTGAAAATGGCATTAAAATAAACAAGTTAAATGGTATGAATAATGACAAATGATAAAGACTTGAATTTAAAGTGCATAAAGTAAATGACTTGAAATTAAAACTTAGTCAAATGTTAATTGATTAGAAGTCAGTGTTGATTTTTCTTTTCAATTGTTTAAGTCATTCTTTGGAGAATACTCAACCCTCTATTCACAAGCATGGATCCTTGAACCAAGACATCTTGCAAAGGAAGGAAAAAAGGTCAAGTTTCCGCACAATACCATGAAAAGGGGGAGACTTACAATCTCACTTACTAGAATGTGATGCTTTTGGGTCAAAAATTAGCGCTATGTTAAGCAATCGTAATTAGACTTATATAGAAGTCACAACTATTTGAGGTCGGGCAATAGAAATTTTAGTGTTAATGCATGTTAGAGATATGGTTTTATGAACCATACTCCTAAAACATACCACACTTAAAAGAAAATGGAAAAAGGGTGGACCTAATCTCATCCATACTTATATTGGTGTGTCAACCAATTAGCCTTACGATGTAGAGATATCATAGATCAATGGAATGGATGGGATAGAAAGGGATTGAAGATGAAGAGGGAGGGGAAATGAAATAAACTCAAATTGGTCATGGGAGGACTTTTATCAAATTAAAATCATTCATTCATTTTGGAATATTAAATGTACATTTCATCAATCCCCTAAATTCAATGATTTTAATCCAGTAAAGTCAAATCAACCTTGACCAAGGCCCAACAACAATAGTCAAACTCAACAGGTCAACAAAAATAGCTCAACACAATTTATTTACAATTAAACAATTAAAAATCAATTAAAAATGCGTTAAATTAAATTATGGTTGATCAAAAACTTAAAACCTCTTCAAAATAACAAATAAATGGCCAAGAGATTTATCATAGGTCAAACAATGTCAAAGGACCTTGGAGAAAAATTTTCATAATTTTTCGAAACTTAAAAGTATTTTTAAACAATTAAATATATGCATAAAAACAGTTAAATCATGAAAAATATTAATATTGATCCATATTTGAGAATGAAAGATAAATAATTTTAATTCTGAAAATGAAAGATAAAAATATTTGAGAATTTTTGGTGAAAGTCTCATATTTTTTGGATCAATATTAAAATTAATATGAATTAATGAAAATAAGTCAATTAAAATGAAAAATCAGAAATTACAAAAAAACGTGGACCACTTGATATCCCTCATTAATTGAGGTGGCAGATCAAGTAGATCTGAGCACGCGTTCGACCATACACCAAGTCAAATGTTCCACACGCGTGGGAATTACTTTGGATGCCCCATATTAAAATAAATTAGAAGGATCATGTGGTTTAGAAGCGTGCTAACACACCACTGGAGCCAGAGCTTTGGTCTTCTTCTCCAATGAACCTCATCGGACTGGTCCACCCTCAACCATCACCAAAATAAAAAAGTAGGACATGAATTTAAAACAAAAATGCTCAGCAACTCGAATCTGGCCTCAATTTCACCTAACTCCAAGTATATGGCAAGATACAAGGAGTTGAATTTTGAGGATCATGATCTGAGTTGCTTCGATTTGACCTCTAAGGAACTCAATCTTGTTTCCTACATTGGTAGGACTTTAGACAACCAAAAATCAACAAGAATAATGGAAAATTAAGTGAGAATCGAAGAGATGAAAAATCCTAAAAATCACCTTCAATGCAGGTTCAGATTGGCAGGATCTTGCTCTCAATTGTGCTTGGCCTTGCTTCAGATGCTTGATGGAGTGGAAATGTATCAAGGAAAGTGATGCACTCTTGGAGTTTCAATCTCAAAAACACTGGGAGATTCAAACTCGATTTTCAATGAAAATCACCAAGTTTATCTTTTGAATGTGAGGGTTTAGGGTTGTTGATTCAAAGCTTGAGCGCCAGGGTCCATAATTCTGAGCATGTAGGGTCTCATTTATAGGCAACGCACTTAGTTTCACACCCTCATTCCAAAATTCCTAAAATAGCAATATACCTTTGCATGAATGCCTGATCGGGTGATAGGCCCATGTAATGATGCATTTAGGTCCAAAAATGAGTGTAAGCAGTGCGGAATTCATGTGGAAAGGCCATGCATTCGTGTATGGAAAGTGGAACTTCAAATCTTCCAAATGGTCCTTCAACTTTAAGCCATGTGCAAGTTATTCATTCTTTGTATAAATGGGATGAATTTGGATATTTTGGATAGGTTAGATTAAGAGGAACAATCTTCATGTTGAACACTTTTTCATTTGAAGCTTGGATCATGATGAATTTTGAGGTGGAAGTCTGGAAAATCAAACATATTAAAATAAATTTGAAGTACCAAGCCATATGTTCACTTTTGCCACCTTGGATAACTTTACCTATGGGCTTAAAATGAGAAAAGTTCCTTCATAAAAGTTGTATATCTTCCAATTACTTTCAACTTGGTCATAAATTTGACCTCATTTGGATTTATCATGAAAGAGTTATGCATTTTAGAATTTGAGGAAAATCACTTGTTCAATGGTATTTGCAAGTTGAATTTGCACTTCCCACAAACATCAAAGTTGAAGTTGACATCTTGAGTTGTATTATTCAACTTGAATGGCTTTAATCTCATAAAAAATGAGCGAGTTATGGCCTTGGGAAGTTGACCTCTAAATTAGGGTTTAGACAAAATGACCTATAATCTTTCACCATAAAAAATGACTTTACAAGTAAAAATAGCTCTAGATATCAACATTAAAGTTGTTTATAGTATCATTTAGAGTAGTGTTTCATTTGGGATAATTTTCATATGACAAAAAGTGTAGGAGATAGGGTCTAGGGAACCCCAGTTTTGACCCGTTGACTTTCTTTGGTCAATCACTATGAACCAACTTGCTAGCTTGACATTCTCTTGACTTTTGGGACTCATGGAGGATCATATATGCATAAGATGATGAAATGTGAAGTATCCCTTGAAATATTTGATCAATGGGTGAAGAAACGTGTTGAAGAAGTCACATAAGATACCCAAATGAATTAGGGTTTCCAAGGCAAACCAACTCAATTTTTTTGATTATTTCTTGATCAAAATAACATATGAAGATCATGGTGATTCATATCTGATACTTAGATACATAGTAAACCAATTTTTGATTAAGCTCCTTGCAATGAGGGTCTTAAACCCTAGATGTGAGTTTGAAAGAGCATAGATGAGCATGTGCACTACCTACAAAAGAGTTAAACTATACAATGACATATATTTGGTATTTCGGTTAGTAAAAATAAAGAAAAATGAAATATGATACAATCAAATGGTGTTAGGTGATCTCTCCCAATGCAAACCCAATGAATGAGGTGTAAGGAGAATGCCAAGGTGTGATCCTAATGCCAATGCATATGATGAGAATAAGCATGAGGGATCTTAGGATAAAAATTGAGGTCTCACAAGTCCCATGTTGGCTTACAATAAAACCCAACAGTTTGCTGGATCTTACTCCGAAGGCACATTTGTTAGGATTCAATCTCAACCTGAATTTTCTCAATCTTTCAAACAACTTTTATAGATGAATAGGATGTTCTCCTTCATTCTGAGACTTTGTAATCATATCATCGACATATACTTCGATTTCCTCATGTTGATTCATCTGACACAAGCTCATTGATGAATCAACTAGCATTTAGACATTAGAGGAATCATTGGTCAATGATGGATTAGGGAAGAATAAGGATGAAGATAAAGAAGGGAGGGGAAATAGAAACCCAAATTAATCATATTGGGAGTTTCCTCTGATCAATACTATCCATTCATTTTAGGAGATGAAATGTACATTTCATCAATCCCCTAAATCCAATACCATTTGTCAAACAAAAGTCAAATCAACCATGATCAAAGACAAACAGAAAGTCAAACATCACAAGACCAAATAAATGGCTCAACACAATTTTTAAACAATTATTCATTTTAAAAATAAACTAAAAATAAATTAAAATGAATTTTAAAATGGGCAAAACCTCAAATCCCTTCAAAACACCAAATAAACGGCCAAGAGATTTATCCTAGGTCAAACAAGGCCAAAGGACCTTATATAAAAAAATTCATAATTTTTGGAAAGTCAAAAGTATTTTAAAAATATTTAAAACAAGTTAAAAATCATTTAATTCATGAAAAATATCAATATTAATCCAAAATATGATTTTAATTCAAAATATGGAAGAGGAAAATATTTAAATATTTTTGGTGAAAGTCCCATATTTTTGGAATAAAAATGAAATTAATATGAATTAAACAAAATAAATGGATTAAGTGAAAAATAAAAAAATCAAAAGAAAATAGAAACAACAACGGCCATCAGATCTCCCCCATGAATTGAGGTGACATATTTGATGGCCAAGCGTGCGCGTTCCATAATGGTCCCTAGTCAACGCATCATACACATGGTAATTAAAAGGAAGGGCTCAGATTAAAACGTTTTAGCATGATCAGATGGCCAAGAGGCATGCCAACATATAACCGGAGTCCTAGCTCTGATTGTCTTCCCCGATGGACCTCACCGGACTGGTCCACCACCAAAGTTCACCAAAATAAAATATGCATATACTATTTTAAAGAGAAAACGCTCAGGAGCTCGAATCTGGACTCAGTTTCTCCTAATTCCAAGTATATTGAAAGATACAATGAATTTAATTTTGAGGTACACAATCTAGTAGGACTTTAGAGTAACTCAATCTTGTTTCTTACATTGGTAGGACTTCAGACAACGAATAAACAAGTATAATAGTGGCGAATTGAGAGAGAATCGAATGCTTGAAAATCTTGAAAAATCATCTTTGGGTTGTAGTGATTTGCCTTGATCTTAATGCAATTCCACTTGGTTCTTCCTCCTCTATCTTGTAGTGATTGATTGATATGAAAATGGATATGAATGCTTGGAGTTCTAGTTCACAAATAGAATTTGAACTAGAGCTCGATTTCTATGAAATCCTTAAGGAATCCTATGGAATGGGGTTCTGAGATTGCTTGGCAAGGCTTGGGAAAGGTTCCTCCTTCAAACTGAGGCAAATGAGTTCATTATATAGGCCATGGAAAGTTATATTCACACCATTTCAAAATTGAGCCAAAAATAGAAATTCAAGTACATGGGTGCATCGGCATGTGCTAGGCACAAAATGATCATTGCAATCCACTTCAATTCGTCCACAAATGTTACTGATGTCATAAAAACTTTGATGTTGAAGACTTTACCATTTGGAACTTGGATCGTGATGAATATTGAGGTGGAAGTCAGAGAAATCAAACATGGATGAAAATTTTCTAAATACAAAGTCAAATGACCACTTCTTCCACCTTGAATAACTTTTGCTATGAGCTTAAAATTAAAATGGTTTCTTTACCAAAGTTGAGGATATTTAATTCCTGTTAAATTTGGTCATAAATTTGACACCATTTGTATTTGGCATGATAGAGTTATGAATTTTAGAAGTTGAGGAAATTTTCTTGTTCAATGGTAATGGATCAAAATGACCTATCATGTTTCCTCTGGGCACATGCCCTTGCAAGTAGAATTTGACATTTATAAAATAATCAAATTTGGAGAAGTCATGTTTAAATTTATCATGAACCTTGGATGGCCATCATATGATAACAATTGAGCAAGTTTTGGTTCTTGGAAGATGACCTCCTAACTAGGGCACAAACAAAATGACCTATAATCTTTCACCATAAAAAATGACTTTCCAAGAAAAAATAGCTCTTGATATATGAAAGTTGTTTGGAATGTCATAAAGAGTAAAGTTGCTCTTGGAATCATTTTCATATGGCAAACATTGTAGGAGATAGGGTCTAGGGAACCCCAGTTTTGATCAGTTGACTTTCTCTGGTCAACCTCCTTGAACCAACTTGAAAACTTGAAGTTACTTTGATCTTTGGGGATCATGGAGAATCATATATGCTTGAGATGATGTACTGTGAATTATCCCTTAATATCTTTGACCAAATGATGAAGAAACTTGATGAGGAAGTCACACAAGATGCCTAGATGAATTAGGGCTTCCAAGGCAAACAAGCTTCAAACTCTTGATGAATTCTTGATCAAAATGACAAATAGTGAACATGGGGATCTATATATGATGCTTAAAACCCATGTGGACCTCTTCTTCATTGATCTCTTTCCACAAAGGTCTCAAACCCTAGTTGTGAGCTTGATGAGGCACAGGTGGACACACACACTACGTACAAAAGAAACAAAGCCACACATAGACATATTTTTGGTATTTTGGTTAGTAAACAAAGAAAACTAAAGTATGATACAATCAAAAGTGATTAGTGACCTATCTGAATTCAAATCCAATGAATGAGAGGTAAGGAGGATGCCAAGGTGTGATCCCAAAGCGAATTCAAATAATGAGATAGTGTAGCGGAGTATTGTTACCATTAGAGATATTGACTAAATCCAAGGTAAACCATACAAGTCGACTCGCCGCCGCACTTCTATTTATCCAAAGGAATGGTTAGAAAGCGAACAAAAACCTAAAAGTTTTATCGAATCAAAAAATAGTAAAAATGTCAGAGATCTGGATAAGGGGGTTGGTTATGCAATAAGAAGGTTTTAAGCACCCAAAACATCCTAGGTACTCCTAGGGAGCCCTTTTCACATTTGTTGTAAGGTTGATATTTTCGTGAAAATTTATTTGTGCAAACATGATTGAAGAGATAAGAAGAGAATATACAAGTTTATTTACATTTTGTGTTTGGATGGATAAACCCATTGCCTACGTACCATCTTTAAAAGATTAGGATCAAAACCTCGTAGTTCGGGGTAAAAATCTCAAAATGAGTTGGTGTTGGGTGTAAGGTTAGAGTGTCGGGTTTTTGTTATCGTGTCCACAGGGATTGTGAGATATCGTCGCCGTTCGACAGTTGTTCAATTCTTAACTCAAAGTAACAACGGGTTTTGGTTTTTGGTAACGGTAGCTTGCATAAAAGAGTAAGAAATTGCGGTTAAAGTTTTGGTTTTAAGATTTGAGAAATATTGTCAAAGTTAGAGTTCGACGGTCACTTTGCATGCATATGTTCGATCAACAAAACTCATAAACTCCTTTAGATGATAAACTATTTCACAAAGTCCTCCCAATGTGTTTATCTCTAACACACATTGTGGGTTTTCCCATTTTGAGCCATTGTTGATCTCTCACACAATCTATCAAAATGACAACTTTTTGGTTCAACTTTATGGTGAACAAAATCATTCATTACTATCTCTAGCTAACAAACAAGATTGGATGAAAACCTAGGTAAAGAGTTGGAAAACATCTCTCGATCATAAACCAACACAAAGAGTTATCAATAAAACAAAGTTTTCACCATATATTCATCATCAAAGAGTTTACAAATGAAGATCATCCCATATACATACAAAGCTTATGATCATCTACATCTAACCTTGATAAAATGAAGGACTTAGCTACTCATTTTCATGGTAGCTTGTACAACATGTTTCGGTTGAAGGTTGATCAACATCCGAGTCGAAGAATCGAGATTGGATGGGAATCCATCTTCTTTTTGTGAAATATTGTTAAGAGATTAAGAAATATGAGAAAAATGGGTTTCTAGGTTACAAAAACATGATCCCAATAAATGCTGAAAAATATCTAAGTCTAAAGTTTTGTCCTTTCCAAAAACTAGCTCCTGCTACTTATAGTACTGGTTCCTGAGCTATCATGCTCGCTAGGCGAGCAGAATGGTTCTCCTAACGAGCCCCAAAATAAGCCACCCGAGGCACCTGCGCCCAGAAGAAATATCCAAGTCCAGATTGCATGTGTTCGCTACGCAAAGAATCCTTCGCTAGGCGAAGCACACGCTTCCTCCTTTGCTCCAGCGAGTTTTGATGTTTTGCTACTAGAATTGCTCGTTGGAAGCTCGCTAGGTGCTCGCCTAGCGAGTAAGTCTTAGCTATGGTTTTGTCCAAATCGGGGAGTGTTCGCTCCTTCCTTCGCCACAGCGAGTTTGATCATTTTGCTACTATAAAATTTTGGGAATGTTCGTAGGGTGCTTGCCTAGCAAGGACTTAGCTACATCACTCGTCTAGCGAGCATGCTGATGATTGCTTCCTTTCTTGGTTCCTTCGCCAACTTTCTCGTGTCTTTGTTTTCTACTCTTTCATGCCTAATTCCTGCACAATAATACACAAATTAAGGGTACCAAGATCATTTTCACATTGTATTGCAAATCATCAAAAGCAAGGGCAGTTTCGAACACTTTCTCGATAAAAAGGAGTGAAAGATGCCCACATTTGATAGCTCAAATAAGCACTTTTGGGCATCTAACAACTCTCCCCAACTAGATTCTTGCTTGCCCCCAAGCAAAGTATGCCTCTTGAAGGACAAAAGGATTTGCTTAAAGAAAAAGGTTTCTCCGAAATCGGATAAAATGGCTCAAACACAAGAGAATCAACCAGACACAAGTTCCCAATGGTTAGAATCACACAATACACAAGAACTAAAGCTTTAAAGCAATGCAAAACATGTAACAATCCACAACAATGTTATCCTGAATGAATCACCCTATCTCTCCTCTTCGAATAAGGAATGAAGAAATTACGCGTTTGCAACCGCGGGGACAATTTCACTCTCCAACAAACAATGCAGAAATCAATTCAATTCATACAATGTCTAATAATTATAAATGGAAATGCGGAAGCACGAAGATCACTAAGGTCTTTTCCGGTTGTAGCTTGGTTAGGTTTACAAACAAGGGTCATATCTAAGGCCATTGAAAACAAACTTGCCGATGCAAAAGAGACATTCACTATACAAGCTATTCACACATCTCAACATCGTTCCACTTGTTTCTCATTTGAAACCTTCACAACTCTTATTTCACAACTCAATTTTGTTTTTCATTATTTTTCTTCCAAGAAAGCATTCATTTTCATTTTCCTATTTTTTTTCTTTTTCTTTTCCCATTATATTCACAAAATAATGTTTCTCTTTTCTATATATATATTTTTTTTCAATGCTTGCTCGGTTATTCAAGAGTTGTGACACCTACCGATTCTCATTTTCGTTCTCCTCAACTTATCTTTTACTCACCCTAAGTGAATGCTCTTGACTTTTTACGGCAAAAGAACAATTATCAAAAATTTTCGGGTTTCAAGAAAAAAGATTTTGACATCTCGCCTTATTTCAAGCATAGATTCAACTGTTTAAGCTCAAAGGGGTTCACGAATACTCTCTCTGCTCACAGGTAAGTTGTATTTGGAACTGGTTGTTCTCAAAAGAAAACAAGCGCCTTGATCATTTCTAATTGCTTCCACAAATTTACAATAATAAAAGACAAAGCATGAATCAAATGAATCACACAGTTTATTAGAATCCAGCATTTTAGTGTACAATGGAGGTTTCCTCACAGTTTGTGGTTTTAAGTCCTAGATGAATCATTCATTCAATTATGTTGCAAAAAGAACAATATTCAATTACGAAAAGAGTAAAGTTCTTAATGCATTTTAAAACTCTAACCGGAGGTAACCATGTACCTTAGTGTCGCATTACGCGAAAAATCGGTGGGAAACAAGAACAACAGAGCCGCCACCGTGCGTTATTTATCCCAAAAGAGGGAAAGGAAACGCTCGAATAAAACCTGGAAAGAACATGGTCTCGTGACCAAAGAGAATGGGATCGGGAGTCGGTTATGCGAAGGGAAGGTATTAGCACCCCTACGCATCCGTCGTACTCGACGGGATCCACGCACAATAGGAAGGAAAATGGTTGCTAAAATCACTGCTCAAACACACATCAAACACTGGCTGAAAGAGACACAAGAAAACAAACAAGACTGACTCGGCAGGACATCACGTCCTGGGCCTACTTAGTCTATCAGGCATAGACATCAGAGTCAAAGTAGTTTGAACTAAGGGGGAAAACACATGCTCGCTAGGATGTCGCATCCTATGCATACGTATCTTCTTGGACGAAGAAGAATCAGAGCATTCGTAGCTCGGCTCACGCACACAGACAAAGCAACACAGGAAATCGACTGCCAATCGCTGGGCTTACGTCAAATTCCACACAAAAATGGGCAAACATGGAACCCGAACGCCAATCGCTGGACTTACATCAGCTTCCGAACCAAACACACCCACACTGGAAACCAGATGCCACTTGATGGACTTATACCGGACTCCAAGCACACAACAAGAGGATACGGAATGCCAATCGTTGGTCTTACATCCATCTCCTGACACACACAACACAAAACAAAAAGAGCGCCCGGAGAGATCTGCTCATCTCCTGCCTACGTACCTCATCTGGTATGAGGATCAGGGCGACGTAGTTCCCCTACGAAGGGACACAAGACTAGCCTAACCAGATAACAGAGGGAGACACAACTAGGGAGACTAACTCGAGCCTAGATGTTATCATGCATAATCATCCCTAAGTCAAGGTTGCTATCTAACTTGCACAGGAAGCAAGCCAAACCTAAAGCACAGGCAATAGCAAAGCAAACAATCATAGATATCACACACTATATACACACCAAGTGGGGCTCAAACAAAGGTGAGGCTGCAAGAGCAAGCCAACTGGAAGGGTAATGTTAGCTCTTAGCCTTGACATTGAGAGCCAAGGTGAAGCCAGATGAAAGGTGAGTGAAGATTAGACTTCACAGCTCTTATCCCTGGCCTGGGAGAGCTTCAGACAATGAAGTGTGGGTCCAGAAAGTGGGAACCCTTCTACACTTATGACACTAACTCAACTGATCTTGGGTTAATGTCCACAAGGCATCAACATGTGATGTGAGCCAAGGGACGACTCAACAGAATAGCAGGAGGTGGACTACACACCTCTTGTGTCTGCCAATTGCCTTAACAAAGGTCTTTTCCTGCTTGGGGACAAAAATAAACAAGCACAAACATTGCCTCTTAAGGAGGACTTCAGACAGGTGCCTGGCCAAGTAACAGGCCAGGTCTTCCAGACTATATGGAGAAGATATCATTATACCTCAGTGCTCAAGCTAGCAAGCAAAGCACAATCAAGTTCACAAAGGAACTATAGCAACTAAGGTACCTGAAATCAATCCAATATAATCAGTACTCAGCTCAAATAATAAGCAAACAGACAATGATCAACAGTTAACTATACAGTCAAACAACAGTCAATGCACAAAGGTGCAAGCCACATGGCACAAACTCAAGTTTCAAAACCTACAAAATAAACTTAAAGTTAGTCATAAACAAGCTACAAGTCAACTCCAATTGAGTGCACATCATCAAGGATAAGCAATTGTGCTCTTAACCTGAAACAAATCTCAAATGTGAGAACACAAGACCACTAGTACAAGACTAAGGTCAAAATGATATCAAAAAGTCAAAACAGAACATGAAACTTATCAAAAGTCAAGATCAATCAATTAAGAAACAAATCCAAGTGGTTTCACATTCATATCATTCATCATTATCATTTCATAAAGAAAAGAGTGCAAAGCATGCAATTTAGAACCTCAAAGAACCTAACAGAAAGATTTAACTCAAATCAATTCACAAACATTTCAATAAATCACCAAAAAATTCATGATCAAACAGAATTCACAACATTACCTACACACCAAATTTCAGCTTATTTGGACAAAGGGAAGCAAGTCAATGAAATTCAAAAAGTCCAGACAAGTTTAAGCAAGTCAATACAAGGCACGAAAACATGCATCAACTTCAATCACTCATAAAACAGAAACAAAACATGATAAATGAATGATACTAAAACCATGGCAAGCTTCAAAATGTCTACAATACACATGCCAAATTTCAAATCCATCCAATAAACCACCAGAATTTCCCAAATCAAATAAAAACATGTCTCACAAAAAGTCACCAATTGGTCAAGCAGGGGAGAAAATCTCAATCAAATAGAAAATGCATTCAAAAAATTCCAGAAAAATTCACATGCATTCTCAACATTCATAAGTGTCCTCATGCAAAAATTCAAACCATTTTGAGTTCAATAAGCATGGTAATTAAAATCAAGAAGTTGCACAAAAGTTAATGTGACACACATTGTCACACTCACAAAGATTACATCATATCTCAACATCCAGGAACTCAAAAATCACAAATCATATACCAAAATGACCTGGAATGAGTCTAGAACATGCATGTAAAATTGTAAGAATTTCCAATTAGGCATCATCATTTTATGATCAAAAGAGCGAGCATGGTGCACAAAATGACATATCAAAGCAAACCCTAAGCATTTTCAAAATCTACCTGTGCACAATATTATTAAAAATCACCAAAAAATCAAGGACACGATAAGGAGCATTCCACAAAAAGAATCATGAAATTTGAATTAAAATTGAGTGAGATATGAATTTTTGAATGGCATGAGAAAATAAAAAAACATGTGATATGAACATGGATAATGGATGAAAGAAAATGTTACAACCAAAGTGAGAATGCCTGAATGGAGGATCGAACCTCCTACACTTTCAAACTAGCGCGCGTTCAAGTGAAACGCCGCGTTTCACTTGTACACTTGGCATTGCGTGAGTGGCTACATGGGAAACAAACTCCATTTTCATGCAAAATACACGGACAACAGATCTAACACAAGTTTGGGAACAAAATTGGCTAGGGTTCGTATGCCTTCATCGTGTTCATCATCAGGATGAACTTTTGTCTCAGAATTTGGCAAACAACATACCAATCGAATCATCTAATCATGCACAACACTAATCCAGCCTCAATTAAGCGTAATTCATGCTAACAAACTCGGATTGGTCAAAAGAACATTTGAACACCAAACTTCCATTCACAATATCTCTCTCGATTCTTAACGAAATTACATTCTACAAAGTGCATCCTACTCTACAATCCAAGATCTATCCAATGCCTAACATAATCATAGTAATCGTTAAGATCGAATTCCAACCTTTGAAGAATTGCAGATCGGAAATCGTGAGCTTCAAGGCTTTAGAAGTGAAAACAGATGCTCCTTAGTGATGCAGGAGATGAATGAAGGTGAAACCTTAGCTCGAAACCACTTGAATCAGTCTAATTCTTCAACTGCCATGTACAAGCATCAAGGTTCAACAGTGGTGATCTTCAAGATTTGCCACGATCTGGCCTCAACAGATCTTCATCATACGTGCAAATGATGAATGGAACAAGGAGGAAGCAAAAGGAATCAAGGAATTCGATGAAAAAGTGAAAAAAAATTGAGAGAGTTTTGAGAGAATTTCGATGATTCTGAGTTTGGATCTGAGAAAATGAATCTGTTAATGCGAATTCAGTTACAATTAATGCTTTATACCATGGCTTAATCCAGCTGTTAATCAAGGTTAGCAAAATCAAGTGAATTAGTGAAAGTGGAGTTTTATGCTAAATTGGCCAGAATGACCTTTTCCAAATAGAACCAATGTAACAGTAAAAATGCCTTTGAAGCAAGACCAATTTTCTGTTTAGAATGTGTTGGAAATGGTTTGGCATGAAAATCATGTGTATTTTTCAAATTCACTATTTTTCCCACCAAAATGCAAAATGAACACTTGAAAATGGACTTTTGATGTGATGATTTTTGATGAAATGTAATGATGCATCATGATAGTACATTTCAAATGTGACATTCTCAAAAAAGAATCACCCAATTTGGCCAAATGGTTCAAGAGTTATGCCACTTTGAAGTTCAACTTTTCTTGAAAATGATTTGATCACAACTTGCCAACCACACATGAGAAATGAGTGTTCTTGGACATTTTGGAAAGGTGAGAGTAAGATCTTCAACTTTCATGTTGGACAAAATTCCATTTGAAGCTTGTATGATGATGTAAATTTGAGGAGAAGACCTTTCCATTTTTGGCAGTTGAAAATTACAGGTCACTTGCTATTTTTGGAAACTTTTCATCTGACCTCAAATTCCTCAATCTTGATCTTTGAAATGTCAAACGAGACTTGTATGGACATGAATGAAGCCTTTCAAACCATCTCCCACCTTCTAGGGTTTCAGATGAAATTCAGCTTGACTGATGAGCTTTGATCATCCAATCTTTGGTCAAACCACTTCAAAATGATCCCTAGGTCATGTGAACTTGATGAACCAACCATAGGGCTTTGTTTCAATAGGAATGCACTTGCTTGAATGATTGACTGATTCTCCTGATCATCTTGACCTAATCTTGTCTAATGACTTGCACTTGGGCAAAGGACAATGCAATGCTATGCAGTGGACTATGTTATGTTAATGACCTAATCATGAAAATGTATGTACAAAATGGGAGGTGCAAATTTGAGGTGCTACACTTAGCATTATTCGCTTGTTTATTTTTATCATTGCCATCCAAGCTCGGATGCACCTTCATTGGATACTTCTTTGAGGAGAAACCAATCTAGAAGGTTTGACACTCAACAACCAAAAATTTATTAAAACAAAAGAAATTTAAACCAAACACAATAATTTAAAACATAAATAATAACCATTACTTCAAAATGTTGAAAATGTGTGTGGGGGACAAAACACCCCAAAAGTACATAACCAAAACCAAAATACTACATATCTGAAAATATAATAAAATAAAACATAGCATGAAAAATAAAACAAACTTAACCCTCATAGGACTCAGAACTCTCATCACTACCGGCCTCAGAACCGGTACCATCATCACTATCATCATCATCGTCATCACCATCCTCAGCACCACCAGAAGTATCAGCACCAGAAGCGCCAGCACCCGCCCCCTCTCTGAAAACAGGCCTGTCCACAGGCCAGCTAGCGTGCTGCAAGAACTACTTACGCGTCATCATCGGATGCTCTCTGGATGGGTCACGTACCTGCAACTGTAACAACTGCATAGAATCGTGAATATCAATCATGGCGCGCTGTGTCGGGAGTGAAAAGTGTGAGAGTAGTTGTGAGTTCATGAGGTTCATACTAAAACAATTTAAAATGGTTTTGGGCCCAAATGAGTGGCCTGCTAAAAATTAAATGGGTTTCTGCCACGCAACGCTCGCTACTGCTTCGCCTAGCGAGCAACTAGCGAATCAGCTCGCTACTGCCTTCGCCTAGCGAGTAGCTAGCGAGCATGACAGTCCAGCATGCAAAGCACATTTCAACAAGGTTCTTCAAATTGACCACCAATACCACACAACAGAAAACTGTAAATACTTACAATGTTGGGGTGCCTCCCAACAAGCGCTTGTTTAACGCCGGATAAGCTCGACGGTTCGATGCTCACAGAGGAGCATCCAAGGAAATTGCGCAGCTTCCGCGATCCACTGTGTTGAGCAACTTCCTCAAGGGATTTGTTTTCTTCAAGAGGTTCTTGATGAACCTTCGATAAAATCTGATACCACCCTTTTTTGGAACTATTTGCACAACACTCACCCATTCACCATCAGTGATAGAACAATTCATCCTGGCCTCTACTAGTTTGACAACGTCCTTCTTTTTTAGCACTCGTATCATTTGATTCTCCTCTTTTGTGGATAAAGTATTGCTAATGATCACGGGTTTAGTACAGTTATCACAAAGGAACACATACTTCAAATGTGGCTTTAGTTTTGGCTCCTCCACTTTCTTTGGCATATCCAAGCCTTCGCTTGTCTCTTCATGATAAACAAGTTCTCCACAAGCCTCTAATTCATGCAACAATGCTTCCATCTCTTTTCCTTTATTTTTGGTCGAAACTTTGTAGACTCCGATAAGAGATCTTTCTGAAGGATTAGAAACATGAACTTGGTTTGCGACCTCCACTAGTTTCTCCTTGGTGGCATCGATTCAAAAAGAATCATGCTTATCATTAGGATTCTTTTTGGCTTCAAAAAGATGGAAGGCTACCTCTTCATTTTGGACCCTTACTTTCATCAAACCGTTGTCAACGTCAATCATCATGCGTGCGGTTTTCATGAACGGTCGGCCAAGAATAAGCGGAGCATCGTCATCCTTTTCCATATCAGTCACAATGAAATCAACCGGGAAGAAGAATTTGTCAACTTTCACTAACATGTCTTGAGCAACTCCATATGGTGAAGTGGTAGACTTATCAGCTAGTTGTAAAGTCATCTTTGTAGATTTGATCTCAACATTTCCCAATCTTTTAACAATGGATAGGGGAATTAAATTGATGCTAGATCCCAAGTCAATTAAGCCATTACCCGTGTAGGTGTCTCCAATGGTTACCGGTAAAGAGACTCGGCCCGAATCAGATTCCTTCCTTGGGAGAGTTTTTTGAATGATGGCACTACATCGTGCGTCAAGCAAGATTGTCTCGGGTTCCGTATACCTCCGCTTTTTAGTAAGTATGTCTTTCATGAATTTCTCATACGTAGGCATTTGCTCCAATGCTTCGGCAAACGAAATGTTCACTTTAAGTTGTTTGAATATATCCATGAATCGGGCGTAATGCCGTTTATTCTCCCTCTTAGATGGAGCATGTGGATACGGAAGGTTTTGGATTGGAGTAGCGCTCACTACCTCCTTTCCTCTAGAAGCTCTAGAATTCCTCTCTCTTTTCTTTTTCACTCCCTCCACCTTCACTTCATCACTCTTATTTTTTTCAATTTCCACACTTTCTTTATTTTCTACTTCACCATTTTTTTCATTCTTTTCAACTTCTTCCTCACTCCACTCCCCAACTTCACCATCAATAGTATCCTCTATTTTTTTCTCCTCATCTTTTTTCTCATCCTCTCTTTTTTCACTCTCATCTCTTTTTTTATTCTCACTAATCAACTCCCTTCCACTTCTCGTCGTTATCGCTTTACAATGCTCTTTAGGATTCGTTTGCGTGTTCGCCAAAAAAGATGGTCCGAGTTGTTGTTCCGTTAGTTGCTTAGCAAGTTGACCGACTTGAGTTTCGAGATTCTTGATTGCCGCATCGTTGCTCTTTTGATTAGCCATCGACATTTGCATAAATTGTGTCAATGTCTCTTCTAACTTTGAAGTCACGATCGGTGGTTGTTGAGGTTGGTAAGGATTTTGGGGAGGGTTTTGACAGCTAGGAGCACCACCCCCATAACCTTGGTTATGGTAATAGTTAGCCCTTGGTTGGAACCCTTGATTACCTTGAAAGTGTGGTTGTTGATTTTGAGGATGTTGTTGATACGGTTGTTGTTGTTGTTGCCTCGGTTGGTAGTCTCGTTGGTTCGCCATGTAATTTACTTCTTCGAACCCGGGAGGTGGACAAAACCCGGTGTCATGATCACCCTTGCAAAGCTCACAACAAGCTATTTGTTTAGCTTTTGAAGGCTCTCTCAACTCTTTTATTTGTTGAGTTAAGAGTTCAACCTGTTGTGAAATGAGTTTGTTTTGGGCAAGAATAGCATCGTTTGTCCCAAGTTCAAGCACTCCCAGTTTCTTCAAAGTGTTGCCTCTACTTTGACTTTGGAGGTCATTTAGAGCCATTCGGTTAATGATATCAGTAGCTTCTTTGGCGCTTTTAGACAACAAAGAACCACCTGAGGTAGCATCCAACAAAGTCTTGCAATTAGGTTGAAGGCCATTCTTGAAATTGTGGATTTGCGTGAATTCGTCAAAACCATGTCCTTTGCACTTTCGAAGCATGGATTTAAATCTTTCCCATGCCTCATTCAATGATTCGTTGGTTCCTTGCGAAAACACGGAGATAGCCGTTTTGGATTCCATGAACCGGTTGTGGGAGAAAAATTGTTCAATGAACTTCTCTTACAACACGTTCCAATCCGTCATGACTGCAGGTGTTTGATCCAAGTACCAATCTTTGGCTTTGCCGAGCAAAGCATGAGGAAATAATCTTTTGAACAACGGTAGCTCTTGAGCTTGATCAACTCCGGCCGCCAATGCTATCTCGTAAAATTTGGTGAGAAAAGCAAAGGGGTCTTCATTGCCCATTCCGGTGAATGGACTTCCATATAGCAAGTTAAGAGTTCCCTTCTTCATCTCGGCTTGCCTTCCCGTGTGGTTGGCAAATTGAGCTGTATTCCTCGGACTGTTGACACATGGTGTGGAAATGGACAGTGGTTGTGGTGGTTGATCCATGATAGGTGTGAAAGGTGGTGTGTGTATTGTAGAAGAACCTTCTCCTTATTCTTGTCGTTGTCTCGCTTGTTGCCTCCTTCGTCTCGTTCTGCTATTCAGTATCCTTGCGGTTCTTTCGATCTCGGGATCAAAAAGAAGTTGGTCCTCAGGAACCTGCCCTCGCATAAAACGAAAGCTGCACACTAAACCAAACAAATTAACAAGCACAAGTCAAAAATTCAAAAGTTAAAAATTAAGCAACTATTGCGATGCTCGCAATATCAATTCACAATCCCCGGCAATGGCGCCATTTTGTTGGGTGTAGGGTTAGAGTGTCGGGTTTTTGTTATCGTCTCCACAGGGATTGTGAGATATCGCCGCCGTTCGACAGTTGTTCAATTCTTAACTCAAAGTAACAAGGGGTTTTGGTTTTTGGTAACGGTAGCTTGTATAAAAGAGTAAGAAATTGCGGTTAAAGTTTTGGTTTTAAGATTTGAGAAATATTGTCAAAGTTAAGGTTCGACGATCACTTTGCATGCATATGTTCGATCATCAAAACTCATAAATTCCTTTAGATGATAAACTATTTCACAAAGTCCTCCCAATGTGTTTATCTCTAACACACATTGTGGGTTTTCCCATTTTGAGCCATTGTTGATCTCTCACACAATCTATCAAAATGACAACTTTTTGGTTCAACTTTATGGTGAACAAAATCATTCATTACTATCTCTAGCTAACAAACAATATTGGATGAAAACCTAGGTACAGAGTTGGAAAACATCTCTCGATCATAAACCAACACAAAGAGTTATCAATAAAACAAAGTTTTCACCATATATTCATCATCAAAGAGTTTACAAATGAAGATCATCCCATATACATACAAAGCTTATGATCATCTACATCTAACCTTGACAAAATGAAGGACTTAGCTACTCATTTTCATGGTAGCTTGTACAACAAGTTTCGGTTGAAGGTTGATCAACATCCGAGTCGAAGAATCGAGATTGGATGGGAATAAACCTTCTTTTTGTGAAATATTGTTAAGAGATGAAGAAATATGAGAAAAATGGGTTTCTAGGTTACAAAAACATGATCCCAATAAATGATGAAAAATATCTAAGTCTAAAGTTCTGTCCTTTCCAAAAAGTAGCTCCTGCTACTTATAGTATTGGTTCCTGAGCTATCATGCTCGCTAGGCGAGCAGAATGGTTCGCCTAGCGAGCCCCAAAATAAGCCACCTGAGGCACCTGCGCCCAGAAGAAATATCCAAGTCCAGATTGCATGTGTTCGCTACGCAAAGAATCCTTCGCTAGGAGAAGCACACGCTTCCTCCTTCGCTCCAGTGAGTTTTGATGTTTTACTACTAGAATTGCTCGTTGGAAGCTCGCTAGGTGCTCGCCTAGCGAGTAAGTGCTAGATATGGTTTTGTCCAAATTTGGGAGTGTTCGCTCCTTCCTTCGCCACAGCGAGTTTGATCATTTTGCTACTGTAAAATTCTGGGAATGTTCGCTGGCAACTCGCTGGGTGCTCGCCTAGCGAGCACTTCGCTACATCACTCGCCTAACGAGCATGCTGATGATAGCTTCTTTTCTTGGTTCCTTCGCCAACTTTCTTGTGTCTTTGTTTTCTACTCTTTCATACCTAATTCCTGCATAATAACACACAAATTAAGGGTACCAAGATCATTTCACATTGTATTGCAAATCATCAAAAGCAAGGGCGGTTTCAAACACTTTCTCGACAAAAAGGAGTGAATGATGCCCATATTTGATAGCTCAAATAAGCACTTTTGGGCATCTAACAGTTGGTGAATTGATTGGTCCAAAAGCCTTAATATCTTTTGTTATCCAAGGGAGAAAACTCAACCTAAAACCACAAAATCCACCTGTGAGGATAGCTTCAACATGCTAGTGAGGGGTTAACCCTATATTAAGCATGGAAGACTCATTGTCCGTCACTAAGGATATAGGTGAGTATTACATCTACCTCAGGGATAACTCAAACCTTATAGCTAAAGGTTATGAAAAATTTGATTAAGAAAGTGGCCATTGAAACAACAAAAAGACATTTGAATGGGTTATATTTACCAATGAAAAGTATTCACAAAGCATGGTCAAAGTTGGTTTAGAATTTCAATTCAAAATAAGTGTTATGAAAAAAAAGTTTGAGAATCAAAAGCATAAGGCTTAGGTTTCTAATGTTTTAAAACAAATATTAAATGTCTGCACAAACGTTTTGGCTTGGGTTAGAGTGGAGGGAAGAAGAAGAATGGCTAGAGTCCTAGACATACAAGTGAGAATGGATAAGAGACAAGGCCACAAATTGAGTTCCTCTCTTGAGATCATATTGATGATCCAAGTAGCTCCCATCCTTTGGAATAAGCAAGATAAACAAATACTCAAGCAAGCAAGCACACAAACACAACAAGCTCCTAGGAATCTTCCAATGGCTCTTAGATCTCTCTCTCTTAGAAGCTCATGGCAATGGTTCCTCAATTTGGCTCAATGTTGGAATCCCTAGCACAAGAACACACACATTTAAAAGTTCCATAATGCAATCAAAGAATGGACAAGAGGGAGTTTAGAATTTAATCCTTTCAAAGTTCATCTTCAAGTTTTAAGCATTCTAAAGGCATGAGGCCTAGTTGCTCTTTGACATTTTAAGCACTCTAAAGGCATGAGGCCTAGTTGCTTTTCAAACTCCATTAGCTTGGGGAAGGTCCTAAAGTCTAAGCCCATTTGTCCATTTTTGCATTTGGCCCACCACAATCAAAACAACACACAGGCACAATAGTATATATACACAATTATGTGCTCAAGTGAGCAAAAGGCAAATTGCATTAACATAAACATGTGCTCAAGTGAGCAAAGGAAAAAGCAAATGAATAATATGTACAAGAATAATAAATTGCATAAATGTAAAGAGCAAGAAGTAAATGTTAATAGTCAATGGTCAATGTTAATAGTTAGTGTGCCATAAGGCAAATTTAGCGTTATGTTAAGCAATCGTAATTGGACTTATGTAGAAGTCACAACTATCTGAGGCCGGTCAATAATAATATAGGCAACAACATAAGTTAGAAGTCTTGATTAGTGAACCAAGTTCCAACAACTTGCCATGCCAAAAAGAAGAAGAGAAATGATCTTGTATTGGTTTAAGTCCTTTGCATGATTTAGGAAGCAATCTATCCTTAATGCAAAGTCATTCACTTGATCAATTGATCAAGATGAATTAGATTTGAATCAAGGAGGATTAAATCTCCCTAATCAATGCTAACTTATCAACCTTTAACTCATTGATCCAAAAGAAGAGAAGAAGAAGAAGATGGATAATGGAAAATGAAAAGAAAAAAGTACATTAAATGAAATAGGATGTACCAATCAACAAGTGTTAACCAATGACATTGATAATCATGATCAAACAATCAAAAACAGAAGTGAGATGAAGATTGGAAGTCAAGAAATGAACAAAATATTTTTTGGCATTTTTAATATTTGAAAATAAACTTGAATTAAAATATATAAGAAGGGTCAAACTTCAAAATCACTTCAATTCAACTTTTAAAAGTCCAAGTGATTTATCCCAAGTCCAACAAGGTCAAACAAAGTTTGACAAAAAATTTCAGCATTTTTAAAAGTCAGAAACTATTTTTAATCAATTAAAAATAAGTAAAAATAACCTAATGGAACTAAAATCTCAAATAAATCTCAAATCAATTAAAAAATTTATGAGAATATTTTTCATAGATCCATCATCAATCAAATAGGTTGAGAAAATATTTTTGTATTTTTTGAATATCAAAAACTATTTAAAATGAATTAAAAACAACCAGAAAAGAGAAAATTCACAAAAAATATCAAATTAGAAAATAAAAAATATTAAAAATCATTTTTAGAAACTAGAATTAAAAAGAGAAATAATCCAATTGGTCCCATATTTTTTGGATTAAAAATGAAAGAGTTATGAATTTTTTAAATAAAATGGAATTAAAGAAAAAAAATGGAAATTAAGAAAATCAGAAAAAATGAGAGGAGTTAGATCTAAGCTCATTAATTGAGCTGGCACATCCAGAGGTGGAGAGATGCGCGCGCACGATGGTCCCAAGTCAATGAGTAACACAATGAATTAAAATAAGTCATATCATCCAAGGGCCATGATTCAAACTGGAAACATGATCAGACGGTCCACATGTGATCTGGCAACAGGGACGGTGGCCAGTGCCACCGTCTTCTCCAGTGAGCTCCGGCGAGGGCAAAAAACACAGAGGTTCAAATGCTCACCAAAGGGGACGATCTAGGCATCAATCGAAAGTGGAAGTGATGTACATCACTCCTATACCACTCACTTCCACTCTAGATTCCTATTAAGAGAGAAATCAGAGATGGAAGCTTGATGGTGTTCATCATGAACTTGCTTGATTTTAAAAATTGAGCATACATCAATGATGCCTCTATAGAGAGGACTTCAGACAACACAATATCAAGGCCAACAGATCAAAGAATAAGGAGTTTCGAAGAAAAAACCAATTGATGCACACCTTTGATTGTGAAGCTTTGAGTCCCTTTCCTTGGTTCCTTTTGCAAAACAGAACTTCAATGGTTGGGAATTCACTCTTGCAGTATTTTAGGCGCCCTTAGGTTACCAATTCAATGAAGCAATGCATTCTATTTGTAGATGGAGCTGATGCCAAGTGAGGAAAAACTCGTGTGCATGACACTTTGGGTCCTCCATGCATGGGCCTGTACAGGCGCATGTGAGGCCCAAAAGCTGATGGAAATGAAAGCTGAGCTCATTTGAAGTATGTTTGGACGTGCATTTTGAATGGTATTTGCTTGTGCATGAAGCTTCATCATGAATTCCATAATTATGCCTAAATATTCACCTCTCCAAAAATGCCAATTAGAAAATCGAAACATAAGCATATGGGTATTGGTTGGAAAGGTCTTGATATAAGGAACAAATGTTATGTTGGACAAAAACTCATTTGAAGTGTGGAAATTTATGAAAACAGGCCATGAAGTTCATAGTGTAAAACATGCCTTTGAGAATTTTGTCAAAATGAAACAACTTCAAGCATTTCTGTTTTGATGATGCCAGCCTCTAATGGAAACACCTCCAACATCAAAGTTGTAGATCTTTTAAATACAATCAAGATGGACATCAATTTTTCCTCATTTGGATTTTTGATGAAGACGTTATGGGCACTTGAAGTTGGACTTTTTTGCCTTTCAATGCATTTGGTCCAAAGTGACCTATAATGTTTTGCATTATCACATGTATTTCTTTTGGGATTTTGGAATTTTGTTCAACATAACATTTAAATTATATATCATAAGCTTTCCAATTCATTTGATCCCACCTCAAAATCATGAAAAATGAACGAGTTATGTTCTTGGGAAGTTGACCCAAAATTAGGGTTTCAGTCAAAATGACCTATAATGTCTTGGAATGGATGATGATCTTCAAGGCTTCAAATCCAATTTTGATGAACATGAAAGTTGTTCATATTTTACTTAAGAACAATGTTTCTCTTGGGATCATCTCCATTTGACCAACATACAAAGAGTTAGGTCTCAGTGCGTTTCAAAATAGTCAGATGAATTGACTGATCAACTTCTCAAGTCCATAACTCATATCTTGATGAATTGATGATTGAGGACACTCAAATAAGTTCAAATATGCATGAAATGATGAATTAAAGAACTTCCCTTGATTGTATTTTACCATGGGCTGAGCAAGGCATTGTTGATGATCAGATGAATTAGGGTTTCCTTGAGGAACAAACCTCAAACCCTATGACTTGCTTTGATCAAAATGATGAATTCAGGTACTAGGGAGGCAGATTTGGTGGATGAGAGCTTTGGGAACCATTGCCATGCTTGCTTTCATCTTCTCTTGGCCATATCATTGCACCAATGATTTCCTAGGAGCTTTAGGACCTTGTGATTGCTCAAGCTACAAACAAGAAATGTTAGTGACATATTTTTATGCTTTTGGTTAGTAAACAAAATGAGGAAAGCAATAATATACAATTCAAGCATGCTTGGTGATCTCAAACCACTCACGAGAGGTACCAACTAAAGGCAAAGGGAACCCAAATGCTTATGATCCTTGAGGCTTTGCAAATGCAATGTTATGATGCCAAAGGGAACCCAAATGCTTATGATCCTTGAGGCTTTGCAAATGCAATGTTATGATGCCAAAGGGAACCCAAATGCTTATGATCCTTGAGGCTTTGCAAATGCAAAATTGGGGTCTTACAGATGCCCCTATTTAAGGTCATTTTAGCCGGAGAAGTGAAGGTTAAAATCTTCGTCTCGACGAGGAAGAAGGGGCTTAAATAATAACAAAGAGACGAATTTTGGTCCCTAAGAGACCTCATGATGCAAATGTATGTATGCAAACGGTAACACTCTGTGGTGATACGTGTCCACAAAGAAAGAAAGAGAATCAGGAATAACTGAAAAATCCACTGGAGTAACATGCTCATAAATGGGACAGAGACTCTAGGGACTTTTCTGGGGATTAAAGGGATAAAAATGCGTGAGTAGGTCACGACTTGAAACTTGCTGAGAGACACGAAGGAAATCCATGAAATAAATCAATGGAAAGACTCGAGCTGACTCAAATATGCATGTATTGGGGAATATGCCAATACAGCAAAAATTATCCGTAACGGATACTTCGGATAAAAAGCTGGACCTAGACTGGGAGAATCCACTAAGGGACCTTGCTAGGGAAACACCCAAATAAGACTCCTCTAGGGAAGCAACGAGATGAGGTATTACCGGTTACTGGGTAATAAGCTCAAAGAGACATGTGATCTGAACACCGGTATAAGGGTGAGAGAACAACATGCTCGGGAAGAATGAATATCTAAGACCGATATAAAGGTGAGAGATATCAAACATCCGAAATCATCGGAGGAAGACCTAGAAAGGTATACTTCAGCTCAGGAAAGTTCGACTCCGCAAGGGACAGAAAGTCATAATAGGGATCAAAGAGGAAGGAACACCAGGGATACCGGTTACTAGGCATATAATAGGTGACCAACCAAGGCGTGAATTGGGGAATATTACCAAGACACTCATCTCCAAAAGAGGGCTAAAAGCAAACTCGATTATAGGATGGACATTCGAATCCACGAAAGGGATACGAATCTTACTCGACTAGGGAAGAACAAGAAAAGACTTCGACCAAAGAGTGCATGAGATATACTATCTATTACCGTCAGAACGTAGATAACATACTCACATGGAAGATTATCCACAACCGATTACTGGGTTAATAAAGGATGAATCGACCGAAAAGCAAGGACATCGGGATACCGAATACTAGGTATAATGATGACCAATCCAGGGGTGAAATAATCATTACCAACAAAGGGTAAATGAGAGATGACTCACTAGGGATACATTGACAAAGGCAACGATCCAGGAGACATATCACCGGTTACTGGGAGATATGCTCAAAAAGGGGTGAAGGAATATCAGTACCGAATATTGGATAAAGATAACCGTCAAGGAGGGGATTACATCTACCGGATACTGGGTAGAAAACCACGGAAAAGTAACCGTCATCGGTTAGGATGAACAAAAAGGTTAACTCTGCCAGGGGATAAAAACAGGGTTTACAACTATCGGTATGAGGGTAGAAAACCACAAACTCCGTAGGGGAAAAGATGGATAAATACTGGTTAATGATCAACTATTCATCTAAACCACGGGGAAGTGCAGGAAGCAGACACAAGAGGCCAATCTAGGATCAAACTAGAGAGGCACGATGGAACAAGACTTGTCCCTATGAGTGTAGCGGTGTATTCGTCACTTTATGATTTATTGACTAAATCAAAAGCAAAGCATACAAAGAATCGAGTCGCCACCGCACTTTTATTTATCCAAAGGAATGGCTAAAAAGTGAACAAAAGCCTAAGAAGTTTTACACATAGAAAACTAATGAAAAGATCAGAGATCTGGGTAAGGGGTTAATTACGCAATGGGAAGGTGTTAGGCACCCAAAACGTCCTAGGTACTCCTAGGGAGCCCTTTTCACACTTGTTGTACGAAATGTTATTTGTTTATGAAATATTTATTGTGAAAACATGGATTGAAGGGATGAGAAAAGAATATACAATTTATTATTTTTGTGTTTGAACGGATGAACCCGTTGCCTACGTACCTTTCCATGGAAGGTAAGGATCAAAGCGCCGTAGTTCGGCTAAAAAATTTCCAAAATATGAGTGGGTTCATTTTAAACAAAAGCCCTAAGGTCTTTCGTTATCCACGGGAGAAAACTCAACCTTATACAAACAACAAGTCCACCATGTGAGAAAAGCTTCAACTTGCTAGTGAGGGGTTAACCCTATAATAAGCAAGGAAGTCTTACAATTCAATCACTAAGGACAAAAGGTGAGATTAACATCAACCAACTAGGATAAATCAAACCTATGGCTAATGTATGAAAACTTAT
The DNA here is from genome assembly GCF_024323335.1 of Lathyrus oleraceus. Classification (NCBI taxonomy): domain Eukaryota; kingdom Viridiplantae; phylum Streptophyta; class Magnoliopsida; order Fabales; family Fabaceae; genus Lathyrus; species Lathyrus oleraceus. The sequence continues at coordinate 230,635,844 of NC_066584.1, forward strand.
CAAGAATGGACAAAGCCACAAAACAATTGAATGAGTTGGATTAACCAATTAGGATTTATTCACAAAAGAGTGATCAAGACATGATTAGAATTCAATTCAAAGAAGTATTATGAAATGGAGTTTGAAAAATCAAAGGCTTAAGGCCTAGGTTTCTAATTTGAAAAGAAATGAAAATGTTTGCACAATAGTTTTCAGGTTTTTGGATTAGCATGCACATGGAGGTTTAAAGAAACAAAAGGTGGGAGGGTGAAGGAGTGTAAGACTTCTTAGATGTTCACCTCTTGAAATCATATGTAAATGATTCAAGTGATTCCTTTGGAATAAGGCAACAATGCAAGTAAGCAAATGAGCAAAGCAAATGGATACCGGATGCCAATCAATGGACTTATTCCAATCTCACAAACAAACATGGATACCGGATACCAATCAATGGATTTACACCAATCTCCTAAAACAAACATGGATATCAGATGCCAATCTATGGACTTACACTAATCTCACAAAATAAAAAAACAAGGGATACCAGATGCCAATCAATGGACTTATACTAGTCTCACAAGCAAACATGGATACCGGATACCAATAAATGGATTTACACCAATCTCCTAAAACAAAACAATGATACCAGATGCCAATCAATGGACTTATACTAGTCTTACAAAACAAAATAACAAGGATATCAGATGCAAATCAATGGACTTATACTAGTCTCCCACCATATCATAGGAACAACTGCCATGTAATGGACTTATGCTTGTCTCCTCCATGGACAAAGCAAAATGCTACAAATCAAAGTTTATGAAATGATATACAAATGATGATGATAAATGCACAAAGACACACTCAAGCACATATGCACAGATGAATCAAGTAAGCAAATAATCAAGTCAGTTAGCACACACTATATACAATCAATTAGGCTCAAACAAGGTTAGACTTTACAGTCAACTGGAATGGGGTAATATGAGCTCTGAACCCTAACATTGAGAGTTAGGGTGAAGCAGATGAAAAGGAGATGAGGGGTGTGCCTCATAGCTCATATCCCTGGCCTGGGAGAGCTTTAAACAATAGAATGTGTGGGAGTTCAAAAAGTTGGAACTCTTCTCCACAAGTGATTTGACTCTATAAGATCTTGGGTTAATATCCACAATGCATCAACACATGGTGTGAGCAAGCTAGATGACACACTGAATAGTAGGAGATGGACTACACATCTCTTTTATCTACCAATTGCCTCATAAGAGGACTTTTCCTGCTTGGCACAAAGAGTAAACAATCACAAGCATTGCCTCTTAAGGAGGACTTCAGACAGGTGCCTGCCCACATAACAGGACAGGTCTTCCAGACTACATGAAGAAGAGAGGTTATACCTAAGTGGTTAAGCAACCAAGCAAAAGCAAGTTCAAAGTGAACTTAAAGCAACTAATGTACCTGTGGAAACATCAATCAAATCTGTACAAAGATCAGACAATCAAACAACATTCAATAAGCAACAATCAATCCCAATGTACACAATGTGCAAATCAAAGGTCAAACTCAAATGAGTTAACATCAACCTACAAAACACACAAAGGTTAGTAATTAAAGGCAAACATCAATGCTCAAGTGATGGAGCATCATTAACCAAGTAACTTGGATGGTCAACCTGAAATCAAAGCTCAAATGTGAGAGGCAAACCACTAGGTCAAAGCCTAGGGTCAAAGATGGAGAAAAAATTCAAAACAGAAGCTGAAATTTAACATGAATCAACTTCAAACACATCTTGAAACAATCCAAAAGGTCTCACATCAATATCATATACCAAAAGCATTTCATGATCAATTGAAGTTCAAGGAAAATTTAAAGCTCAAATGTGATCAACCAGAATGAAAAATCTCAATTAAATCAGAAATGATTCAAATAATTCCAAGAAAATTCATGCTCATTCACAATATCCATAATATGCATCACACAAAAAATCAGGACAATTGGAGATCATTTGGCATGGCAAACACATCATATAAGTTGAACAAGCAAAGGTGTGACACAAATTGTCACACCAACTTCACATGATCATAAAACAGAAATGATAAATGGAAAAAATACCAAATCAACACCAAAATTTCAAGCAAAGAGTCTAGTTTCATCATGCAAATTTTCAGATTCATTGGATAAAATACCAGCATTTCACAAATGATATAGCAAGGCAAGGTCAAATAAGCATACATGTTCAAACATCCTAGCACCAAAAATTATCCAGCCAAGCACAACTTGCAAAATCATGGTGAAAGAAAACTAGAGAGATCAAGGATCATAATCCAAAAAACCTGGTATTTTTTGGAGCAATATTCAATTTGTTTTGATTTTTTGAAGATTGAAATAAAATGAAATGGATATGTGACAATTAAATGGAATTAAGATGAAATGTTTATTTAATTTGAAATGAAATTGGCACTGGCTGCTGAAACACAACGTTTCATTAAAACGCTAGCCAGTCAACGCGGTCAACACATGCGAGAGCCAATGAGAAACGCACATGGGAAAATATCACGACCAATCACAGCCCAGCCCTAACATGAACATAAGGGAACGGTTTTCTGTTGCCAAAACGAATCAAAAACCGTGGCATAAAACTCTGCACTTCATCTTCTTCACGCACAGCACATGAACAGTGGATGTTCATCATCCACCAAGAACAAAATTCCCAGAATTCATGATTAAGCACATCAACACATTGCATATCTCATGTAGATCATAAATCAACGTATGGCTAAGCTTAAATCATCATGTTAAGATCAAATCGAGCAAAACTAATTTCATGCATGGAACTTTAAATCAACCTAACTCAGTGAATATTGCATGGAATTTCATGGTTCAAATCTCAGATTAAGCAGCACAAAGAGATCTACAACAACATCATACCATAATTGAGAATTAAGAGAATCAATTTTGTAACCTCTTGGAGAGCAGAACTGGATTTTGTGTTGTCCAAGCCTTGCAATGCTCAAAAGCTCCTCTATGATGCTTGTAGAGTTGATTGGATGAGAGAAGGAGGTTCAATTGTGCATGATTATACCAGAATTCGAATTCACCATTGTTGCTTCAATCTTCAAGAATGCTTCAATCTTGTACTGTTTCTACTGATTCCATGTGCAAATCTTCTCATGAACACTTCAGAACCAAGGATCAAGCAATGGAAATGGATTGAATGTGAAGAAAATGCAAGAAAAATTTGAGAGAAAATTTGAGAGTTCTAGATCTAGATCTGAAATTGTGATTGTTGTTATGAAAAAATAGTTAGGGTTTTCGTTATATACCTTCTACTAATCACCCTTTAATCATGCTTAAGCCATTTGGTAATTGGAATTAGCAAAATGAGGTGTAAGTGAAAAAATGGGATTTTCACCCTATGCATGCAATGCATGGTGAACAGTGCACGAATTATGATTCATTTTCACTCAAAAATCTGTTTTGGAGCTAAAGGCAATGGTGAAATGCTTAAACAATGCACCGAATTTAAATTTTAAAATTTCCCTCCAAAAATCAAGTGAATTGGCAAATATTCATGTGATGATAATTGGTGTAATGCAATGCATGATTTGGAAACTATAGGTCAAAATAAGAACAATGCAAAAAGAGCCATCCAATTTGTAGTTTTGGTTGAGAAGTTATGCCCATTTGAATCTTCAAGTACACTTTGCCATGTTTTGACATATCTCCTTAACCACATATGAGAAATTGATGATCTTGGACTTTTTGGAAATGGGAGAGAAATATCTACAACTTTCATGTTCAACAAAATTTCATTTGAAGCTTTCTTGATGATGTAATTTGAAGTTGAAGTTAGGTTAAAACCTTTCCATTTTTGGCAAGTTTGAATTATAGGTCACTTTCTATTTTTGGAAAGTTTTGACCTGACTTTATTTTCTTCAATGTGAGTGTTTGAAATGTCAAATGAGACTTGTTTGAACATGAATAAAGTATTTCTAATAACTTCCCACCTCCAAATCCAACAGTTGACTTGGCAGTTGACTTTCTAGGCCTTCAGATGACCTGAAAATGTTCTGATGAAATTCAAGCCTCTACCACTTGGGATTTTGCTTCAAAATAACATCATGGTTCATATGAACTCTTGATAATGATTGTGGTGTCAAAATTCTCAAGAATGGCCACCATCTATTGCTCAATGAATGCCTTTGACTGTGTTGACTTGTGATTGCTTCATCTGCAAGACAAGGGTTAGATGACATATTTTTGTACTTTTGGCTAGTGGTAAAAGGAAAAGCAATGATATACAAATGCAAAACATGCTTGGTGATCAAGAACCACTCTCAAAAAGGTAACCAACCCACAGGGAAGTAAGCAAGGTGTACAATGATCCTTGAGGCAATGTGATGATATGATATGATGCCATGAGGGATCTTAGGGACAAAATTGGGGTCTTACAATGAGGATATAACTCAATGGGGAATTCCATCCCAATATATGTGTTGGGAGGCAACAGAAACAACCATCATCCACGAGGACATAACTCGGTGGGGACTATGGAGGAAAGGATAAACACTTTCCGCTTATGGGGCTGACTCTATATGGAGAGATCAATCACCAACACCTATTTGGGGAAATATAATACCCTCAAACAAGAGAATAACAACCAAATATGTATGGAAAGCAATGCGACATGAATACTAGAATGTTATCACTATGCATATATGCATGGTTTATGTATGATGAATGCTGACAAACAAACATTTCTAACACAAACAGGTCCAACGACCCAAACACAAACGTCCGGTACTACATCTCAAGAGAAAAATCCAGAACAACAAAGATCTCTGCAGGGGAATGAGCATTAGCCATTCCTGTTGAGAACATGATCACGGTGATTTCACTGGGGAAACTATCAAAGGAGATGATGGATCCTTGTGGGGATAAAACACCAACTAGAAACTTCAAAGGGTCATCCAAATATTATCCCTACTCAGGATCTCATCTGCTGAGGAGGCAAGGGAGCTGCATATCTGCTCCGGAGAGGAATCCACAAAAGATTTCGGAGGAAGAGGATACAAACATGCCAGGAATATGAACAATCGTCTCACCCTATCGAGAATCTTACCATCCTTGGGAGAGCACTGAAGACATCCCCAGTATCCCTTCATCATTGTGAATGTGCACTTTGTTCAAAAACAAGTTATGAAAACTTTAAACAGTGATATTTCTCAATTAAAACATGCAAAACATTTGTTGAATAGGAACAAATAAGAGTTGTAGAACAAAGTCTTGTCAGGATGCCGTTACTTGCCAAATTCCTATTTTTTGCCTAGATTGCCCCAGGGTGAGGTACTCAATCTAGCGGGATACATATATTCATTTTTGATGTCTCTAACTTTTGCTTGGATCGCCCTTTCAGGTTTTCAATCCACCGAGATGCTCATTTTTGCCTAAGCCGCCCTTTCGGGTTTTCAACTTAGCCAGTTTTTTTTTCATTTTTAGGCGAAGTATTTTTTGATTGCATCTGAGTTCATAGGACGAGTGAAATCCTTCCCATCCATAGTTGTAAGTATCAATGCACCGCCTGAAAAGGCTCTCTTGACAACATATGGACCTTCATAGTTTGGAGTCCACTTGCCCCTGGAATCGGGCGCGAAAGACAAAACTTTCTTGAGCACAAGGTCACCCTCTTGCAACACACGAGGGTTGACCTTCTTATCAAAGGCTTTCTTCATTCTTTGTTGATATAATTGACCATGGCACATGGTAGTCAATCTCTTCTCTTCAATCAAATTCATCTGGTCATAACGACTCTGAACCCATTAAGCATCAGTCAACTTGGCTTCCATCAAAACTCTCATTGATGGGGTCTCCACCTCTACTGGGAGCACGGCCTCCATGCCATAAACAAGTGAGAAAGGGGTTGCCCCTGTTGAAGTGCGGACAGACGTACGATATCCATGTAAGGCAAATGGCAGCATCTCATGCCAATCTTTGTACGTAACAACCATCTTCTGTATAATTTTCTTGATATTCTTATTAGCAGCTTTAACAGCCCCATTCATCTTGGGTCTGTACGGAGAAGAATTATGATGTGCAATCTTGAACTCGCTACACAGCTCTGTCATCATCTTGTTGTTCAAGTTAGATCCATTATCGGTAAGAATCTTATCTGGCACACCATACCGGCATATGAGTTGATTCTTGATAAACTTCACAACCACCTGCCTGGTTACGTTTGCATATGATGCCGCTTCAACCCATTTGGTGAAGTAATCAATTGCTACAAGGATGAATTTGTGACCATTGGACGCTTTTGGCTCTATCATGCCAATCATGTCGATTTCCCAAATGGAGAAAGGCCATGGTGATGAAATCACATTCGGAAGTGTCAGAGGAATATGAATCTTATCCGCATAAATTTGACACTAATGGCATTTCTTCACATATTTGCAGCAGTCAGACTCCATTGTCAGCCAATAGTAGCCTGCTCTCCACATCTTTCTAGCCATGGCATGTCCATTGGAATGTGTACCAAATGAACCCTCATGGACCTCAGTCATTAATAGGTCTGCTTCGTTTCTATCCACGCATCTGAGCAGCACCATGTCAAAATTTCTCTTATAAAGCACATCACCATTGAGGTAGAAACAGATGCCCCAGGCGGGTAAATCTGGCTCTGAAGGAAACACTTGATATCATAATACCATGGCTTATCTTCTTGCACCTCCTCTACTGCAAATACATGAGCTGGTCTATCCAAGTGCATCATAGTGATATTGGGAACTTCATTCCAAAGTCTTACTACAATCATTGAAGCCAGCGTAGCGAGAGTCTCTGCCATCCGATTCTCATATCGAGGAATATGATGGAAGTCAACCTCAGTAAAGAACGTTGAAATCCTCCTTGCATAATCCCTATATGGAATGAGGCCAGGCTGATTCGTTTCCCATTCACCCTTAATCTGATTAACAACGAGGGCCGAATCACCGTAAACATCAAGATGCTTGATCCTAAGATCAATGAACTCCTCCAATCCCATAATACAAGCCTCATACTCAGCCATATTATTTGTGCATTTGAAAGTTAGCCTTGCTGTAAAAGGGAAATGTGTGCCCTGAGGGGTAATAATCACTGCCCCAATACCATTTCCATACTGATTTACAGCGCCATCAAACACCATGCTCCACCGGGAACCAGGCTCTGGCCCTTCATTGAGCGTAGGCTCATCGCTATCTTTCATTTTTAAATACAGAATCTCCTCATCTGGGAAGTCATACTGAACTGATTGATAATCTTCGATCAGTTGATGTGCCAAGTGGTCTACCAAAATACTACCTTTAATAGCCTTTTGAGCCCGATACTCAATATCATACTCAGATAACAACATCTGCCAACGGGCAATCCTCCCTGTTAAAGCAGGCTTCTCAAAGATATTCTTGATTGGATCTATTTTGGATATCAACCAAGTCGTATGATTCAACATATACTGGCGTAAGCGTTTAGCAGCCCAAGCCAAAGCACAACATGTCTTCTCAAGCATTGGGTATCAAGACTCACAATCAGTGAACTTCTTACTCAGGTAGTAAATGGCATACTCTTTCTTTCCTGATTCGTTCTGCTGACCAAGGACACAACCCATTGAGTCTTCAAGAATTGTTAGATACGTAATCAATGGTCTCCCTTCCATAGGTGGAGATAGAATCGGAGGCTCAGACAAATATTCTTTAATACTATCAAAGGCCATCTGGAAATCCTCGGTCCAGTCATGAGACTGATCTTTCCGGAGGAGCTTGTATATCGGCGCACATGTGGCACTCATGTGGGATATGAACCTGGAAATATAATTCAAGCGGCCAAGAAAACCTCGGACTTGCTTCTCAGTTTTGGGCGCAGGCATCTCTTGTATTGCTTTGACCTTTGCAGGATCAACCTCAATACCTCTTTCACTAACGATAAAGCCCAATAGCTTGCCGGAACGGACTCCAAATGTACACTTGTTGGGATTCAGACGAAGCTTAAACTTCCTCAAACGCTAAAAAAGCTTCAACAAGTGCTCCACATGCTCAACTTCCGTTCTTGACTTAGCGATCATATCATCAACATATACTTCGATCTCCTTATGCATCATATCATGAAACAAGGTAGTCATAGCTCGTTGATACGTGGCTCCGACATTCTTCAAACCGAAGGGCATCACTCGATAACAGAATGTTCCCCAAGGTGTGATGAATGTTGTTTTCTCAATATCCTCGGGTTCCATTTTAATTTGATTATATCCGGAAAATCTGTCCATAAATGAGAAGACATTGAATTTAGCTGTATTATCTACCAACATATCAATATGTGGTAGAGGGAAATCATCTTTCAAACTAGCTTTATTCAAGTCTTTATAGTCCACACACATCCAGACTTTTCCATCTTTCTTAGGCACAAGCACGATATTAGCCACCCATTGAGGATATGTAGAAGTCACCAGAAACCCCGCATCAATTTGCTTCTGAACTTCCTCCTTGATTTTTACTGCCTTGTCGGGATGAGTTCTTCTGAGCCTCTACTTCACAGGCACGCACTCAGGCTTCAAAGGTAGAAAATGTTGCACGATATTCGTATCTAGACCAGGCATGTCTTCATATGACCAAGCAAAGACGTCGACATACTCTCGTAGAAACTCGATCAACCCCTTCTTAACAGATTCTTCCAGGAGTGCCCCAATCTTCACTTCTCGCACACAATCCTCAGACCCCAAGTTGACTGTTTCCAGATTCTCTAGATGCGGCTGAATAATCTTCTCTTCATGCTTAAGTAGACGGTTAATCTCATCAGGAATCTCTTCAACATCATCTTCTTCCGCCTCAAATACAGGGAATTCAAAGTTGGGAGATGGTGTTGGATCATTATGTTCAATGGGTTTGATTAACCTGCATAATGGTTTTGGATATAAAAGAAACTTTAGAATTCAAACAAGGCAAATCATTATGCAGATGAAAAGATTGATTTTTATTCTTATCTTTTTAGGGTTTTATGTGATCACCAATTTCATGCAAAAACAAAAAGGGAAAATAATTGGAAAAACAAACATTTAACATGAATTTATTGAATGAAAACATCATTGTATTTATGTGCCAACAATGTCATCACTTCTCCTTTTGGCATGGGAGAAGGGTTTTTAAACACAATGAACATTACTTTGACTTATGGATAACTGTTGGAATATCCACAGCGACCCAATTATTGCAGATCCCTCCAGGGATGATAAAATTGCCAGAATCCTCTTCGTCCTCTTCCAAAATGGCAGCAACCTCTTCGCCTTGACCAGCGTGGATGAAACCTCCACTCTTGAACAAACCTTGTTTGTTGATGACCCCAGAAGAATAACCTATGCCGGCCCAGGACTTGTTGTCTTCCAACTTGATCATTTGCCCCAATCCAGCAGTTACACCATGCTCAATGGCCAGCTTTGCGTCTTTGTAGGCAGCAAATGAGGGAGTTCTCTTCTCAACAGGTTCAGCAATGGATAAAGCTTGGAAGGGAGTTCCAACTTCATCCTCAGCATCTATATATGAGAAGAAAGATAAATGGCTAACCAGGAGAGCCTTTTCTCCCCCTACCATCACCAACTTCTTATTCTTTACAAATTTCAATTTCTGGTGTAGGGTGGATGTCACGGCGCCAGCCTCTTGAATCCATGGTCTGCCTAGGAGACAGCTATACGATGGGTGAATATCCATAACCTGGAAGGTAATCTGGAAATCACTTGGTCCAATTTTGACCGGGAGATCAACCTCTCCAATCACAGTTTTGCGAGACCCATCAAAAGCCTTCACAACTACTCCACTCTGCCTCATGGGAGGCCCCTGATATGATAATTTCGCAAGAGTGGTCTTCGGAAATAAATTCAATGATGACCCAGTGTCCACCAACACATTGGACATGGCGTTATCTTTGCAGCTCATAGATATATGTAATGCCAAGTTGTGGTCTCTTCCCTCCTCGGGGAGATCAGCGTCACAAAAACTCAAATTGTTACAAGCGGTGATGTTTGCAACAATGCTATCAAACTATTCTATCGTGACATCGTGATCCACATACGCCATATCCAACACCTTCTGCAGAGCTTCTCGGTGTGGTTCTGAATTCAAAAGCAATGATAACACATATATTTTGGATGGCGTTTGTAGAAGCTGGTCTACAACGTTGTACTCGCTCCTTTTGATGAGCCTTAGCATCTCATCACAATCTTCTCTCATATTGCCACTCGGGCCAGCAGAAGTAGAAGTTCTCAATGTAGAGGAGGGCTTAGCGACAAGTTCCGGATTCGGAGAGCTCACAGCATTCCCATTCGGGAGTTCAACAAAATCAGCATCAACACTTCCTTGAGCATCATCTTGAGACTTCAACGGAGCCGAAAATACACGACCGCTACGGGTCAACCCGCCTACGTCAGCAATATTAACGACAGATGAAGAGGGCAGGGACACCTCTTTCCCATTCTCCACTGCTACAACATTGTAGCGATAAGGGACTACTTTCTCAGAAGAGTACGGTACAGGGCAGGCTGGCTTGATGACGAGAGTAGGAGAAGCCTTCTGCTTGCTACCATCATACTTGATGACAACAGGCTCAGGTGTCCGGAATACCAGAGAAATTAGTTGACTTCGAGAGCATCTTCGTCAACATTTCTGTTTTGAAGGATATCAATGACTCCTTCGTCCAACATCTCTTGAACATCTCTACGCACCTGACGACACCCTCTCTAATTAACAGAGCATACTCGACATCTATCGTGGTCGTGCTCATAATGGCGGTAATCACACAGCAAGCGATGCATCTCAACCAGCGATTGTCGGATATGCTGACATATTTAACTTTGTGCTTGCCAGGACAGCCCTGGACCATATTAACAGATTTCCCATGCTCGGGCAGTGGGTTCTTCTTCACATTCGGACCTACGTCCTCGAAAAACAAAATCCCGCATCTCACAAGGTCTTGCACCTTGGTCTTCAGGGGATAACAATTCTCCACATCATGTTCGGGAGCACCGGAATGATATACACAGTGAAGCTCAGGCTTGTACCACCACTGGGGGTTAGCAGGTACAGCGGGAGGGTCTCGCGGAGTGATTAACTTTTTATCGATCAAAGATGGATAGAGTTCAGCATAAGTCATCGGAATTGGATCGAAGGTGACCTTCTTCCTCTCGTAGTTGGTGCTGGCATTGTTGTTGTTGTTTCGAGGCTGGTAGGCCTGCTGTTGTGGACGCTGTTGTTGTTGCTGATATTGCTGAGTTTGTGGTTGCTGATAATGTTGAGCTTCCCTGAAAACAGGTGCTATATGAGCCACCTGATGTTGGTTGTTGACTGGGCGAGCAATCTTCCTCTTCACATAGGGTCTTCTCTTGATATGGGAAGACACATCATGTGCCTCTCCCTCCTTCTTCTTCGTAAAGCTTCCATATCTCTTTGCTGAAGAGCCTTCCTCTCGAGTCAAACGTCCTTCACGGAGCCCCTCTTCCAGTCACATGAGGGGCTCCGTGTAGGACAAGAAGCCGAGAACAAAACTTGCTTATGCACATGATGCATGCAATGCTTGTGCACATGATTTGTTTTTTATTTCAGGGGAACTTTAGAGTTCTACTTGCAAATTTTGGGAAATATTATATTCTTTTGTGGAAACATCTCATCAATAATATCTGGAATATATTTTACACCAAAGAAGTACAACATTGGTAACCAAATACAATACAAGAGAAAAGGAAAATGATCATTCTATGGACCCCTAGAAGCAATCATCTAAAGCTCGGGATACAGGAAGATATGATGCCCGAAGCCTCTTAACCTTTTCCTCATAGGCTGCCTCCATATCCGCCTTCTCCTTGGCGAGTCGATCGTACTTCCTCTTCCAAAACCTGGAAGGCTGAGGAAGTAGAGAAGGCCATGCAACATTAGGATCGTCAATAACCTGATGCTCGAGGAACTCTATCAGAGCATCCTTCTGCTTAATCTGCTGGAGCAACTTTTCTCGTTCACAGATCCAAGCACGTGAACGGTCTTCGTCTCTCAACTCCTCTACTCCTTGGTCAGGGAGGGTTGAATGCCCAGCCATAACCAAAGGTGTAGGTCTCGGATACTCGTACGGCATGAGGTACTCAGAAGCTCTTCTCCTAACCCAAGCAGTGTAAGGCTCCAAAGCGACACAATTCTTTGGACCTAGCTCCTTTCTTCCTTTCCTATGAATCTTGTGCCAAGCGCGGACCATCCTGTCCTTCAAACCTTGGGGATCTTTACCCTCCTGAAAGAACACACCCTCTAATAGAATGTTATTGGGTTTATCCTTTAGGGGGAACCCAAGCTGACGACGTGCCAAAACGGGGTTGTAGCTAATCCCGCCACATGTACCAAGAAGAGGTGCATTGGAGAATTCACCACAAGAGTCGATAATCTGCACACCATCATACACGCGATTATACCAAGAGATATCATCATTAGTGAGAGACATAAGTCTTGTGGACCACCATAGACATCCCTTGTTCTCCTTGAAGGCGACCGTCTGCGGTAAGTGAGAAATAAACCACTTATACAATAACGGCAAACAGCACACAATGGCACCACCACCCTTTGCGTTCCTCATATGCAAATAAAAGTAAGTGTCACCCAACAGAGTCGGAACGAAATTAAGAGCAGAGAAAATCCTAATGGCGTTCACATCCACAAACTTGTCGATGTTGGGGAATAACACTAACCCATAGATGAGAAGTACAAATATGGCCTCAAAGGCGTCCTCACTCATGACCTTCCCATACATGGTAGCTTGAGCTATAAGGAACTCAGAAGGAAGACCTTGAATTCCACCTTTGGTAGTCATATGAGTACCAACCAGAGATTCATCTATATGGAGCATGTCATCTATCTCTCGAGAAGTAGGAACACTCTCCAAACCACAAGGTAGGCATACTCCTCAAGCGTAGGCAAAAGCTGAAAGTCCGGAAACGTAAAGCAGCGGTACAAAGGATCATAAAACTGCACCAATACACTCATCAACCCTTCGTCCACCTGAGTAGTCAGAAGAGGAAGAAGCTTCCCAAAATGAGCGTTGAAACCCAAAGGATCTAATACATAGGATGTCAATTTCCTTAGCTCTTTCAAGTCTGGTTGTCTAAAACTGTACTTCTTTGTATTCCTTCTTTGTATTCCTTCTTTGTCTTTCCCTGTCTGAAAATTTGCAAATAGACCTCTTAAGTTCCTCGAAAATTTTCTTATTATTTTGATGATATGGATACAAATGGGTGCATGAATGAAACAATCACCCTCAAGGATCAAGAAAGCACACCAAACAAAGGTCATGGGATGGATCATATTATCCTTAATATCAATCATCCATTTTGGTGGATTATGGTTTACACCTTATCAACACCCAAGTTCCATTGATATTAAGGATACATGAACGGATCAACCACGAATCAAGGGTTTGTTGCAAGTCACGAGCATGGAGTCTCAATTTAGAACCACCCAAAGGGAGTGTACTAGGGTTTAACCTGCCAAACATGATCTACAAGAGGTTCCCATGGTCATCATCCCATCTTTAAGATATTATCGGAGAAACGACTACTCGTATTCCAAAAATATTCTCAAGAGAGACTCTTATGAGCGTAGTATCGCGTAACAATCATATCAAATATTACATTTGAACGACTTTCGCACTACATCCTAAGAATAGGCCAAGATGGACTTGGTAAACTAAGGTCCTTGGCTTCTATGGTCTCTATTGGAAAGAGTAATGTCTAACCACAACTACTTGTGTGACATTATTGATCCCAACATGACCTCCACCAAGTGAATGGACTTGCAAGTCAACTTGCTAAGGAATAACTCCACACAAGTCAACAAGACTATGCCATTCTCCTATCCTAAGTGCACTCGAGTTCGGGTATAGAACTCATCTCACAAAGATCACCAAGCATACAAAGAATTAATATTCAAGCAAATCAATCATTACATATAATACTGTAATCCCAAATTGCACAAAAATATGTCACAAAATAATATACACAACAATACAACGAATATGAAAAGTAGGCAAAACCCACTAGGATAACTTCCCCAACAGGGTCGCCACTTTTCTGTAGCGGGGTATTCGTTACCATTAGAGATATTGACTAAATCCAAGGTAAACCATACAAGTCGAGTCGCCACCGCACTTCTATTTATCCAAAGGAATGGTTAGAAAGCGAACAAAAACCTAAAAGTTTTATCGAATCAAAAACTAGTAAAAATGTCAGAGATCTGGATAAGGGGGTTGGTTATGCAATGAGAATGTTTTAAGCACCCAAAACATCATAGGTACTCCTAGGGAGCCCTTTTCACATTTGTTGTAAGGTTGGTATTTTCGTGAAAATTTATTTTTGCAAACATGATTGAAGAGATGAGAAGAGAATATACAAGTTTATTTACATTTTGTGTTTGGATGGATAAACCCATTGCCTACGTACCATCTTTAAAAGATTTGGATCAAAACCTCATAGTTCGGGGTAAAAATCTCAAAATGAGTTGGTGAATTGATTGGTCCAAAATCCATAAGGTCTTTTGTTATCCAAGGGAGAAAACTCAACCTAAAACCACAAAATCCACCATGTGAGGATAGCTTCAACATGCTAGTGAGGGGTTAACCCTATAATAAGCATGGAAGACTCATTAACCATCACTAAGGATATAGGTGAGTATTACATCTACCTCAGAGATAACTCAAACCTAATAGCTAAAGGTTATGAAAAATTTGATTAAGAAAGTGGCCATTGAAACCACAAAAAGACATTTGAATGGGTTATATTTACCAATGAAAAGTATTCATAAAGCATGGTCAAAGTTGGTTTAGAAGTTCAATTCAAAATAAGTGTTATGAAAAAAAAGTTTGAGAATCAAAAGCATAAGGCTTAGTTTTCTAATGTTTGAAAACAAATATTAAATGTTTGCACAAAAGTTTTGGCTTGGGTTAAAGTGGAGGGAAGAAGAAGAATAGCTAGAGTCCTAGACATACAAGAGAGATGGGATAAGAAACAAGACCACAAATGGAGTTCCTCTCTTGAGATCATATTGATGAGCCAAGTAGCTCCCATCCTTTGGAATAAGCAAGATAAACAAATACTCAAGCAAGCAAGCACACAATCACAACAAGCTCATAGGAATCTTCCAATGGCTCTTAGATCTCTCTCTCTCTTAGAAGCTCATGGCAATGGTTCCTCAATTTGGCTCAATTTTGGAATCCCTAGCACAAGAACACACACATTAAAAAGTTCCATAATGCAATCAAAGAATGGACAAGAGGGAGTTTAGAATTTAATCCTTTCAAAGTTCATCTTCAAGTTTTAAGCATTCTAAAGGCATAAGGCCTAGTTGCTCTTTGACATTTTAAGCACTCTAAAGGCATGAGGCCTAGTTGCTCTTCAAACTCCATTAGCTTGGGGAAGGTCCTAAAGTCTAAGTCCATTTGTCCATTTTTGCATTTGGTCCACCACAATCGAAATAACACACAAGCACAATAGTATATATACACAATTATGTGCTCAAGTGAGCAAAAGGCAAATTGCGTAAACATAAACATGTGCTCAAGTGAGCAAAGGAAAAAGCAAATGAATAATATGTACAAGAATAATAAATTGCATAAATGTAAAGAGCAAGAAGTAAATGTTAATAGTCAATGGTCAATGTTAATAGTTAGTGTGCCATAAGGCAAATTTAGCGCTATATTAAGCAATCGTAATTGGACTTATGTAGAAGTCACAACTATCTGAGGCCGGTCAATAATATTATAGACAACAACATAAGTTAGAAGTCTTGATTAGTGAACCAAGTTCCAACAACTTGCCATGCCAAAAAGAAGAAGAGAAATGATCTTGTATTGGTTTAAGTCCTTTGCATGATTTAGGAAGCAATCTATCCTTAATGCAAAGCCATTCACTTGATGAATTGATCAAGATGAATTAGATTTGAATCAAGGAAGATTAAACCTCCCTAACCAATGCTAACTTATCAACCTTTAACTCATTGATCCAAAAGAAGAGAAGAAGAAGAAGTTGGATAATGGAAAATGAAAAGAAATAAGTACAATAAATGAAATAGGATGTACCAATCAACAAGTGTTGACCAATGACATTGAGGATCATGGTCAAACAATCAAAAACAGAAGTGAGATGAAGATTGGAGGTCAAGAAATGAACAAAATATTTTTTGGCATTTTTAATATTTGAAAATAAACTTGAATTAAAATATATAAGAAGGGTCAAACTTCAAAATCACTTCAAATCAACTTTTAAAAGTCCAAGTGATTTATCCCAAGTCCAAAAAGGTCAAACAAAGTTTGACAAAAAATTTCAGCATTTTTAAAAGTCAGAAACTATTTTTAATCAATTAAAAATGAGTAAAAATAACCTAATTGAACTAAAATCTTAAATAAAATCTCAAATCAATTAAAAAATTGATGAGAATATTTTTCATAGATCCATCATCATTCAAATAGGTTGAGAAAATATTTTTGTATTTTTTGAATATCAAAAACTATTTAAAATGAATTAAAAATAACCAGAAAAGAGAAAATTCACAAAAAATTTTAAATGAGACAATAAAAAATATTAAAAATCATTTTTAGAAACTAGAATTAAAAAGAGAAATAATGCAATTGGTCCCATATTTTTTGGATTAAAAATGAAAGAGTTATGAATTTTTGAAATAAAATGGAATTAAAGAAAATAAAATGGAAATTAAGAAAATCAGAAAAAATGAGAGGCGTTAGATCTAAGCTCATTAATTGAGCTGGCACATCCAGAGGTAGAGAGATGCGCGCGCACGATGGTCCCAAGACAATGAGTAACACAATGAATTAAAATAAGTCATATCATCCAAGGGCCACGATTCAAACTGGAAACATGATCAGACGGTCCACATGTGATCTGGCAAAAAGGACGGTGGCCAGCGCCACCGTCTTCTCCGGTGACTTCCGGCGAGGGCAAAAAACACAGAGGTTCAAATGCTCACCAAAATGGACGATCTAGGCATCAATCGAAAGAGGAAGTGATGTACATCACTCCTATACCACTCACTTCCACTCTAGATTCCTATTAAGAGACAAATCAGAGATGGAAGCTTGATGGTGTTCATCATGAACTTGCATGATTTTAAAAATTGAGCATGCAGCAATGATGCCTCTATAGAGAGGACTTCAGACAACACAATATCAAGGCCAACAGATCAAAGAATAAGGAGTTTCGAAGAAAAAACCAGTTGATGCACACCTTTGAATTGTGAAGCTTTGAGTCCCTTGGTTCCTTTTGCAAAACAGAACTTCAATGGATCAGATGATGAAGGTTTAGGAACTTTAGATCTGAAGATTCAACAAAATTCAATTAAATTTCAGATCTGAATTTTTTGAAGAAAATGGATTTAGTTCCTTTGGTATGGTTGGGAATTCACTCTTGCAGAATTTCAGGCGCCCTTAGGTTACCAATTCAATGAAGCAATGCATTCTATTTATAGATGGAGCTGATGCCAAGTGAGGAAAAACTCGTGTGCATGAAGCTTTGGGTCCTCCATGCATGGGCCTGTACAGGCGTATGTGAGGCCCAAAAGTTGATGGAAATGAAAGCTGAGCTCATTTGAAGTAAGTTTGGACGTGCATTTTGAATGGTATTTGCTTGTGCATGAAGCTTCATCATGAATTCCATAATTATGCCTAAATATTCACCTCTTCGAAAATGCCAATTAGAAAATCCAAACATAAGCATATGGGTAATGGTTGGAAAGGTGTTGATATAAGGAACAAATGTTATGTTGGACAAAAACTCATTTGAAGTGTGGAAATATAAGAAAACAGGCCATGAAGTTCATAGTGTAAAACATGCCTTTGAGAATTTTGTCAAAATAAACCAACTTCAAGCCTTTCTTTTTTGATGATTAAAGCCTCTAATGGAAACACCTCCAACATCAAAGTTGTAGATCGTTTCAAGACAATCAAGATGGACTTAAATTTTGCCTCATTTGGAGTTTTTATGAAGAAGTTAATGGCACTTGAAGTTGGACTTTTTTGCCTTTCAATGCATTTGGTCCAGAGTGACCTATAATGTTTTGCATTATCACATGTAATTATTTTGTGATTTTCGAATTTTGTTCAACATAACATTTTAAGTAGACATCTTAAGCTTTCCAATGCATTTGATCCCACCTCAAAATCATGAAAAATGAATGAGTTATGTTCTTGGGAAGTTGACCCAAAATTAGGGTTTCAGTCAAAATGACCTATAATGTCTTGGAATGGATGATGATATTCCAAGCTTCAAATCCAATTTTGATGAACATGAATGTTGTTCATATTGTCCTTAAGAACATTTTTTCTCTTGGGATCATCTCCATTTGACCAACACACAAAACTTTAGGTCTCAATGCATTTCAAAATAGTAAGATGAATTGACTGATCAACTTCTCAAGTCCACAACTCATATCTTGATGAATTCATGATTGAGGACACTTAAATAAGTTCAAATATGCATGAAATTATGAATTAAAGAACTTCCATTGATTGTATTTGACCATGGGCTGAGCATGGCATTGTTGATGATCAGATGAATTAGGGTTTCCTTGAGGAACAAACATCAAACCCTTTGACTTGCTTTGATCAAAATGATGAATTGAGGTACTAGGGAGGCAGATTTGGTGGATGAGAGCTTTGGGAACCATTTTCATGCTTTCTTTCATCTTCTCTTGGCCATATCATTGCACCAATGATTTCCTAGGAGCTTTGGGACCTTGTGATTGCTCAAGCTATAAACAAGAAATGTTAGTGACATATTTTTGTGCTTTTGGTTAGCAAGCAAAATGAGGAAAGCAATAATATACAATTCAAGCATGGTTTGTGATCTCAAACCACTCACAAGAGGTACCAACCAAAGGCAAAGGGAACCCAGATGCTTATGATCCTTGGGGCTTTGCAAATGCAATGTTATGATGCCATGAGGGATCTTAGGGCCAAAATTGGGGTCTTACAGATAGCATGAGGGATCTTATGGTCAAAATTGGGGTCTTACAACAGCCCTTATTTAAGGACATTCTAGCTGAGGATGTGAATGTTAAAATCTTCGTATCAACTCAGTAGAATTGACTTAAATAACAACATTAAGAAGCAAATTTTGATCCCTAAGATACCTCATGATGCATATGATATAAATGTTAAAATAGTCTTTGTGGGGAATATATTTCCATTAAAGAAAAGAATCCGGAGAGACCGGGAGTCCACAAGAGTAAAATGTATTCCGGAAGGAACACTCACTGGGGAGATAGAGACTCTGGGGATAAAAGCTATGCGTAGGCCAGGCTACGACTTGAAAACGGCTGGAGACACGAGGTGATTTTCCATGAAAATAAATTAGTGGAAAGACTCGGACTGGGGAGAAAGGAAATTTGTGTCTATTGGTATAACACCAATACATCAAGAAACACCCGTTGGGGAGATGTGTAAATCAGAACAAAGTAGAAATATTCACGCAAAAGGGGATTCGATTTCTCAAAGGAATACGAAAGCAAACTCAACTATGAAAGAAAAAACTTCAACACAGGAATAAAAGAGATATATTATCAACTACCGGTTACTGTGTAAGAAGATAATATACTTGGACAGAGGGACATCCGTTACCAATTAGGTTAAATATATCAAGGATGACTTGCTGAGAAAAATGAGGCATATTCATTACTGGTTACTAGTTAAGAATGACTTACTAGGGAAATGGAAACCAAATAGGATTTAAAAACTTTCTATTTACTAGGCATAAGACCAAAGAGAGAGTATCTGTCACTGATTAGAGTGAACATATGAAGGATAAACTCAAAGTAAGAATATATGTCACCGGTTAAGATGAACATATCAAGGATAGACTGCTGGAAAAAAATTGGGTTTACAACTATATGTGGGGATAGAAGACCAACGAAAGAGAAAATCCATCACCGGTTAAAGTGAACATATTAAGGATAGACTCAGAGGGGAGAATAGGATTTATGTCTACCATTTACTGGGTAGTATACCGTGAATAGGAATTACAACTACCGACTCACTAGATAGAATACCAAAACAGAAGAGAAAATTCGTCATCGGTTAAGATGAACATATCAATGATAGACTCATGAAAGGAAAATGGGGTTTACAACTACATTTTTACTGGGTAGAATACCAAAGAAAGAGACAATCCGTCATCAGTTAAGATGAACGTATCAAGGATGAACTCTTTTGGGGAAACGAAAAACGAATCTGCTGGAAAAAGAAATAAAGAAGTAAATTACCTTTTACTGGTTACTACATAAATTAACACTGGTAAAGTACTTAAAAACAAGAAGAATATTACCAGTTACTGGGTAATAAACTCTCGGGGGATCGAAAGATCTATCTAGGTAAGAACTATAAAGAAACGGTCAAACAAGACTCAACCTAATGAGGATATAACTCAAGGGGAATGGTTCCATCCAGATAACGAACTAGGGAGGAAACTGAAATAATAATCATCCACAAGGTAGTAACTCAGTGGGGAAAGGAGAAAAGATAAAAAAAAATCTACCTAAAGAGGATGATACTTAATAATTGAAGGAGGATAGACACACCAAATCTGCATGGGGAAGTAATATAACCAAAGCAGGGGGTCAAAAGCAAGATCAATGTGATAAAATTGATACATGAAATATCCGATGCAGTGTTTTATTCATGTATATGCATTAGTATGTATGTGATTATGCTGACGAGCGAGCATAAATGATACCAATAACAAAGATATGAATCATCACAACTAGATACTGGGCTAATCTCGATAAGATGGGAACACCAACTGGAGAACCTGCTAGGGATGAAAATAAATCATCTAGCTCAAAATAAATTCAACTCTAGCTGGGGAAAGAAATGGAGAACATGCATCCAGTCTCACATGGTAGACTCCGCGGGGGAAGGAAGCACCACTGGAAAATATCAACCAATCATGCTGAGGATAAAGAGGGATCTGCTGAGGATCCTAATAAGTCAATGCTATAGGGAATTTTAAGTCAATACTATATCAAATGAGAGACAACCTTGCAGGGGGCACAATCAACATTGTTCAGAACCAAGCATTGATGGGGATGGGAGAAGAGCTTCTATCGAAAAAATGGAATTCCACTGGGGTCACAAGTCACAACAAGAGGTAACATTGTAAGTACGAGAATCAAACAATCTACTTGAGATTCCATCAAAAAACATCTCTATGGAGCTTCACTGGGGACACAACAATCTGCCACGATAAATCAAAGATCAACAAAAACTTCCTCGAAAGGAAAGAAAATTCTTCTTAGATATTTGAGAAATAAATCAATTCCAAAGCACCAACCGGATTTTCTGACTCACACAGGGGAGAAACTACCACGGCTATGCGACACATATGTAAATGTATTGAGGATCTGGACACCAAATAAAGTTTCGAAGATAATCCATGGTTCATTCACTAATACACAATCTGGGAAATGAAAAAAGCATGAACATCTCAGATGGGGATAAGACCCACCAACTCTATTGAGGATGAGAAATTGCTTGGAGAGAAACTTATCAACCATGCTGAGGATGATGGTGAACCACTGTGGAGGAAAATCTATCAAACCATTGCTCGAGAAAAACCAACAGTGCTTCACATATCCATGCTAACCGTCCTTGAGATTGTTGTTGACATTCCTTTTTGAAATTGATTATTCTTAAGGTAAATACCTTATTATTTTAAGAAAAATGATCGTTCATTGAGTTATTTATTCTAAAATTAAAATAACAGAAAGTAACAACACATGGATAGGGTGCACATGCAAGAAGTCGAACCTTGACCTTGGGGTCATAAGGGGATCAACCCCCTCACCCACTAGGCCAAAGGCCCAGTTATAATATAAAACATAGCGAGGCAAATAAATAATAAAAATAATAAACAAATGGGATACGCGCACATTTCATCCAATCAGAGTATGACAAACATTTTACTTGAATTCAAAACACGTGCCAACGGTCTTCTTCAACCTTCGACCAACTCATAATCCAAACTCAAAAACACTAGTTTTTAATCAGTGTTAAGCATCAAGGTTTATTGTATGATCAATAATAAAACATTCTACCCACTCATGAGCCATTGATTGGCTCTGAGTGGGGAGGTTTTCACCATGATGTTTAAGAACATAGATGACCTAAAGTAAAAATTAAACTCTAAAAACTAAGTAATCGAAGGTGAAATGTTGGGGGAAATATTCAATGAGTGATTTCGAAGTGAATAGGAACTTCTTTCAGAGATGGGGGTGAGTGAAACTACCTGATTAGAAGTTGCTTAACGGAGTTTCCCGACGGTTGGGCTCAGGTCAGATGAGGCTCGGGGAAGGGTGGCTGAGTGCTTGGGAAGCTTGAGTGATGTGTGATGAGTGTTTCTGGGTGGTGGTTTGGGGTTGAAGAGCTCTGGAACTAAAAACCAAATGGTTTGTTAATGATGGTTTGGTGAAAATGTTCAGATGATGTTTTGGGGCCTTTTTTAGTGTATCTTTGCATTGGGACACCTTCACCTATGGGACACCTTCACCTTTTTCAGCATAGCCCTGCTACAAAATATGCTTTTTGACATTTTGGGCAAAAGCTGAATTTGGCACATGGCATCGGGTTCTTTGCTTGGAGATGTTTCCAAGTGCAAGTTGACTTCCAAACCTACAATAATAACATTTTCAAAGTGTTTTTGGATCATGGGGATCATAAGGAATGAATTTGTGCACTTGGAGTGTTGAATTGCAAATTCTAACTCATATGCATTTGGCTTGTGCATCATGGCAAGTCAGCAACTTTGGACCAAGTCCAAATGATATTGGCTCGTGCATTTTGCTTCAATTTTGGATGATTTGTTCTTTTTTAAGAACTTGATTTAATTCAAAAAGAACCAGGTCAAAAGGGTTTGAAGTTTGGAAATGGCAATGTGTCAAATTAGTGGTCATGACATGATTTTAGGGCATGGTGGGCATGTTGGACCAACTTGGCCAATAGAAAAATTGAACCCCTTCCTCAATGAATTAGGTATAGGACCTTGAATCAAAGTTTGAAAGGAAGTTATTTATGACATTTGGTTTGAAGTGGAATTTAAAAATATTAAAAAAAGAGATAGTTATGGTCTTTGGAACTTTCCATAGCCATTCTTGCCAAAATGTGATCAACCAACATGACCTAATTTTGTGATTTTGTGGTTTCTTGCTTTCCAAGGCACAATGATGGATGTTTTGAGTTAATGTGATCACGTCATGATGCGATATGAAGTTTGGACCTTTCTGGAATTATTTTAGGTCAATTTGGTGGGTGGATCAAGTCATGGAAAGATGAATAATCAAGTATGAACCAACTACTTGTAACATGGATTAAATGGATGTTTAATTGGTTGATTTTGATTTTAATGGACATGAAATGATTTTGAATGAGTGGTAGGGTGATTGGATAGCCAAAAATGAGAAAGGTAAAGGTGGCTTAGGCACACCTTACCATGATCAAGGGATCTTGGGGCATTGCAGATGAATCCCATGCATTGGGCTTGTGGATTATTGTGATCATTGAGTACAAATGCATATGAGATGATGTGTATGAGATGTATGCTTGGATTTTAAGGCTTAAGAAGATGATATAAGTATGGAAAATTTGAGGGTATTACATATAACACCATGGAAGTGGGTTTAGAACAGCTGGCGAAGTCTAGTTTTAATCAACCTATTCTGCAACAAAGATGGATACAGTTCCTTATTAGTCAAAGGGATAAGATCAAACTGATTCTTCCTGGGAACACTGGCTTGCTGATTCTGATTAGGATATTGAGTTTGTTGAAACTGTGGTTGATAATTATGCATAGCAAGAGTTGGACTAACCACCAGAGTTATTGCGACAATATGAGGTTGATGATAATACTGTTGTTGTGACTAATTCTGATGATTACTTCCATTTATGGGTTTTGTCTGCCTTCCCCCTTGAGAAATATCATTAGTATCTCTTTCTTTCTTTTTCTGAAAATAGTTTCCATACTTCTTCGTTCCATTTGATGAACCTACTTCTTTAGTCAAACGACCCTCTCTGACCCCTTCTTCCAATCTGACTCATATACCACCCATTTCAGTGAAATCATTTGGAGCGCTAACAACCATCCTCTCATAATGGAAAGAAGCCAAAGTTTTGAGAAACATATTTGTCATCTCCTTCTCCTCCATTGGAAGGTTAATTTGATCATCAACTTCACGCCATTTATGAGCATACTCTTTGAATAAATCCTTATCATTCTATGACATGGCACGAAGCTGGTCACAATCAGGAGCCATGTCCAAATTATACTCTAAGGACAGGAATTACCCTTGTACTTTTAAAAGTCAGGGACCTTGAATTTGACAGGGATCTTGACATTAGGCACCAAGCATAAATCATAAGCATTTTCACCAAACAAGTCTTTCCCCTTCATAACTTTCAACTATTTTTACAATTCTTAAAATTAATCATAGAATTCATCCAGTCTCTTATAAACATCCGAATTCTTACTAGGAGTAGTGTGATAGATATGATCCTCTATGTGTGGCGTAACATGCACAACCGGGGGATGGTGACCATTACATGTTAAATTGGAGGAACCCGATTCACCAAAGGAGCTTCAGTAGCAGAGTTGAAGTTCTCTGGCATATAATTAGGAGGCATGCCCTAGGGATAACCAACAAACAAATGATTGTGACGCGAGAGTCCAGTAGGTATATCAAATACAATATGAGTTGTTGCAATCTCAGATATGACAATCACTTGAGGCTGAGACAGAGGTGGAGGCTGGTTCTGAGTTTCCACCAATGATTCCAACAGAGCAGTCATTCTGTCCATTCCTGCTTTCAATGAATTCACATCCTCACGAAGTTCTCTTTACTCTTGCTCAATTGTCTCAATCTTTCGTCTTGAGTTGGCACGAGTGTTGTACCGGTGGGCAACTTGTCTTCTACAAAGATGAAGGAAAACGAATGAGAGTCTGAAAAATGCTTGCAGGAAGCAAGACCAAATGATGTAGATGATTCCTGAAATGCAATATGCAAATGCTTATTTTCGAGGAACTAAGGAATTAAAAATAGGTTGCAAAGATCATAAGTAATAACTCATTAAAAGAAAAACTCGAACTTTCATTTTATTAAAATATCTGGAAGGATTACAATTTCAATACACAATTTCAAAGCAATCATAAACAAAAGACATAAACTAAAGCCTACGACCCGAGGGAGCCACAACTAGAGAAGATCCTCCTTTATCTTGCAACCTCCTCTTGAGCTTCCTGATCTGAGCTTCAAAAATAGTCTTCATGTCAGCCTTTTCTTTCAAGATCTTGTCAACAACACCTTTCCAAGTGCCATACATAATCTCTTGATCCCTCTTCCTTTTCTTTCCACGCTATTCAATCAAGTCATCTTTCTAGTGAAGCAGATCATCTCTCTCCTTCAATCCCTTGCTATCAACACCTTCCTGATTGAAGAACCCTTCCAAAAGGATATTTCTTGGTTTATTCTTCATAGCATTCCTAAGTTGACGTCGAGCAAAAATCGGATTGTAGTTGATACCTCCTTTTGTACCAAGAAGAGCTGCATTAGGGAATTCACCATAATGGTCAATAATCTTCACGTCATCATAATCTCTAGAATACCAAGTCACATCTGCATTGGTGAGAGACATGATGCTCTAGGACCATTTCAAACACTTATTGTTATCCTTAAGTTGGACTATGTCAAGTGCAAAATAAACCACTTGTACATTAAAGATGCACAACACATAACAATTATGTAGCGGAAAATTCATGACCACTGAGCTATTGGTTAGCTCGACATCAATAAAACTAGAGGCGCCACCTCACTTTTATTGTATCCAAAGGAAAAGGTAAAAGTACAAACAAAACCAAAAGATAAAAAGTTTTCAAATCAAAACTAATAAAATGTCAGAGGTTACAGGTAAGGGGGTTGGTTACAGAGAGGGAGGGTATTAGTAACCAAAGTGTCCTAGGTACTCCTAGGGATCCCTCTTTCTGTGTAAGTGTTCTTAGTTGAAAAAGATGTTTTCTAAAAAATAGAATGAAGGGATGAGGAAAGAATTCATTAATTATATTTTTGTGTTTGACAAGATCTTCGGTCTTATGCCTACATACCAACATAAAAATGAGGGATCAAAACCTAGTAGTTCATGGTAAAAATTTCAAAGAAATGGGTGGACTCATTTTAACAAACGCTTAAAGATATTTTGTTATCAAATGGAGAATACTAAACCAACATCCATCGATAATGAGGGATTTATAACATTTAAGAGGGAGGGCTCCAACTTGAATAAATCAACAAGTATGACACTAACCCATAGTAAATATAAAGACTTATAATAAATATATCATGGAATGGGAGAATTACATCTCAACCAAAGATAGCTCAAATCTAAATGCTCTCTTTTGAAAAGTTTAAAAGAAAAAGGAACAAAATGGCCAATAGGATTAGATGAGGTCGTTACTTCTTTTTGTCTTTTGAAATTAAAGTCAATATAATTAAGTTCATATACAAATTTGATTAAGAAAAAAATTTGAAAAATCAATGGCATAAGGCCAAGGTTTCTACTCATTAAAACAAGTCTAAGTTAAAAACAGAAACAAAGAGGTTTTTGAAATGAGGGAGAGATTTTGAAATTTAAGAAGTGGGAGGAGATGAAGGGACTATCCTAGACATGATTTAAAAGTTTAGAGTTGAAAAGATCTAACCAATGGGAAGCATCCACAAGACAAGAATGTTAGATAGAAACCTATTTTCTTTGGACTTTTAAGCAAGCAACAAGCATAATCATCCCAACAATAATAAGAAGACCAATGGCATCAAATAAAGATAACCAAACATCCAAGCAAGCACTCCAAAAGCAAGTAGTATTCAATGTCCTTTAAACATGTACCAGATGAAATAATCCTTGAAACATACTCAAAGAGAAAGCATCAGATGATATCAATAAGATCAAAAAAACAACTCAAGCACAGAGACAAAGTGAGCATAATAGATAAACCAAAGGAGTTGCACTAGCTTATATCAGATGAATGGCATTGCCCATATAAGGTCTCAAATAATGGCATTGGCCAAGAATCTCCAAACCACAAGGATGTTGTCTACTCTAAGTCCAGGTATTAGATAAAGTCACAAACAGAGGTCCAACAGTCCACCAATGTATTTTTTAGGGTTTTTATTTTTTTACTAAGTATTTTAAGGTTCTAAGACTATAAACAAAACAAAATCACAAGCACACAATATAATACAAGCACAAAATATGGCTCAAGTGAGCAAAGTGAAAATGACTAAAACATAAACAACTTGCATGAATGTAAATGGCAATGAATGATAAAATACATAAATTTAAATTGTAATAAAGTAAATGACATTAAAAATAAATGTTAGTCAATGTTAGTGGAAGAAGAAAATTGTTTAAGTCATTCTTTGGAGAAAACTCAACCATCCACTCACAAGCATTAAGATATGAACCTAGATATTAATCATGAGAAGGGCTCCAGCTTGGATAAATCAACAAGTATGCCACTAGCTCTCACAAATGAAAAAGAGGTTAAATATTCACACAACACCATGAGGGAGGGGATACCTATAATCTCACTTACAAAAATGTTATGCCTTTTAGGATAAATTTAGCTATATGTTAAGCAATTGTAATTGTACTTATGTAGAAGTCACAACTATCTGAGGTCGGGCAATAAAAATACCGGTGTTAATGCATGCTAGAGACAAGGTACAAAGAACCAAGCTCCTAAAGCATACTACAAAAAAAAAAGGGATGGACCTATCTCAATCAGCCTCATGTTGATGCATCTAAAACAAGGTCATTGATGAATCAACTAGCATTTGATATTGTGAGAAGTCATTGGCCATGGATGGATTAGGAAATATTTGAGATGAAGAAGAGATAAAGTGAAAATAATCCCAAATTGATCAAGGGATGAACCTCACTTGATCAATACTATCCATTCATCTTGAGGGATGAAGTTCAAACTTCATCAACCCCCTAAATCCAATAATATTGATCAAAC
The DNA here is from genome assembly GCF_024323335.1 of Lathyrus oleraceus. NCBI lineage: Eukaryota > Viridiplantae > Streptophyta > Magnoliopsida > Fabales > Fabaceae > Lathyrus > Lathyrus oleraceus. Next base: position 230,663,925 of record NC_066584.1, read on the forward strand.
TGAAGTCCAATTCAACCAAGATCAAGGTCAAACAGAAGTTGAGTCAACACAAAGTCAAACAAATGGATCAATATATTTTAAAACAATTAAAAAATTTAAATTCAATTTTTAAATGAATAAAAATGCATTTTAAAAGATGAAAAGCCTATAATCCCTTCAAATCGCCAAATAAATGACCAAGGGATTTATCATTGGTCAAACACCATCAAAAGACCCTAGACTAATTTTTTTGGCATTTTTTAAAAGTCATAAGTATTTAAAATCAATTAAAAACAAGTCATAAATTATTAAGTTCACTAAAAATATCAAATCCAACCCAAAAAATGATTTTAATTCAGAAAATGGAAGAGGAAATTATTTGAATTTTTTTTGTGAAATTCCCATATTCTTTGGATTAATGTTTAATTTCTAATGAATTAAATGAGAAAAGGCTAATTTAAATATTAAATCAGAAAATCAAATAAAACAAAAAAACAAGGGCCATTGGATCTCCCTCATTATTTGAGGTGGCAGATCTGATGGCCAGACGCAACATGTCCATGGTGTTCCAAAGTCAACGTGTGTGCAACATTGTTAATCAAGATGGAAGGCCAAGATTAGAACATGGACCAAGGATCAGATGGCTTGGATTGATTCAGCGCACCACAGAGCCCTAGCTCCGGTCATCTTCTCCGGTCACCCTCGCCGGACTGGTCAAGACCAAATATTCACAAAAATTCATGGATCATATATCATTTTCAAAAGAAAATCATGAGGATCTCAAATATGCCCTCCAATTCTTTCAATTCTCACTATATAGGAAGATATTTGGAATTGAAAATTGAGGTTCCATAACTGAGTTGCTTCGATTTAACCTAAAAAAAACTCAATATTATTGCCTATATTGGTATGACTTCAGCCAAGCAAAAATCAAGCAAAATTATGGATAAATGAGAGAGAATCGAAGACTTGAAAATCTGGAAAAATCACCTTCAGGTTGCAGTGTTTAGGCTTAATCTCGACGCAAATTCACTTGCCCTTTCTTCCTCTTGCTTATAGAAGATGATTAGAACAAAAATGGATGTGAGCCCTTGGAGTTCTAGCTCAAAAACAGAAAGTGAACTAAAACTCGATTTCAAAGGAAATCTTCAAGGTGTTCTTTCCATGGAGGCTATGGGATTGTTGATCAAAGCTTGGGCCAGGTTTCTCCTCAATTCTGAGGCCAGTGAGCTCATTATATTGGCATTGCAAAGTGATTTTCACACCATTCAAAATTGAATCCAAAAATAGAAAGTTGTGTGCATGGGTGTATGGGCATGAATTTAAGCCCAAATGATGATTGGAATAAGTCCAAATTCATGCACAATTGATGCTGAGATCACTACATGAAGCCATGCAAAGGTGTTTGAAAATTGAGTTCAAAAGTTGCCAAATTGGGCCATGCAAAGAAGCCATCAGAAACCCCATCAATTCTTATAGAAATGCAATGATATTTGACTCTTTGGAAAGCTGCCATCAAGGGGAACAACCTTTATGTTGGAAATTTTTTCAATTCAAGCTTGGATCATATTGAATTTTGGTATTGAAGTTGGAGGAATCAAACATACTTAAATATTTTCTAAGTTAAAAGTCAAGTGACCCCTTTTTCCACCTTGAATAACTTTTGATATGAGCTTCAAATAACTTTGGTTCCTTCTTCACAGTTGTATATACTTAAAATATATTCAATTTGGTTATAAATTTGACACCATTTGGATCTTGCATGATGGAGTTATGGATTTTATAAGTTGAGGAAAAATGCGTGTTCAATGATAATGGCCAAAATGGACCAATAATGTTTCCTCATGGAACATTCCCTTTCAAGTGGAATTTGAACTTTATAAAAGAAGAAAACTTGAAGAATAAATCTTTACATTGATAATGAAACTTGGATTACCTTAATATCATAAAAATTGAGCAAGTTATGGTTCTTGGAAGTTGGCCTTCTATCTAGACCACATACAAAATGACATATAATCTTTCACCATAACAAATCACTTTCCAAGAAAACTTATCTCTTGATTCCAACATGAAAGTTGTTTGGAATATCATAAATAGTAACTTGTCTCTTATAATCATTTTCATATCACAAATATTGGAGTATATAGGGTCTAGGGAACCCTAGATTTGACTAGTTGACTTTTCTGGTCAACCTCCTTGAACCAACTCGCAAAATTGAAGTTCTCTTGCTCTTAGAGGCTCATGGAGGATCATATATGCTCATGATGAATTCAAATAAAGTATCCCATAATATATTTGATCAAATGTTGAAGAAACTTGCTGAGGAAGTCACATAAGATACCCAGATGAAATAGGGCTTCTTCGACAAACAAGCTTCAATCTCTTGAAGAATTATTGATCAAAATAACAAATAAAGAACATGGGGATCCATATATGATGCTAAGAACTCAAATGGATATTTTCTTGCTTGATACCTTGCATTGAGGGTCTCAAACCCTAGTTGTGCGCTTGATGAGGCACAGGTGGACATACACACTATCTACAGAAGAAACAAAGCTACACTAGACATATTTTTGGCGTTTTGGTTAGTAATAAAAAGAAAATAAAGTATGATACAATAAAAAATGCTTGGTGATCTCTCCTAATGCAAACCCAATGAATGATAGTTGAGAAGGATACCAAGTTGTGATCCCAATGCCGATGCAATTATGATGAGATGGCATGAGGGATCTTACGGTCAAAATTAGGGTCTTACAACTTTCCCTATTTAAGGCCATTCTATCCGGGGATGTGAAGGTCAAAATTAGGATCTTACATATCAAGGATAGACTTGCTCAGAAAGAAATAGGATTTACAACTACCTGTTACTGGGCAGAAGACCAAAAGGAGAATGTCTGTTACCGATTAAGGTGAACATATCAAGGACAAGCTCAAAAGGAATAATATCTCTCACCGGTTAGGATGAACATATCAAGGATAAACCACCAAAAAGAATTAGGATTTACAACTACCGATTACTGGGCAGAAGACCAAACAAGAGAGTATTTGTCACCGGTCAATGTGAACATATAAAGGATAAACTCAATGTAAAGAATATTTGTTACCGGTTAGGGTAAACATATCAAGGATAAACTTGTTGGGGAAATGAAAACGAATCCGTTGGGGAAATGAAAGAAGTAAATTACCTTTTACCGATTAGGGTAAATTAACACAGGTAAAGTACTCAACATCAAGAAGGATATTACTAGTTATTGGGTAATAAACACTTGGGGAACAAAAGATCTATCTAGGTAAGAACTAGAAAGAAGCAGTCAAACAAGAATCAACCCAATAAGGACATAACTCAAGGGAAGTGGTTCCATCTAAATAATAAACTAGGGAGGAAACAAAAATAATAATCATCCACAAGGAAATAATTCAGTGGGAAAGAAGAAAGGATAAGCTCTTTCTGCTTAAGGGGCTGACACTCTGCATTGAATATGTATATGAAATGCACAATGAAATATCACCAAAGCAGGGGATCAGAAAAAAGGTCAATGTGTAAGAAATGCACAATGAAATATCTTATGTTATGTTTATGCATGTATATGCATGAATATGTATATGAGATTATGCTGACAAACAAGCACAAAGGATACAAACACTAAATATCTAATCATCACAACTAGATACTCGACTAATCTCAACAAGATGAGAACACGAATTGGAGAATTTCTAGGGACGAAAATAAATCAAAGAGGATATAAATCCTAACTTTAAAAATTCAATTCCCTGGGAACAAGACACAATTACATACTCAAGGGAGACTAGGGATATAACAATCCAAAACAAATTATCAACTCTGGTTGGGGAAAGACATGGAGAACATGCATCCGACCAACAATTGCTGAAGACTCAGCGCTCAGAGGAAATGAAGAATATATGTATATATTAATAGAAATCATAGGGATCAGGATAAATCCAAACTCAAAACAATACTCTTAAAAGAGAAGGAAACAATTATTAGGGGATAAACAAAGATCGCCACATATGTTGATTAAAGCTCAAAGACTTTGGGAGAGGAGAAAATACAGCTTGGCAACATTAAGGGGAATGAGAGCACTGCTGAGAACAACAACCAACACGCTGAGGACAAGAGAGATCTGTTGAGGATCCACATCTCCAAGATGAGGGATATATATATATATATATATATATATATATATATATATATATATATATATATATATATATATATATATATATATATATATATACACTTTAATGCCATAAGTCAACGCTGCGGGGAATTATAGGTCAACACCATATCAAATGGGAGACAACCCTACAAGGGACGACTACATCAATACTGCTCGGAGTCAAACACTGTTGGGGAGATCTTTCATCAGAGGATGGAACTCTGTTGGGGATCCATGTCACAACACGAGGCAAAATTTCTGAATGGAGAACCAGATAAATTACTGGGGAATCCAGCAAATATCAACTATGTGGGTGGCTTCACTGGGGAATAAAATCCGGCAGGACAAATCAAGCGCCACACTAGGATGCAATCAGCAACAAATTCCTTAAGAGAAAAAATATTGTCATAAGACTCTTCTTGGAGATTGCGAAATAAACCAATTCCAAGGTACCAAACATATCAAACAAAAACAGCTGGGGACTCTGAGGGGAGGCACTGCCAGGGCTATGCAACCACCAAATAAAGGTGTTGGGGATCTGAAAACTAAATAAAGGTTTCACTAGAGATCCAAAATTCAAACACTATAATGAAATTTGAGGATGAAAATATCAATGAAGGCCTCAACTAGGGAGGTATGGGGAACTATAAATAGATTAACACATCAATCAATATTGGGGATGAATAAGAGTTGCTTGGGGAAGACACTACTTCACACATCAAGACTTACCATTCTCAAATTGTTGTTGACATTATTTTCCGAATTTAAAGTTCTTAAAGTAAATGCCTTTTTATTTCAGAAAAATGTTTATTCATTGATTTATTTTATTTCAAAATTATCATCATAAAAATTCAATTTTATTAAACTGAAACAAATAAGAATTGAAAATAATTGGATAAAGGTTCAACTTTATTTAATAGAATGGTTGTCTGCAAAAGGCAAGATCCCAAGGATCTTTACAAAGTTTGAAAAGTCGTAATTTACATGGAAAAGGGCTACATTGAATACAATGACCACTCATCTCCCTATGCTCTTGTCTTTGGTTGAGAATGATGAATCAGAAACAAATGACTGACAAGCAACGCTGCTTCAACGATCAGATCTAGCCGGATGTAGTTACTTGCCATAATCCCTAATCTTTCCCTAGATTTCCCCAAGGTGGGGTACTCAATCTACCGAGATAATTTTTTCTATTTTATGTCTCCAACTTTTTCCTGGATCTCCCTTTCGGGTTTTCAATCCACGGATACAATCATTTTTTTAATAAGCCACCCTTTCGGGTTTTCAACTTAGCGAGTTGTTCTTTTCTTTTTTAGGCGAAGTATTTCTTGACTACATCGGCATTCACAAGAAGCGTGAACTCTTCACCATCCATAGTTGTAAGAATCAATGTACCGCCTGAGAAGGCTCTCTTAACAACATATGGGCCTTCATAATTAGGAGTCTATTTTCCTCTAGAATCAGGTTTGAAGGATAAGATCTTCTTGAGCACGAATCACCTTCTCGGAACACACGAGGCTTGACCTTCTTATAAAAAGATTTTTTCATTCTCTGATGATATAACTGACCATGACACATGACAGTCAATCGTTTCTCTTTAAACAAATTCAACTGATCATATCTGGTCTGACACCATTCATCTTTAATCAACTTGGCTTCCATTGATACATGCAATGATGGGATCTCAACCCCTATGGGGAGCACAACTTTCATGCCATAAACAAGTGAGAATGAGGTTTCCCCTGTAGAAGTGCGGACGGGTGTACGGTACCCGTGCAAAGAAAATGAGAGCATCTCATGCCAATATTTGTACGTCACAATCATCTTCTGGATAATATTCTTGATATTCTTATTCGCATCTTCAACAACCCCGTGCATCTTGGGTCTGTAGGGAGAAGAATTATGATGTGAAAACTTGAAGTCTTTGCGAAGATCTTCCACCATCTTGTTATTGAAGTTTGATCCATTATTAGTAATGATCTTACTTGGCACACCATATCGACATATAATCTGATTCTTGATAAACCTTACAACAACTTTCTTGGGCGCATTTGCATATGATGCCGCTTCAACCCACTTTGTGAAGTAATCAATAGCCACCATAATGAAGCGATGTTCGTTCGAAGCTTTGGGCTCAATCATGCCAATCATATCAACTCCCCACTTTGAGAAAAGGCCATGGAGAGGAAATGACATTCAAAAGTGTTGGAGGAACATGAATCTTATCCTCATAAATTTGACACTTATGGCATTTCTTCACAAACTTGCAACGATCAGATTCAGTTGTCAACCAATAGTAACTTGCTCTTAACATCTTCTTAGCCATAGCATGTCCATTGAAATTAGTACCAAAGAAACCTTTATAGACTTCTATCAACAATATGTATGCTTTCTGTCTATCCACTCGTCTGAGCACAACCATATCGAACTTTCTCTTATAAAGCACATGACCATTCAGGTAGAAGTAGCCATATAATCTTCTCAAAGTATTCTTATCTTTCAAAGATGCCCCAGGTGGGTAAATCTGAGTTTAGAGGAAACATTTGATATCATAATACCATGGCTTATCATTATTGATTTCTTCAACAATAAACATATGAGTTGGCCTATCAAGACGTATCACAGTCAAATTGGGAACTTCATTCCAATACTTCACCGCGATCATGAAAGCCAATGTTGCAAGAGCATTTGCCATCTGGTTTTCATCTCGAGGGATATGATGAAACTCAACCTTTGTAAATAAAATTGATATCCTCCTCGCATAATCTCTATATGGTATCAAGCCGGGTTGATTCTTCTCCCATTCACCTTTGGTCTAATTAACCACCATGACTGAATCTCCATAGATATCAAGATACTTGATTCTAAGATCAATGGCTTCTTTGATCCCCATAATGCAAGCTTCATACTCAGCCATATCATTTTTACATTTGAAGGTCAAGCTAGTTATAAATGGAAAATGAGTACCTTAAGGGATAATAATCACTGCCCAAAGGTCATTACCATACGAATTAACAACTCCATCAAATATCATGCCCCAACGGGAACCAGGTTCTTGCCCTTCTTCAAGCAATGGTTCATCACAATATTTCATATTCAAATAAAAAATCTCTTTGTCAGGAAAATCATACTGCACTGACTGGTAATCATCAATAGGTTGGTGAGCCAAATGGTCAGCCAAGATACTACATTTGATAGCTTTATGAGCTCAGTATTCAATATCATACTCAGATAACAACATCTGCCAACGAGTAATCCTCCCATTTAAAACATGCTTTTCAAAAATGTACTTGATTGGATCCATCTTGGATATCAACCAAGTAGTATGATTCAACATATTCTGGTGTAGATGCTTAGCATCCCAAGCCAAAGCACAACATGTCTTCTCAAGCATAGAATATCGAGACTCACAATCGGTGAACTTCTTACTGAGGTAGTAAATTACACATTCTTTTTTACCGGACTGATCTTGCTGACCAAGAACACAACCCATACTCTATTCAAGCACAGTCAAATACATGATCAAAGGTCTTCCTTCAATCTGTGTAGACAGAATCAGAGGCTCAAGCAGATATTCTTTGATACTGTTAAAAGCTTTTTGGTAATCCTGGTTCTAATCACAAGACTGATCTTTCCTAAGGAGCTTGAATATAGGCGCATATGTCGATTTCATATGTTTAAGACCCTAATATTGACCCTAAAATCCCTCATGCTATCTCATCATATGCATTAGCTTTAGGATCACCCATTGGCATTCTCCTTACCCCTTATTTATTGGGTTTGCATTGGGAGAGATCACCAAGCACCATGTGATTGTATCATACTTTGTTTTTTTTTATCATTTACTAACCAAAATACCAAAAATATCTCATCATATAGTTTAACTCTTTTATAGGTTGTGCACATGCTCACCTATGCTCTATCAAGTTCATATATAGGGTTTAAGACCCTCATTGCAAGGAGCTCAATCAATAAGTGGTTTACTATGGATCTAAGTATCATGTATGGATCCCTAGATCTTCACATGTTATTTTGATCAAGAAATCATCAAGAGTTTGGAGTTGGTTTGCCTTGGAAACCCTAATTCATCTGGGTATCTTATGTGACTTCTTCAACAAGTTTCTTCATCAATTGGTCAAATATTTCAAGGGATACTTCACATTTCATAATCTTATGCATATATGATCCTCAATGATCCCCAAAAATCAAGATAATGTCAAGCTAGCAAGTTGGTTCATGGTGGTTGACCAGAGGAATTCAACTTGTCAAAACTAGGGTTCCCTAGACCCTATCTCCTACAATGCTTGTCGTATGAAAATGATTCCAAGAGCAATGTTACTCTAAATGACATTACAAACAACTTTCATGTTGAGGTATAGAGCTATTTTTTCTTGGAAAGTCATTTTGTATGGTGAAAGATTATAGGTCATTTTGTCTAAACCCTAATTTGGAGGTGAACTTCCCAAGACCATAACTTGATCAATTTTTATGAGATGAAATCTATTTAAGTTGAAAAATCAAATTCAAGATGTCTACGTCAAATTTTGTGTTTGGAGGAAGAGAAAATTCAACTTTTAAATGCATGTGATATGAGGAGACATTATAGGTCATTTTGGGCCAATACCATTGAACAAGTGATTTTCCTCAACTTCTAAAATGCATAACTCCTTCATGCTAAATCTAAATGAGGTCAAATTTGTGACCAATTTGAAGGACATTGAGAGAGATACAAATTTTATGAACTTTTCTCATTTGAAGTCCATAGAAAAAGTTACTCAAGATGGAAGAAGTGAACATATGGCTTGACACTTAGAATTTTTTTGATATGTTTGATTTTCCAAACTTCCACCTCGAAATTAATTATTATCAAAGCTTCAAATGGAAAGGTGTTCAACATGAGAGTTGTTCCCCTTGATGTAACCTTTACAAAAAGTCCAAATTCAACCCATTTGGATAAAGTATGAGCGACTTGCGCATGGATTAAAGTTGGATGACCATTTGGCATATTTGAACTTCCACTTTCCATACACAAATGCATGGCTTGTTAACATGACTTCAGCATTGCTTGCACATGATTTTGGACCTGAATGCATCATTACATGGGCCTATCACACGCTCATGCATCCATGCAAAGCCATTTTTCTATTTTTGAAAGCTTGAAACAAGTGTGCAAATAAAAATGCATTGGCTATAAATAGAGTCTCTTTCACTCTGAATTTGGGACCCTTACGCGCCGGCTTTGAATCTCCAACCCTAAACCCTCACATTCAAAGGATAACCTTGAGGATTTTCATCGAAAATCGAGTTTGAATCTCCACTATTTTGAGATTCAAATATCCAAGAGTCCTGTTTCTTTCTTGATCCATTTCCACTCCATCAAGCATATAGAGCAAGGCCAAGCACAATTCAAAGCAAGATCGTGTCCATCTGAACCTGAAGTGAAGGTGAATTTCTGAATTTTTCATCTCTTTGATTCTCAATCAATTCACCATAGTTCTTGTTGATTTTTGGTTGTCTGAAGTCCTACCAATGTAGGCAATAAGATTGAATTGCTTAGAGGTCAAATCGAAGCAACTCAGATCATGATCCTCAAAATTCAACTCCCTATATCTTTCAATATACTTGGAGTTAGGTAAAATTGAGGCCAGATTCGAGCTCCTGAGCATTTTTACTTTAAATTCATGTCCTCCTTTTTCATTTTGGTGATGGTTGAGGGTAGACCAGTCCGGTGAGGTCCACCGTAGAAGAAGAACAGAGCTCTAGCTCCGGAGGTGCGTTGGCATGTCTCAAACCATAGGATCCATCTATTTTGTTCTAATCCTGAGCATTGGTTTCAATTACCACTTGTGTAGCGCATTGACTCTAGTCGACCATGCAACGCACGTTGGAAGCCACTTGATCTGCCACCTTAATTTATGAGGGAGACCAAGTGGTCCACGTATTCTTGCAGTTTCTAATTTTTAGTTTAATTGCTTTATTTTCATTAATTCATATTAATTTTAATATTGAGACAAAAAATATGAAACTTTCATAAAAAAAATTCAAAAAAATTCCTCTTTCCTTTTCTGAATTAAAATTATTTTTTGGATCAATATTAATATTTTTCATGATTTAATTGTTTTTTTTGCATATTTTTAATTGTTTAAAAATACTTTTAAGTTTCCAAAAATATTGAAATTTTTCCTTCAAGGTCCTTTGACATTTTTTGACCTATAATAAATCTCATGACCATTTATTTGGGGTTTTGATGAGGTTTTAGGATTTTGACCAACCATAATTTAATTTAATGCATTTTTAATTGTTTAATTGCAAATAAATTGTGTTGAGCTATTTGTGTTGACTTGTTGTGTTCGACTATTGTTGTTGGACCTTGGTCAAGGTTGATTTGACTTTGTTGAGCTAAAATCATTGAATTTAGTGGATTGATGAAATGTACATTTCATCTCCCAAAATAAATGAATGATTTTAATTTGATAAAAGTCCTCCTTTTACCAATTTGTGTTGATTTCATTTCCCCTCCCTCTTCATCTCAATCCCATTCTATCCCCATTCATTTTTTGACCTATGATATCTCTATATCCTAAGAGTAGTTGATTGCAAAATTAACATAAGTATGGATGAGATTAGGTCCATGCTTTTGCCACTTTCTTTTAAGTGTGGTACGTTTTCGGAGTATGATTCATAATACCATATCTCTAACATGCATTAACACTAAAATTTCTATTGCCCGGCCTCAAATAGTTATGACTTCTACATAAGCCCAATTACGATTGCTTAACATAGGACTAAGTTTTGACACAAAAAGGCATAACATTCTAGTAAGTGAGATTGTAAGTCTCCCCTCTTTCATGGTATTGTGTGGAAACTTGGCTTTTTTTCCTTCCTTTGGAAGATGTCTTGGTTCAAGGATCCATGCTTGTGAATAGTGGGTTATGTGTTCTCTAAAGAATGACTTAAACAACAAAAAGCAAAAACAATACTAACTTCTAATCAACTAACATTTGACTAACTTTTAAATTCAAGTCATTTACCTTTTGCACTTTAAATTCAAGCCTTTATTCATTTTCCATTATTCATATCATTTAACTTGTGTACTTTAATTCCATTTTCACTTTTCTCACATGAGACATATCTTGTGATTATATTGTGATTGTATATACTTTTTTGTGCATTTTGTTTGTGTTTGTGGTCTTTTGACCTTAATGTACATAATAACAACAAAAACCCTAAAAAATGTTTGTGTGGACTGTTGGATTTGATCAGAGACATTGGACTTAGAGTTAGGCAACATTTCTTATGCAAAAGGACTTGGCCAATGCCAAATTTTCTGAATCCAAGTGCTTGTGAAGAAAATTTTCATATGGTGCAATAATTGAGACCCCTTTTTGAGTTCATCTGCTACATGGTCTTGATGAAGTTGTTACTTTAAACCTGTGTCTAATGCCTATCTCTGAGCCAGTCAAGGAGTATGTCATCTGATGTATTGATAAGCTTGGATGTGGCTATCTTTATTTGATGCCTTGCTCTTCCCCTTACTATTGTGTGTATTGATATTGCTTGATTCTAAAGTCCAAGGGAAATTTGGGTTTCTATATGACATTATTGTCTTTTGGATTACATCCCACTGGTCAGATCTTTTCAACTATTAACTTTTAAGTTTTTGCTTAGGATTAGTCTCTTCATCTCTTCCCACTTATTTAATTTCAAAATCTCTCTCCCCTTTCAAAATCTTCTTTGCTTGTGATTTCTAAACTTAGACCTTGTTGGAAATTAGAAACTTTGACCTTATGCCATTGTATTTTCAAACTCTTTTCTTCATCAAATTTGTAAATGAACTTAACTATACTTGAATTAAAATTTTAAAAGACAAAAAGAACTAACACTCATTCAAACCTCTTTAGGCCTTTTGTGCCTTTGTTAAACTTAAACTTTTTTAAAAGCAACTCATTCACTTTGAAATTATTATCACGAACTACGAGGTTTTGATCCCTAATTTTATGTTGGTATGTAGGCACAAGTCCGAAGGTCTTGTCAAACACAAAAATATAATTAATAAATTCTTTTCTCATCCCCACACTCTATTTATTGCAAACATATTTTTATACCAAAACACATGTACACACAAAAAAGGGCTCCCTAGGAGTACCTAGGACACTTTGGGTGCTAACACCTTCCCTTTATGTAACCAACACGCTTACCTATAATCTTTGCCATTTTATTAGTTTTGATTTGAAAACTTCTTATCTATGGGTTTTGTTCATACTTTTCCCTTTTCCCGGATTGACCCGTTATGAGAATACTATATAGAATGTTATGCAAAGTGTCATAAGTTATTCTCATGGTGATAATGGTGTATACCACTCTTCGACCTGAAACCACTATGGACCCTAGATGTAGAGTCGAGTGCTTTATTGCTGATCCAACGTTGTCCGTAACTGGATAACCATAAAGACAGTTGATGGGTACTCCACGAAGCATGCTGAGGGACATGAGTGACCTAGATGGAATTTGCCCATCCTGCGTAACAGGATAAATGTCTATGGGCCCAATATTGAACTAGACAAGGATGACACGGTCTATGCCTTGTGTTCAATATAGACATAAGGGCAAAAGGGTAATTATACACATAATTATTATCACAAAAGGATTTGTCAGATCACATGACATTTTCGTGACTTGGGTACTAATGATGTGTTGATAGATACCACTCACTGTTTATTATGTTAAATGGGTGATTTAATATAATTGCCAACGTAGCGAAAACCTACAGGGTCACACACAAACGATGGATTGATGAGAGATAGAGTAACTAAGGAACACCATAAGGTACGGTGCACTTAAATGGTAAGGTACCACACGCTTAAGTGATTTTGGGCATATTATAAGATATGGGCCAAAATACACTTAAGTGGGATTTTTAGCTTGAAGCCCACACAAGTGGTTCTATAAATAGAACCCTTGGGTAGAAGCATTGTCACTCTAATTGGAATTTCGTTTCCCTCTCTCTCTCACTCAAAGCCTTCATTCGTAGCAGCTAGCACTGAGATTGAAGGAATCCGTTCGTGTAGACTGAGTAGAGACGTTGTCATCGTTCAACTTTCGTGATCATCACCAAGAGGTAACGATTCTATCACTGATCATGCCCATTCGTAAGGATCACTAAATGGAGAAATTTTTAAATTCCGCTGCGCCTTGGATGGCAATTCTCCTTCAGTGGTATCAGAGCCACTTACGAAACCATGAATCTGATAACTGTTTATTTTCTGTATTAATACGGTTAAAGACAGAATGAATTAAAGATTAAATTGAGATCGATCAAGTTATATATATGATATAAGTAATCCTGATGCAAAATACATTATATATGATATAGTGTTCTTATTTCGTTCATTCAAACACTCAATGGTTGTTTTCCTTTGAGCGATCAATGGTCGTTTGCTTCTTGATCCGACATTAGTATGGTGAAGCAATGACGTGCTGATCAATCATACTGAATCAACAATTGAGATGTGTTTGACGGTTTGAAATTGGTGCATCAGGGTTAGTGACGACAAAAGGGTTGTGTTGTCAGAGAGTTATGCGATTGGGGTTGTGATTGCACAAAAGTTGTGTTTTATAACAAATTTTCATACAGTGTTAACCGGTTAACGCATATGGTTAACCGGTTAACGCAGGACGGAATACTATTTTCTAAAAGATTTTCAAACAGTGTTAACCAGTTAACGCATATGGTTAACCGGTTAACGCGAAACGGAATACAGCTTTCTAATAGTTTTTCAACAGTGTTAACCGATTAACGTATTTGGTTAACCGGTTAACGCAAGACAGAAAACAAATTTTGAACCGATTTTCAAACAGTGTTAACCAGTTAACGCAAGACAGAAAGAAAATTTTCTAACAATTTTTCAAAAGTGTTAACCGGTTAACGCATATGGTTAACCGGTTAACGCAAGGCAAAATTCACCCGTTTGGCTAACTCTGCGTAATGTGATCGGTCATCGAGATTTAATTTGGTTTTAATTGATTACAAGAATTAAAATTGATAATAATAATAATGTGTTTATTATTGTCTTGTGGTGATCGGTTATGGCCTTAGTTTTCCTTTGTTTTGTTTTGGGTTTAAAAATACGACCTGCGTGTCGTGCCTCTCTTTTAATCTCTCAATGTAACATCTTTTCTCATCTCACTCCCTCGTATGTAAAACGAGTTTCTTTATGTAATGTAATGTTATGAAGAAAGCAAAGAAGTCAGTGCCAGAGGAGGACAACCTTGAAGATCTTGCTTGGAGAAGCTTAGATCGTTATTAGGTTAGCTTAGGTTCTCTCATTGGCTTGGGAGAACAATTGTTCTAGGGGCCATAACTGTTTCATTATATATGTATGTTGATGCACGTGTATGTATGTTGATGCATGTGAGAGACGATTTATATGATAAATAAGCCGGTGAGATCAGAATAATTGCAAATTCCCTCAAATTAAATATTAAGTTTATGCTTTCCATGATTTAACACTCATCAAGACTAGTATCGAATAATGTAGGTTTCGCCTACGCGAGGTGCATGTTCTATATTAGTATGGTGCGATGGGATAATTGTAATATCCAATTGTTAAAACAATGGGTCAAACTTAACTAAACAAATTATAATAAGATTATATATGTTTAGAAGCAATAGTTGGAAATGATCCATGTGATGGATTGGAATAAGGAGTTATTCACCCAACTAAAATATTCGAGAGTTGTATTAGATACAATTGGAAGGAGTTCCTACCTAAATAACCTAGTTTTGGGTAATCCGCCTACGCGGACTTAGAACGAAGTGAAATATGGATCTCGACCCACTAGAAAATCTTCCAACGGGATTTTCCGAATCAAATGATGAGGGTCATTTGTTTTGAGTAAAATAGTGGGAACATATTTAATTAAAGGCCTAATTAAATATGTCAAAGATACTTATATTTTCATTAATTCTTATGTAGATTACCATGACAACTGAAATTCTGGTATCAGATATAAGATGTCGAAGGTAATGTTACGACACTGATATTTGTCAACACACAATAGATAAATAAACAGAATGGTAAAGCAAATCACACAGGCAATTGTTGACCCAGTTCGGTGCAACTCACCTACGTTTGGGGGCTACCAAACCCGGATGGAAATTCACTAAAATAGAATTAGTTCAAAGACTATCCGTACACTTCAACAAGTTACAGTCTTTCTCACCTAATCTCTACCCGTGCAACTTCTACCTAAGCACTCTTAGATATGAGAACCCACTCACTTCCCTTACAATCACACACCAGTGATTTTAAACAACAATCCCTTGTGAAAAGAAAATACTTTTCAATTACACACTCTTGATTTTACTTCATAGTTTCAATCAAGAAGACACACTCTTGATCTTGCTTCAAAGCTTTGATCAAGAAGACACACACTTGATCTTGCTTCACAGCTTTGATCAAGTAGACACACACTTGATCTTGCTTCACAGCTTTGATCAAGTAGACACACACTCTTGCTTAACAGCTTTAGAGTGACAAATTACAACCACAAATCAGTCCAATTCAATCATCAATAGATGACTTGAATGACCTACAAGTCTTACGACTAAACAGACACAAACCCTAGCTCTCTCTCTATATTTCGCTCAGTCTTGGTTGTATGTTCAAACAGGTTTTCTAAGTCCCTTTTTATAGAAGCATCCAACTGGGCTTGGACATCTTGAAAACCCTAAATCTATTTTCCAATCAAATCTTTTTATAACAGCTGTATAGATCTTCTTGGAAAATAAGTAAATCTGGTTGTAATCCATGATTGAATGCGCCAGCTAGCCATATCTTCAATCATCCAAAGATTGCCATTAATTGTGCAATCACAAAACACCAGACATTCATACTGAATGTTCTGTGTACAGGATGTCATGACATCGGGTCTGACATCCTGGAAAAATCTTGCATAATCCAATAATTCCTTTTATAACTTCCAGTAGGTACAACCATATCAGATGTAATCCAATATAAGAAGCTTTGTCATTGTATGTCATCTGAAACGATCCTGCATGAACATGTCTTCCATTTAAGCTCCAGCAGGTACAACCAATATCAGAAGCCTTGTCATTGTATGTGGCATTCTGAAACAATCCTGCTTGCACATGTTCTTGAATTCCAGCAGGTACATAGGAAATCTCATGTTAAGACATCACACATGACATCTTGTGAACACTCTTTGTTTTACCAAAATTGCTGCCAACACTTAGAATCAACAAACTCCCCCTTTGGCAAATTTTGGCTAAAACGTATATCAGCCTTTTTGTTCACAAGGCAAACTATCAGCAGTTAAACAACATAACAGAAGTTTAATCAGCAGAAGAAGCAAAATAATTACTAGCTATGGCTACTAGTAATACACACATGCACAAGGGTACTTCTCCTCCCCCTTAATCTGTACAACAAACAGAATTACTAGTTATGGATGCAACTAGTAAGACACACAAATGCACAATGCACAAGGGTACTTCTTCTCCCCCTCAAACGATGCATTCATCAAATAACAGCTACTGTAACTCCAGCACATGTACCAGCCAGAATGTCATACTGACATCTGCTTCAACATTAACACCTGTGCACCATATCAGACATCCTGTTTGACATCTGTAAACAGAACAACATACTGTTGTAGCACCTGTGCACTTCTTTCAATAATAGTTGTCCTCCAGTCCAGCCAGACACATCTCTCCACAACTGCTTCCATAACAACACTTCTCCCCCTTTTTAGTCAAAATTGACCAAAGGTGACCAATTAGACAAAATAAATATCAATTAGTCTGTCAGAGAATGTCAGGACAGATGTTATAACATTAAACATGTTAAAAAATAATATTCATGCAGTACACACCAACATTATACACAGCTGAAAGCTGAGATAATGAACAAATTCAAGGAACTCTTTAAGAGGCCTAAATATTACAAAACAGGCATCAATAAGGACTGCCACAAAAACCATACTAAAAAAAAACAGTAAAGACAACAGCCTTCCAAACAGCAGCCCAACTTTCACCACACCTCCCAATCTTCAATTCAGTCAGGGACCATTAATCAGAAGAAGAAGAATCATCTTCACCTGCACCTTCAGAGTTTTCTGAGCTTCCAGAACTTCCATTGGATTGGGATTTTGATCTTGTACTTGAGTCCTTCCCAGCCTTCTCTATTTCTTCCTTCTCCAGGCTACAAATAATAGTTTCCAAAATTGCTTTTCTTACTTTGGCCACATTCATATCATTCTCCAATTCCTTGCAGGTTTCTCTTAGTTAGTCAATTAGGCTCCCTTGAGATGCAGGTTCCCTTCTGGCAGATGTCATGACAACATCATTGACATGAATACCCTCAAAAATCTTATAGTGAATTAATAGAGGGGTCTTTCTCCTGCTTGGAATATCACTAGCACTTAGAATTCCAGGTTGTTGACTCAGGATGATGCCACAGATGATAGATGGGAATGCAATGGGCAACTTTACATCATTGGTGGAGGCATGTTTGATGGTTTGATCAAACACAAACTTCCAAAATCATAGTTTATCTTAGTTCCAATGGCATGAATGATCCTCCCAAGAGCAATGGAGATGGTAGATATGTGATTAGTAGGTACCCAATTTGCTGAACCAATCTTGTGTAAGATGGAATACTTGACAGTTAGTTTACTAGCTGATAAGTGTTTCCTACTAGGCCATTCCTTAACTTGGCCAGTTGTAATCATCCTATATATCTCATTATCTGTGGTCTCTAGATCTACCCCTCCTTCAATTCCTCTCCCTAGGAACCTGTTGATGATGGTTGGTGAAAGTTTCACACACTTACCCCTAACAACCACTTGGCAGACCTCCCTGCTGTTTTTTTCATAACTCTCCTCAGGAATGTTTATAATTAATTCTTTGACTAGCCCCTCATAGCATTGAGGCAGAGCAGTCACAGTTTTCATAAGACCACCTGCCTTGATTAACTCCATTACTTCCTTCACTTCAACAGTCTCTTTCCCTAATTCTTTTTCAACTGCTACCCTTCTTTGAGTGACAAACTTCCATTTGTCTAGGTGCTTAGCAGCTACTTTGTTGGAAGACTTCTTTACAACCTTTATTTTGTCAGAGGAGATGTCTGACCTCTACTATCTTTCTTCTTCCTGACCTCTACTTTACTTCAAGATTTGGAGGGACCTATACCAGCAACCCTTTTATCTTTCCTACCTGTCCTTATCTCAGCCATACTCTTCCTTTTTCTCAGCCTATTAGCTACACTTTTTTTCACAAGATTGACCAACGTGTCATCTTCTTCCTCAGACTTTTCTTCCTCAATGTCCTGAGCAGTATTAGGGAACATACTAGGTAAGGTTTTTCCAAGAGAACATAGTCCCTCAGAAGCTACTTCCTTTCTTGTTTTAGATGAGTCATCATCTTTCTTAGCTTGTGTTTCCACCTCAGGAGAGGGGTCCCTTCTGGACAGAGGGGTAAAAATGTCCTTAACTCCATGTTCTTCATTCAGTATCCTAGTAACTAGGTTTCTTATGATGTGATCGGTAGAGTGCATGTCCTCTTTATCAGGAGATTTTTCAGGAGTGTTACCTTGCTTAGCTCCGGCCATGGAAGAGGAGCCTGGAATGTCACCTGGTATCATGCGCAGAGGAGTTACGTCCATCAAATCTTCATCTAAAAATTCCATGGAGGAAGTTCTAGTATGAAAGGGTTTTGAGCTAGATGTTGATGGATGTTGAGACATGTTGTTGAACTTTCTTTGCCCTAGCAGAGTTCTCTGAGTAGTTTGATGAAGATGGAAAGAATTGTGTTCAGGCAGAGCGTGCAAATGAAATAGATACTATTTCCAATACTAGGAGATGATTCATTATTAATATGGCTTTTTCTTTTCATTGGGCAGACAATTATTTTGTTACCTTTTCCACTCCACATTAATTGCCATATTTTCTCAAGAAACCAAGCCCCTAATTTTCCCTTTTCATATTTCAGTTGGATATCATACAAATCCCTTGCAGTCCTGTTGGTTAGTTACATTTCATGTTGTAGAACTATGAGTTTGTTTTCCACATATTTTCTACATGAGTGATGAAGGCAAATAATGTACTTGGTCCAGCTGTGCTGAATATAGTCTTTGGACATAAGTGTACCATACAGGTTGTCATAATACAATGTCATAGCATCGAGTGTGACATTGTAGATAATTATCAGTAATTTCATCCACCCTGGTTGAGCATTGTTGCTTTCAACTAATATTTTATTTATCTCAATTTTCTTTGCACACATAGTCCCTTGTGTCTCAGTTCCAGCAAAGCTCTCACTACCTTCAGACTTCATACCACCAGTCATATGTTCAGGTGTTTGGGCCATCATGACCTTCTCTTCTTTGAGGTTAGGTCTTAGGTTTTGGTGTAACATCCTTGTCTGACATTTTTCCTTTCCCTTGTAGGTTCTTCTCGCAACTGCACTCATCTTAGAGGGGTCATCCATTTGAGAGCTCCACATGTAACAGTTGTTCTTGGTCCTGATTCCTTTCATAATCACTTCACTATTTTTGTTAACAATCAGACATTCAGTTTTAGTGAAGATGATATTCAGACCTTGATCCCCTAGCTGACTGATGCTTATCAGATTTGAAGTCAAGCCCTTGACCAGTAGAATATTGTCAAGTTTAGGAGCTCCATGACACTCAAGCTTGCCTATCCCCTTTATTTAACCTTTTGCTCCATAACCAAAGGTTACATAGCTTAAGTCATGAGGGTGAAGATCAATTATCAAGTCTGAGTTTCAAGTCATGTGTCTAGAGCATCCACTATCAAAATACCACTCTTCTTGGTGAGCTATTAGACTTGTAACATTAGTATTAGGAACCCATTGCTTCTTGTTGATAGGCCTGTGCTGTTTGGGTCTGGGTTGATAGTGACTCTGTTGATGAACAGGGGCAAGGTAACCATACAGCTTATAGCAGAAGGGCCTTGAGTGTCCAAATTTCCCACAGTAATGACATCTCCATCTTTGGTGTCTGCTCTTCTGCTGTTTTCTCTTCTGATGTTGTGACATCTTAGAGCTGCTCTTACTGTTGTTGCATTTAGGTTTAGCTTGAGGCTTGCAACTAGTGTAGCTACTTTCAGCCTTAGATTTATGGTACCCTATTCCAGATTTGGCTCCTATGATTAGTCCAGTTTGGAGAATCTTGTCTAAGGAGTCAGATCCATTGTTTAGCATCCTTACATACTTGGTTATCTCTTCTAGTTTTGAGTTTAAGAGCATAACTTCAGTTTTTAGCTTGAAGATGGTTTCCACATGTTCTGCCTTTTCATTCTCCAGTTTTACTATCTTCTGGCTCTCAACTTGTTGACTTTCATCAAGCTTGACCTTCAGAGCCACAACTTCTGTTTTCAATTTGGAGATGGTCTCCAAGTATTCTACCTTCTCATTCTCAAGTTGAGTTATTTCTTTCCTCTGGTTTAAAACCTGCTTGTTCAACTCTACACTTTTCTGACACAGCTCTCTGTAGGTAGCGGCCAATTCCTCAAAGGTTACTTCACCATCACTTGAGTCTTCATCAGACCCCCATCTTCCTGTCAAAGCAGTCACAAGATTTCCAGCCTCTTCTGTATCACTCTCATCAGACCACGTGGCAGCAAGACTCATCTTCTGTTTCTTGAGGTAGGTTCCACATTCAGTCCTGATGTGTCCATACCCATCACATTCATAGCACTGAACCTCTTTTCCTTCTTTGAGCTTCTCATCTGATCTTGCTTTTCTTCCAGCATTGTTGGATTTACTGATGTCAGATGAGATGTTCTTGACATTTGCCTTTGATCTTACATCCATCTTTTTCAACAGTTTATTGAACTGCCTTCCCAACATTGCTACTTCATTGACCAGATCTTCATCACCCTCCCCACTCTTATCCTTTTCTGTGTTTGACATGAAGGTAATGCTCTTTGTTTTCCTTTCAACACCATCATTTAATCCTAACTCAAAGGTTTGGAGGGACCCAATTAGCTCATCTACCCTCATGTTGGAGATGTCTTGAGACTCTTCTATGGCAGTCACCTTCATTGCAAATCTCTTAGGGAGTGACCTGAGTATTTTTCTTACAAACTTTTCATCTGTCATCTTCTCTCCCAGGGCTCCTGAAGCATTAGCAATCTCAAGGATACTCATGTGAAATTCATGAATGTTTTCATCTTCTTTCATCCTTAAGTTCTCAAACTTGGAGGTGAGCAGCTGAAGTCTAGACATCTTTACCCTAGTGGTGCCTTCATGAGTGATCTTGAGAATGTTCCAAGCATCTTTGGCCACTTCACAATTATTTACCAGCCTGAAAATATTCTTGTCTACCCCATTGAATATTGCATTCAAGGCTTTAGAGTTTCCAAGAGCAAGATCATCCTCTTCCTTGGACCATTGTTCTTCAGGCTTCTTTTTAGTGGTGGCTTCTCCTTCTCTAGTAATGACAGGATGCACCCAACCTGTTAGCACAGCTTTCCAAGCCTTGTTATCAAGGGATTTCAGAAACGCTACCATTCTAGGTTTCCAGTAGTCATAGTTAGAACCATCCAAGATTGGTGGCCTATGAACAAATCCTCCATCTCTCTCCATTGTACCAGAAAATATTGCCCCTAGATCTCACCCAGAACAAGAGCAGGATGCCTGCTCTGATACCAACTGAAATTCTGGTATCAGATATAAGATGTTGAAGGTAATGTTACGACACTGATAACTGTCAACACACAATGGATAAATAAACAGAATGGTAAAGCAAATAACACAGGCAATTGTTAACCCAGTTCGGTGCAACTCACCTACGTCTGGGGGCTACCAAGGCAGGAAGGAAATTCACTAAAATAGAATTAGTTCAAAGACTATCCGTACACTTCAACAAGTTACAGTATTTCTCACCTAATCTCTACCCGTGCAACTTCTACCTAAGCACTCTTAGATATGAGAACCCACTCACTTCCCTTACAATCACACACCAGTGATTTTAAATAACAATCCCTTGTGAAAAGAAAATACTTTTCAATTACACACTCTTGATTTTACTTCACAGTTTCAATCAAGAAGACACACTCTTGATCTTGCTTCAAAGCGTTGATCAAGAAGACACACACTTGATCTTGCTTCACAGCTTTGATCAAGTAGACACACACTTGATCTTGCTTCACAGCTTTGATCAAGTAGACACACACTCTTGCTTAACAGCTTTAGAGTGACAAATTACAACCACAAATCAGTCCAATTCAATCATCAATGGATGACTTGAATGACCTGCAAGTCTTATGACTAAACAGACACAAACCCTAGCTCTCTCTCTATATTTCGCTCAGTCTTGGTTGTGTGTTCAAACAGGTTTTCTAAGTCCCTTTTTATAGAAGCATCCAGCTGGGCTTGGACATCTTGAAAACCCTAAATCTATTTTCCAATCAAATCTTTTTATAACAGCTGTATAGATCTCCTTGGAAAATAAGTAAATCTGGTTGTAATCCATGATTGAATGCGCCAGCTAGCCATATCTTCAATCATCCAAAGATTGCCATTAATTGTGCAATCACAAAACACCAGACATTCATACTAAATGTTTTGTGTACAGGATGTCATGACATCGGGTCTGACATCCTGGAAAAATCTTGCATAATCCAATAATTCCTTTTATAACTTCCAGCAGGTACAACCATATCAGATGTCATGACATTGTGTATGTCATCTGAAATAATCCTGCATGAACATGTCTTTCATTTAAGCTCCAGCAGGTACAACCAATATCAGAAGCCTTGTCATTGTATGTGGCATTCTGAAAACAATCCTGCATGCACATGTTCTTGAATTCCAGCAGGTACATAGGATATCTCATGTTAAGACATCACACATGACATCTTGTGAACACTCTTTGTTTTACCAAAATTGCTGCCAACACTTAGAATCAACAACAACAAACACCTCTAACGACATCTTGCGATCAATCCTTGACAAGGAAAAATTGTATGGGACAAAATTTCTGGATTGGTACCGCAACTTAAGGATTGTCCTCAAACATGATAAAGGGAAAGGCAAGGAAGTTGCCAAACCCTAACCCACTATTGCTGCTTTGAAGCCTAGTGGAGGCATAACAAAAGAAGGCACCTGCTTCCATTGCGGTAAGACCGGACACTGGAAGAGAAACTGCCCAAAGTACCTGGAAGATAAGAAGAATGGAGTAGAGACTTCAACTTCAGGTATTTTTGTTATTGAAATTAATTTATCTACTTCTGCATCATGGGTATTAGATACTGGATGCGGTTCTCACATTTGTACAAATGTGCATGGACTAAAAAGGAGTAGAGATTTGGCAAAAGGTGAAGTCGACCTACGAGTTGGCAATGGAGCAAAGGTTGCTGCTTTAGCCGTAGGAACTTATGTATTGACTTTACCTAGTGGTTTAATAATTCAGTTAGAGAACTGTTATTATGTACCTGCAATTATCAGGAATATTTTTTCCGTTTCTTGTTTGGACAAGTTTGGTTTTTCATTTATAATAAAGAACAATTGTTGCTCAATTTATTTGAATGATATATTCTATGCTACTGCACAAATGAACAATGGACTATATGTCCTTGATCTTGAAATGCCTATTTATAAAATTAATACTAAAAGGATGAAACCTAATGAGTTGAATCCAACTTACCTTTGGCATTGTCGGTTAGGCCACATAAACGAGAAATGCATTTCTAAACTCCATAAAGATGGACTCTTGGACTCTTTTGATTATGAATCATATGAGACATGCAAATCTTGTTTAATTGGAAAGATGACAAAGTCTCCATTCATAGGAAAAGGTGAAAGAGCTAATGATCTTTTGGCCCTCATACATACTGATGTATGTAGACCACTGAACATACCAGCTAGAGGAGGTTTTCAATACTTCATCATATTTACTGATGATTTCAGTAGATATGGTTATGTGTATTTAATGAAACACAAATCAGAGTCCTTTGAAAAGTTCAAGGAATTAAAGAATGAAGTACAAAACCAACTAGGTAAGAATATTAAAACTCTTCGATCAGATCGAGGTGGTGAGTATTTAAGCCTAGAGTTTGATAACCATCTGAAAGAGTGTGGGATCCTATCCCAACTCACTCCTCCTGGAACACCCCAATGGAATGGTGTATCTGAGAGAAGAAATCGAACCCTGTTAGACATGGTCCAATCCATGATGAGTCACGCCGATCTTCCAAACTCCTTTTGGGGACATGCATTATTGATAGCAACTTACACACTTAACCGTGTTCCATCCAAAAAGGTTGAGAAGACACCATATGAGATATGGAGTTGTAAGAAACCACATATGTCTTACATGAAGATTTGGGGTTGCGAAGTTTATGTGAAACGACAAATTTCAACTAAGCTTGAGCCCAAATCTGAAAAAATGCTTATTTGTGGGATATCCTAAAGAAACAAGAGGGTATTACTTCTACAATCCTTCTGAGGGCAAAGTGTTTGTCGCTCGAACTTGAGTTTTCCTAGAAAAGGATTTTATTTCCAAAGGAATCAGTGGGAAGAAATTAGAGCTTGAAGAAATTCAAGAATCACAAAGCATCGATACACCTATGGAGGAATTAGAGCAGGAAACACAAGTAGTTGTGGAAGAGCAACCTGCTCAAGTAGAACAAGACCAGCGTAGGTCAAGCAGGATACGTCACATACCTGAGAGATATGGATATCTCATAACTAATCAAGGTGATGTATTACTCATGGATCAAGATGAGCCTGTGACCTACCAAGAGGCCATAATTGGTCCCGAGTCTGAGAAGTGGCTAGAAGCCATGAAATCTGAAATTGATTCCATATACACAAACCAAGTTTGGACCTTGGTAGAGCCTCCTGTAGGAGTTAACCCTATAGGATGCAAGTGGGTCTTCAAAAAGAAGACTGACATGGATGGTAAGGTACATACCTATAATGCAAGACTGGTTGCAAAAGGATATAAACAAATTCATGGGGTTGACTATGATGAAACCTTTTCACCAGTTGCAATGCTTAAATCTGTTCGGATTTTACTTGCTATCGCTGCATATCATGATAATGAAATATGGCAGATGGATGTTAAAACTACTTTCCTTAACGGGAATCTTCTTGAGGATGTGTACATGACAACAACCTGAAGGATTTGACATACCAGAAGAAACCCAAAAGATATGTAAGTTACAAAGGTCAATCTATGGATTGAAACAAGCTTCCAGAAGCCGGAATCTTCGTTTTGATGAAACAATAAAACAATATGGATTCATCAAGAACGAAGATGAGCCTTGTGTCTACAAGAAGGTTATATATTAGGAATCAGAATCTATAGAGATAGATCACAAAAACTGCTTGGCCTAAGTCAGAGTACCTACATAGACAAAGTGCTGAGACGCTTTAACATGCATGATTCCAAGAAAGGATTCATACCTATGAAACATGGTCTGTGTCTATCAAAAACACAATCCCCTTCAACTAAGGAAGAAAGGGATCGCATGAATAAGATTCCATATGCATCTGCAATAGGATCTATCATGTATGCCATGTTATGTACTTGACCAGATGTCTCGTATGCTTTAAGTGCAACGAGTAGGTACCAATCTGATCCTGGTGATGCCCATTGGGTAGCTGTCAAGAATATCCTTAAGTACTTAAGAAGGACTAAGGACTCATTCTTGATATATGGAGGTCAGGAAGAGTTGGCTGTAATTGGATACACCGATGCCAGCTTCCAGACAGATAAGGATGACTTTAGATCGCAATCTGGTTATGTGTTTTGCTTAAACGTTAGCGCTGTGAGCTGGAAAAGTTCAAAGCAAGATACAGTTGTTGATTCTACAACCGAGGCCGAGTATATTGCTGCCTCAAGTGCAGCAAAGGAGGCTGTTTGGATCAAAAAGTTCATTAGTGGACTTGACATAGTTCCTAGCATTGTTGATCCCATTGGTCTCTATTGTGATAACAATGGTGCTATCGCACAAGCTAAGGAGCCTAGATCTCACCAACGATCCAAACACATACTTAGGCGTTATCACCTCATTTGAGAGATAAGAGATAGAGGAGATGTGAAAATATGTAGAGTACCTACACTTGACAATATTGTTGACCCACTGACAAAACCTCTTGCGCAGCAGAAGCATGATGGCCATACTAGATCTATGGGCATTAGGAGTATGCCTGATTGGCTCTAGTGCTAGTGGGAGATTGTTGGTGTAAGCCCTAGAGGCCAATACTATTGGTACTTGTATCTAATTATTTATTAATAATAAAAGGCTTTTTCTTTATTATGTTTGTTTAATAAAGTCCCTGGAATAGATAGTCTGTTTAATGTATCAAGCGTGACTTAATCATGAGAGTACATTAAACATAAGGACACTATTCTTAAAGTATCCGTAGTCGAGCTTTATTGTGAAGTGGGATAACATTAAAGCATGGAGACTCTTATGTTTGTAGACTGATGATCACATCTCATGGATCATGGATAAGGAGTTATCAAGTCTTAAACATAGGTATGAATATTAAGAGTAATATTTATACTGGATTGACCCGCTATGAGAATACTATATAGAATGTTATGCAAAGTGTCATAAGTTATTCTCATGGTGATAATGGTGTATACCACTCTTCGACCTGAAACCACTATGGACCCTAGATGTAGAGTCGAGTGCTTTATTGCTGATCCAACGTTGTCCGTAACTGGATAACCATAAAGACAGTTGATGGGTACTCCACGAAGCATGCTGAGGGACATGAGTGACCTAGATGGAATTTGCCCATCCTGCGTAACAGGATAAATGTCTATGGGGCCAATATTGAACTGGACAAGGAGGACACGGTCTATGCCTTGTGTTCAATATAGACATAAGGGAAAAAGGGTAATTATACACATAATTATTATCACAGAAGGATTTGTCAGATCACATGACATTTTCGTGACTTGGGTAGCAATGATGTGTTGCTAGATACCGCTCACTGTTTATTATGTTAAATGCGTGATTTAATATAATTGCCAACATCGCGAAAACCTACAGGGTCACATACAAAGGAAGGATTGATGAGAGATAGAGTAACTAAGGAACACCATAAGGTACGGTGCACTTAAATGGTAAGGTACCACACGCTTAAGTGATTTTGGGCATATTATAAGATATGGGCCAAAATACACTTAAGTGGGCTTTTTAGCTTGAAGCCCACACAGGTGGTTCTATAAATAGAACCCTTGGGTAAATCATTGTCACTCTAATTGGAATTTCATTTCCCTCTCTCTCTCTCACTCAAAGCCTTCATTTGTAGCAGCTAGCACTGAGATTGAAGGAATCCGTTCGTGTGGATTGAGTAGAGACGTTGTGATCGTTCAACGTTCGTGATCATCATCAAGAGGTAATGATTCTGTCACTGATCATGCCCATTCGTAAGGATCACTAAATGGAGAAATTTTTAAATTCCGCTGCGCCTTGGATGGAAATTCTCCTTCACATTCTTCAAACCGAAGGAAATCACTCGATAACAGAATGTTCCCCAAGGCATAATGAAAGTGGTGTTCTCCATATCTTTGGGTGCCATTTTAATCTTATTATAACCGGAAAATCCGTCCATAAAAGAAAAGACTTTGAATTTAGTTGTATTGTCTACCAACATATCAATGTGTGGCAGAGACAAATCATCTTTCGGACTGGCTTTATCCAAATCTCTATAATCAACACACATGCAGACTTTTCCATCTTTCTTAGGAACATGCACAATATTGGCCATTCACTGCGGATACTCGGAGGCAATAAGGAAACTAGCGTCAATCTGCTTCTACACTTCCTCATTAATCTTCACTACCATATCAGGATGAGTTCTTCTCATATTTAGCTTGACCGCCAAGCATTTGGGCTTCAATAGAAATCTATGCTCCACAATATTAGTATCAAGACCTGACATATCTTGATAGGACCAAGAAAACACTTCAAAATATTCTCGAAGAAGCTCAACCAACCCCTTCTTAACATCTGGACGAAGCTGCGACCCAATCTTGATTTCCCTGATATCATCTTTGGAACCCAAGTTGACCAATTCAATCTTCTATTCAAATGACTGAATGGTTCTTTCCTTGTGCTCAAGCAAACATGACAACTCATCAGAATCGTATTCATCATCATTCTCTTCCTCAACTTCGAACACGGGGAAATACAAGTTTGGAGAGGGAGTAGGATCATTATATTCAATGGGTTTAAGAAGCAACCTGCATAATGATTTGATATTTTGATTTTAGAAATATGAAGTGTAAACAAATATTTTGCAGGCATGGGAAAAATTATTACTTGTTTATGTTTTTTGTGATTACCATTTTCAGAAAAAGCAAAAAGTAAAAACAACATAAAATCTTGGATGAATAAAACTTAATTTTATTAATGATAATTTGAAAATGCCCAACAATGTTTCACTTCTCCCTTAGGCATAGGAGAAGTATTTTTCTCTAAACAATAAAACATATTACTTTGAACGATGCACAATCACAGGAATATCAACATCAACTCAATGGTTGCAAGTTTGGCCACGTGTCACAAAGTTGACACAGGCTTCTTCATCTTCGTCTTCATCTTTAATGATTGCAGCTGAGTGTTGTTCATCTTTATGAATGAACCCTCCACTGTTAAAAATTGATTGTTTAGCTTTGACATCGCCTTTAAACGGCCCTTGCTGAAATCCTAGACCAACTATGTTCTTGTTCTTGATGACTTCTCCGACACGACATCACTTGTCTATTCTTCCATCCTGAACAACTTCTCGTGCATCTTTCAGAGAAGACATGGACGCCCCAGTCTTCTAAACTTCATCAGCTACTGACAATTCTTGGAACAGAGTTCCAATGTCTTCTTCAGGTTCAACATAAGTGCAAGATGAAAGATGGATTACCAACAATGCTTTCTCTCCTCCCATAACAACGAGCTTTCCATTCTTAACAAATTTTAGATTTTGATGTAGCATCGACGTGACATCACCAACCTCATGAACCCACGACCTTCCCAACAAACAACTATAGGCCGAGTGAATATCCATTACTTGAAAAGTAATATGGAAGTCACTCGGACCTATCTTAACTAGGAGGTCCACTTCTCCAATGACAATTTTATGAGAATCGTTGAACTCTTTCACAACCATACTGCTTTACCTCATGGGTGTGCCCTGATATGATAACCTTGCCAAAGTAGATTTGGGTAAAACATTCAACAACGAAATGGTATCTACCAAACATTGGACAAAGCATCTTCTTTACAATTCATTGATATATGCAGGGCCAAATTATGATTCTTGTCTTCCTCAGGAAGCTCTTCATCGCAAAAACTCAAATTATTGCATGATGTGATATTAGCAACGATATGATCAAACTAGTCCACCGTGACATCCTGTTCCACATATGCTTTCTCAAGCACCTTCTGCAACGCCTCTCGGTGCGCCTCGAAATTCATCAAAGAAGATAAGACAGAGATCTTGGATGGTGTTTGGAGCAGCTTCTCCATAACATTAAACTCACTATTCTTAATCAATCAGAGAAGCTCATCATCATCATCCTTAACTTTAAACCCACTAGATTCACCAGACACACAAGTTAGAGCATTAACGGGATTAACCACAGGAACATTCGCTTTCTTACCAACCACAACATCCTCCACAACCTTCGTGGATACTGGACCAAATACACGACTGCTACAGGTTACCTTCATAACATTTGCAATGCTCACTACTGAATTTTTTGCGGGAAGAGGAACCTTTTTCCCATTCTCAATCATAGTAGCATTATATTTTTAAGGTACAACTTTATCGGATGCATATGGGACGGGGCCCACTAACCATATTACCAATGGAGATGCCGATCTATTATCTCTTTTGCTGCTGTCAAACTGGATTACTATTCTTTCAGGAGTCTTGAACACTGGTACAATTACATTCACATCATTATTTATGTCTAAGGATTATTGAATTTGAATAACGCCTTCATCTATCATCTTCTGAATGTCCCTCTTGACAATCATACATCCTCATGGATTAACAATGCAGATAACACAACCATCATGGTCATGTTCAAAATCACTAATCAAGCATAGGGTTCTATGCATATCCACCAAATACCTTCGAATACGGTAAACATCAAACACCCTGAAATTACCAGGACAACCATATACCATATTCATAGAAGAATTTCCATGGGTGGGCAAAGGATTAGCTTTAACATTTGGTGTGCGGTCCTCAAAGGACACCATACCAGTCTTGATCAAGTTATGGACCTCATACTTCAAATATTAAGAATTCTCGATGTCATGTTCGGGTGTCGTTTCGTGAAAAGCGTAGTACAGAACAGGTTTGAACCACCATGAAAAAGGCTTAGGCGTATGCGGAGGATTTCTCGATTGAATCAAATTCTTGACAACCATGGAAGGATAAAGTTCTGCATAAGTCATTGGAATGGGATCAAAAGTGACCTTCATCCTTTCAAAATTATTATGTTGATTGTAGTAGTTGTTGTGATTGTTGTGGGTACGTTGTTGTTGTTGAACTAGTACTAACTGAATTGATGAATTATTGGTAAATACCGAAATAACTGAGGATACTTGAAAATGATGTTATTGGGATATGGAATTTTTCCTCACATGAGGCCTCCTTTTCCTCCCTACAGATACTGAATTGGTTTCCCCATCCTTCTTCTTAAAGAAACTGCCTCCATCCTTCTTGCTCGTAGATGCTCCTTCTTTGGAAAAACGACCCTCTCGAAAACCCTCTTCTAAATGCATCCCCATGTTCACCATTTCAGTGAAGTCATTAGGAGAACTAGAAATCACACGCTTGTAATAGAATGAACTCAGGGTCTTCAAAAATATCTTCGTTATTTCCTTCTCTTCTAATGGGGGACTAATCTGGGAAGCAAGCTCTCTCCACCTCTGGGCATACTCTTTAAATGTATCCTTGTCCTTCTGAGACATGGACTTTAATTGATCACGATCGGGAGCCATATCAACTTTGTACTTGTACTTTTTGACAAAGGCCCCGCATAAGTCGTTGAAAGTACAAACACTAGCACTGTCTAAACCCATATACCACCAAAGCGCGGCATCGATCAGGCTGCCTTGAATGCAATGGATGAGTAGTTGATCATTATCTGTCTAGGTTGACATCTTGCATGCACATATCACAAGATGACTCAAAGTACAAGTATTCCCTTTATACTTCTCAACAACACTCTTCCCAAACAGATCTTTACCTCTTAAGGTCTTCAATTCTTTTCTCAACTCTTGAAATTGGTCTTTTATTTCATCCATTTTCTCATACACATCAGGGCCCTCTGACGGCTCGGAATGATAAATGGTTTCCTCAACACGGGGCAAAGCACATCCAATAGGAGGAGGAGTATACATGACTGGTCTAGATGCCGACATAGGAGAAACAATTGTAGCATAACCTTCAGGAACAAAATTCGGAGGCATTCCCCACGGAAATCCGGAAGGCATAGCTTATGTAGACTGGCTGGCAGGATAAGTTAGCGGAAATATACCCAAATGTATCTCACGCTTGAACATACAGAAGAGCCGCCATCGAACTTTATTTATTCCCGAAGGAAAGGGAAAACATCGATAAAACCCGGGGGAAAGAGATATGTTGGGTAAGGAAGTCAGTTATACAAGGGAAGGTATTAGCACTCATAACATCCATGGTAATCCATGGGAACCATTTTGATTTTCTCCCTCAAATGGGTGTTACATCTAAAGATTACTCACAAAATAATGGGGAAAAGGAAAAGAAATAGATAAACTGCTCGGTGAGGATTTGGGCCCTCGTGCCTACGTATCCTCATAGTGAAATGAGGAATTCAGAGCTCCGTAGTTCAAAGAAATAATTGTCGCAGATGAAAAGAAGAGCGATAACAATATGGTCTAAACCAAAGGATTGTGTTATTTGAACTCCAAGAAGGGTGAAAACATGAACTCAAGAGTAAAACTGGCTTTTACCGATACGTCGACTAGCATGGTTGCCGCTATAGGGTAAGCCCAAAAAACAAGGTGAATTAAGTGTTTGGGGATGATCCAAACTGGTCTTGGTTCACAAGGTGACACAAGATGGAGCACAAAGGGATAATGTATTTAGCTCAAAGATAATTGGTATATCACATTGAGTGAATGAAGGTAGAATATGAATGCATCATGGAGATAAATGGAATGAAGTGACCAAAGTCACAAAATTGAAGGGTTTGATAACAAGTGACTGCAAAGGTATAATTTGAAACCAAAGGTAAAGATGTATTGGAATCCATAGGAGAAATGAAATTTGTACCATAGAGGGAAACAGGCCTTAACCGATACGTGGACTAGCATGGTTGCCGCTATATGGAATGGCCAAAAAAGAAGGAATTAAATGTTTGGGTACGAGCCAAACAACTCTAGGTACAAATGCGGACTGCCGCTACATCGTCCTAAAAGGGTGTATATGGAATTCCAAAGAAACTGTGTTTCGATGTCAAAGAAATAGTATGCCACTGAAGTGAACGGTTTATGATCGAAGGTAGGTAATGGATCGTGAAAGATATGAATGGTGCCCTAAGACGGAAGGAGGAATAATTAGGAGTATGCTCGCCAAGGATTCGCATCTTCGTGCCTTCGTATTCTCATTGTGCAATGATAAAGTCAGAGCATTCGTAGTTTGTGGAACCACAAGAACAAAGAGAGAGATAAGTGATGAAAAGTATAACTTACAACACAAAATGGTTTCAAGGGAACCCACAAATGGAAAGAACTTGGAACCAAAGAGTAAAACTGATGTTTACCAATACATGGGCTAGCATGGATGCCGCTATAGGGTAAGGCCAAAAACAAGGTTAATTAAATGTATGGGGACGATCCATACAACTCTTGATTCATAAGATGGATTTCTGATATATCTTCCTAAAAGGGTATATGCAGGGTCCAAAAGAAAGTATAATTGTCTACAAGAAACAGTATATCACTAGCTGGAGAACAAATAGTTCGAGATTAAAGAAGAATGGTATCTTGGATCCATGAAGGAGATTCTCTTTGAATCGAAGAGAAAACCAATGTCTTAGGAGAAGTATAGTTGGGGACAATCCAAACAACTCTTGATTCAAGAGGTGGACTGCCTCTATATTATACTAAAAGGATGTACAAGAAGTCCAAGGAGAAGTATAGTTGATCTCAAAAAGATGGTATTGATTGAATGAATGAAGAATGATTGACTGATAAATAAGGTAGCTCGTGAAGAATCTGGGTTTTCCTGCCTACGTATCATTTTAGTGAAATAAGGAAATCAGAACTTTCGTAGTTTAGCCAACTAGGGCTGAAAACAAGATGATTGATCAGCCAAAAGAAGATGATTGATTGATTATGGAATATGAATAGACTTCTCAGTTGATTAGTAAGAATCAAACTAAAGTCTATGAATAAGGGCGAGTGCTTTGAATAGCTATGGCCTACACCCCATACACAAAGTCACTCTAGACAAGGGTAGGAGAAACTCTGTCTCATCATTCCTTATTAATTAAGGCTCATGGCTCATGATGCTTCTCATAACGGACAAGTTGTTGGAGAAGAATCTTCATTTTTGCTCCTTGTATTGATGTTGCTTTGCACGAAAAATACTTGGTAGTTTACTCGATTCATATTGCACTAAAGTCTATGAAGAAGGGCGAACACTTTGAATAACTAAGGCCTACGCCCCGTACACAAAGTCGCTCTAGACAAGGATACGAGAAACTCCATCTCATCATTCCTCATTACTTAAGGCTTGTATCGTACAATTTTAATTGTATTTACCAAGTGCTGACCTTTGATTTTTCTCGTATAATCCGCTGCTTGGTATGACTGAGGATGCCTTGATTGAGAGACTGACTTGAGGCTTTGAGCTCCACAACTTATAGAAAAAGTCTCATGAAGTGACCAAGGGTCTTTTGGTCACTCCATTTTGATTGTGGGATTATACAAGATCAAAATATTTAGTTGATCAAAATTTATTTTGATCAACTTGAATCGAGGGTTTGATTTGAATTTGAACACTATGACTAATCCTAATCTAAGGGTTAGAATTATATTACAAGTTATTCTAAAGGAACATGTAATATGCTAACCAAGACTTGATTAAAATTATATGTCAAAATTAATCCAAGGGGAACATGTGATTAGTTAACAATTCGATTAAAAAAATCTAAGTCAAGATTCTAAGGGAGCATGCATCTTGCTAAAATGACAAAATAAACCCCTAAGGGGTAAAATGGTCATTTCACAAGGTCACGAATATTGGATTAATTTTGTAATTATTAAAAACAATTAAAACCAATTAGAACCTAAGCAATTCTTGTTATTTTAGAACATCTAAAAATATCTAATTCCAATTAATCCCTAATTTCTAAATCTAATGAACCACTCAAACTAAACCTAAAAATTTCTAATTAACTATTCATTAATCAATAACTGATTCCTAATTATACT
The DNA here is from genome assembly GCF_024323335.1 of Lathyrus oleraceus. NCBI lineage: Eukaryota > Viridiplantae > Streptophyta > Magnoliopsida > Fabales > Fabaceae > Lathyrus > Lathyrus oleraceus. The sequence goes on from NC_066584.1 coordinate 230,698,580, forward strand.
AATCTAAAACCTAATGAAGCTAATTAAATACACATTAATCTAAATCCTAAATACTAATTGCACCTAATTACTAATTAATCTGAAAACTAAACAACAACATAACCAGACCCAAGAAGAGAAATAAGAATGGGCCTATAAAACAAGTGTGTACGCCCACGAGGAGGAGTGGAGGAAACGGATCCTTGGGCATAGAGGCCCATCTAAGGCCCTTTCTCTAATCTTCCTCCCTCTCGATTTCTGTTTTCAAATATCTTAAAGTATCTCCAGTTTGTTAGAGTTTGTTGGTTGTTAATAAAAGTTTGTTGGGTTAGTTTTGATTCAGTTTTGAATTTGTGAGATTATAAAATTCACCTGCTAGCTGTGATTTTGTTAAATGTATAACCGAATTCAGATAGGATTGGTTAAGGGATTATGTTATCTGGATTTGAAGTTATATTAGTATGTTGTTAGTTTGGTTATGATGGTCTTTGATTGTGTGTTTACATGTTGCAAGTTCAGTTGATAAAATTCGAATTGATTAGCAGTTAGATGCATCTCTGTTAGAGGAATTTACTTAACCAAGTCAGTTTGTTATGAAACTCTATTGATTGACATCTACTGTAGTTAATTATGATTGAGTTAATATGTCGATGGATTGAAGCTCACTATTTGGTTGTCTTGTGTGCAGAGTCATGTTAATTTGTAGGCTTCCTAAAGCCTTAAAATTTTGCAGTATTGTATTGATGTTAATAACTCAATAACAACAACAAAAATCAGCAGGACCAGCAAAGTGAAGCATACTACATGAGTTTGTTGCGAGTCACGAGCATGAGTTTACTAAGGATAAAAACCTATAGATCATGTTATAAAAGGTTCCCAGAGTCATGATCCCATCTTTCAGATACTATAGGTTAGAATGACTTACTCATCAACCTATAATACTCTCATGAGAAACTTGTCTGAGTGTAGTATCCCATAACAATTGTTATCAAGTCTACACTTGAACAATCTCCGCACTACGTCCTAAATAGGCCAAGTTTGGTTAAATTTTCTACCGTCCTCAGCTTCTCGGACCTCCAAATCAGAGAAAGTAATACATATTCACGATGTACTCGTGTGACATCAATAACTCCAAAGGGGTCTCCACTGGGTGGGGGATCTCATGTAAACTCTTTCAGGACTACTCCTTCAAATCCAACATGACTATACCACCTGCATATCTTAGATTGCACTCAACTTCTAATTACAATTTATCTCACCACACAGACATCACCAAACACAACAGACAGAAAGTATAACACAAACAATATATACAAACATCAAACATCAAATATCCACAAATATAATACACACAAAAAGTAGGCTAAACCCACTGAGGACTACACCCCAACAGAGTCGCCACTTTATTTCTATAGCAGTAAATTCATGACCACTAAGCTATTGGTTAGCTCAACATCAATAAAACCAGAGTCGTCACCTCACTTTTTTTGTTTCCAAAGGTAAAGGTAAAAGTACGAACAAAACCCAAATATAAGAAGTTTTCAAATCAAAACTAATAAAATATCAGAGATTACAGGTAAGGGGGTTGGTTACATAGAGGGAAGGTATTAGCACCCAAAGTGTTCTAGGTACTCCTAGGGAGCTCTTTTTGTGTGTAAGTGTTTTTAGTTGAAAAATATGTTTGCTAACAAATAGAATGATGGGATGAGAAAAGAATTCATTAATTATATTTTTGTGTTTGACAAGACCTTTGGTCTTATGCCTACATACCAATATAAAAATGAGGGATCAAAACCTCGTAGTTCGTAGTAAAAATTTCAAAGAAATGGGTGGATTGATTTTAACAAAAGCTTAAAGATCTTTGGTTATCAAAGGGAGAATACACAACCAAACATCAACCGATAATGAGGGCTTTACAACATTTAAGAGGGAGGGTTCCAACTTGGATAAATCAAAAAGTATGCCACTAACCCCTAGTAAATGGAAAGACTTATAATCAATACATCTCAACCAAAGATAACTCAAATATAAATGCTCTCTTTTGAAAAGTTTAAAAGAAAAAGGCACAAAATGGCCTAAAGGATTAGATAAGGTTGTTAGTTCTTTTTGTCTTTTAAAGTTAAAGTCAATATAATTAAGTTCATTTACAAATATGATTAAGAAAATATTTTGAAAAATCAATGGCATAAGGCCAAGGTTTCTACTCATTAAAACAAGTCTAAGTTGAAAACACAAATAAATAAGTTTTTGAAATGAGGGAGAGATTTTGAAATTTAAGAAGTGGGAGGAGATGAAGGGACTATCCTAGACAAGATTTAAAAGTTTAGAGTTGAAAATATCTAACCAATGGGAAGAATCCACAAGACAAGAATGTCAGATAGAAACCCATTTCCTTTGGCTTTTAAGCAAGTAACAAACATAATCATCCCAACAATAATAAGAAGACCAATGACATCAAATAAAGATAACCAAACATCCAAGCAAGCACTCCAAATCAAACAATCTTCGATGTCCTTTAAACATGTACTAGATGAAATAATACTTGAAACATACTCAAAGAGAAAGCATCAGATGATATCAATAATATCAAAATAACAACTTAAGCACAAAGACAAAGTGGGCGTAACAGATAAACCAAAGGAGTTGTTCTATCTTGTATCAGATGAATGGCATTGGCCAAGACATGTCTCAAATAATGGTATTGGCCAAGAATCTCCAAAGCACATGGATGTTGTCTACTCTAAGTCCAAGTATCAGTTAAAGTCCCAGACAAAGGTCTAACCGTCCACCAATGTATTTTTTAGGGTTTTTCTTTTTTATTAAGTATTTCACAGACAAAACAAAATCATAAGCACACAATATAATACAAGCACAAAATATGGCTCAAGTGAGCATAGTGAAAATGACTGAAAAATAAACAACTTGCATGAATGTAAATGGAAATGAATGACAAAGTACATAAATTTAAATTTCAATAAATTAAATGACATTAAAAATAAAGTCAATACAAATAAATGTTAGTCAATGTTAGTGGAAGAAGAAAATTGTTTAAGTCATTCTTTAGACAACACTCAACCATCCACTCACAAGCATGAAAATATGAACCTAGACATCAATCATGAGAAGGACTCCAGCTTGGATAAATCAACAAGTATGCCACTAGCTCTCACAAATGGAAAAGAGGTTAAATCTTCACATAATACCATGAGGGAGAGGAGACTTACAATCTCACTTACAAAAATGTTATGCCTTTTGGGACAAATTTAGCTCTATGTTAAGTAATCGTAATTGGACTTATGTAGAAGTCACAACTATATGAGGTCGGACAATAAAAATATCAGTTGTAATGCATACTACAGACAAGGTACAAAGAACCAAGCTCCTAAAGCATACCACACATAAAAATAAGAGGGGATGGACCTATCTCAATTAGGCTCATGTTGATTCATCTAACACAAGGTCATTAATGAATCAACTAGCATTTGATCTTGTGAGAAGTCATTGGTCATGGATGGATTCGAAAAGAATTGAGATGAAGAAGAAGAGATGAAGTGAAAAGAATCCCAAATATATCAAGGGATGAACCTCACTTGATCAATAATATTCATTCATCTTGAGGGATGAAGTTCAAACTTCATCAACCCCCTAAATCCAATAGTATTGATCAAATTGAAGTCCAATTCAACCAAGATAAAGGTCAAACAAAAGTTGAGTCAACACAAAGTCAAACATATGGCTCAAAACAATTTTGAAACAATTAAACAATTTAAATTAAATTTTTAAATGGATAAAAATGCATTCTAAAAGATGAAAAACCTCAAATCCCTTTAAATCACCAATTAAATTGCCAAGGAATTTATCATAGGTCAAACAAGCTCAAAGGACCTTAGACTGTTTTTTTTTGGAATTTTTTAAAAGTCAGAAGTATTTAAAATCAAATAAAAACAACTAAAAAAAATAATTAAATTCACTAAAAATAACAAATTCAATCCAAAAAATGATTTCAATTCAGAAAATGGAACAAGAAATTATTTGAAAATGTTTAGTGAAAGTGCCATATTTTTTGGATTAATGTTGAATTTTGAATGAATTAAATGAGAAAAGGCTAATTAAAATATTAAATCAGAAAATAAATAAAAAACAAAAAAGACAAGGGTCATCAGATCTGCCTCATAATTGAGGTGGCATATTTGATGGCTACGTGCATCATGTCCATGGTGTTCCAAAGTCAATGCGTGTGCAACATTAGTAAACAAGATGGAAGGCCAAGATTAGAACATGACCAAGGATCATATGGCTTGGATTGATCCAACGCATAACCGGAGTCCTAGCTCCGATCATCTTCGGTCACCCTCGCAGGACAGGTCTGGACCAAATGTTCACAAAAATTCATGGATCATATACCATTTTCAAGTGAAAATCATGAGGATCTCAAATATGACCTCTAATTCTTTCAATTCTCATTATATAGGAAGATATGTGGAATTGAAAATTGAGGTTCCATAACTGAGTTGGTTCGATTTATTCTCAAAGTAACTCAATCTTATTGGCTACATTGGTAGAACTTCAACCAAGAAAAAATCAAGCAAAATTATGGAGAAATGAGAGAGAATCGAAGACTTGAAAATCTAGAAAAATCACCTTCGGGTTGCAGCGTTTAGGCTTGATCTTGATGCAAATTCACTTGGCCTTGCTTCCACTTGCTTGCAGGAGATGATTAGAACAGAAATGGATGTGAATCTTTGGAGTTCTAGCTCAAAAACAAGAAGTGAACTAAAACTCGATTTCAAAGGAAATCTTCAAGGTGTTCTTTCAATGGAGGCTATGGGATTGTTGATTAAAGCTTGGTCCAGGTTCCTCCTTAATTCTGAAGCCAATGAGCTCATTATGTAAGCATTGCAAAGTGATTTTCACACCATTCAAAATTGAATCCAAAAATAGCAAGTTGTGTGCATGGATGCATAGGCATGGACTTAGGCCCAAATGATTATTACAATAAGTCCAAATTCGTGCATAATTGATGCTGAGATCACTACATGAATCCATGCAAAGGTGTTTGAAAATTGAGTTCAAAAGTTGCCAAATTGGGCCATGCGAAGAAGCCATGTGCAACCCCTTCAATTCTTGTCCAAATGGAATGATCTTGGACTCATTAGAAAGCTCAATCAAGGGGGACAAATTTTATGTTGGAACATTTTTCATTTGAAACATGGATCATGATGAATTTTGGTGTTGAAGTTGGAGGAATCAAACATACTTGAAAATTTTCTAAGTTAAAAGTCAAATGACCCCTTTTTCCACCTTGAATAACTTTTGCTTTGAGCTTCAAATGACTTTGGTTCCTTCTTAAAAGTTGTAGATATATCAATTTTATTTAATTTGGTAACAAATTTGACACCATTTGGATATTGCATGATGTAGTTATGGATTTTAGAAATTTAGGAAAAATGCTTGTTCAATGATAATGGCCAAAATGGACCTATAATGTTTCCTCATGGCACCCTTTTTAAAATACCCCAAACTTTTAAATTAAAACAACAAAATATAAATCAGAGTAAATATGCAATTAAGGGTGTCACACTTGACACTTCACACCATTCATCAAAATAGCTTGTCATGCTCATTTATAAATCAAATTAAGACATTGCATAATTCGCAGCGGATAGAAGATCTAACAGTATGCAAACCATGTAACACATTACATGTAAAACTGTTCAACGACCAACAAATGAAACAAGGTAAAACATCTCGTCCCGATGTTACATCTACCAGAGCATGACCCACTAAGGAACTACACTAGACTCCAAGCACTAGCTTCTACTCAATCACTGCTCGTTACCTGAAACATAGTTGTAAGGGTGAGTTCCTCAATCGATATAATAAGCATTATAAAATATCATGTAATGCTAAGTAATTTAACACATATCATCACCCTAATCAGATCACACATTCAGCAACGGCAACTCAAACTCATAATCATAATCATACTCATACTCAACACCAACACAAAACGACACGTATAATATTGGAATACATCCATTCATATTATACGCCATACATACATTATGCAATGAGACTCCATGCATGCGGTACCGACTATTCGTGAACATATAGTTCAACCTCACCGATCAAATCCAGATACGGCTACCAAGCTCACTAGTCCCACTCATTTGAGACCTAGTGACTCACTCACTAATTCCTCACCATGGGAATTAGCTACCACCCTGAAGGCCATGCTATGCACGCTAATCACCTAGCATGCAAACATCAACAACAATCCATAATAATTCACTCACTAATTCCTCACCATGGGAATTAGCTACCACCATAAAGGCCATACTATGCACGCTAAATCACCTAGCATGCAAACAACAACAACAATCCAAGATGGACATATGCTCACACTCTAAGCCATAAACAGTCCATTCAAAATTGCATACATAACAGATACATTCACAGCATTATGCATACAATCATACATCATCAGCATATTTATCCCAGAATCACATCATGTCAAATAATCAATCACAGTATTAACACACTCTACTAATACCTACACTACTCAAAACAACGGGAAATGGTCCCTACTATAGCATACATCAGCTAAATTACATTACTCAGCTGAAACGACCAAAACTGCACAACAACAGCTCAGAAAAATCACAATTCTGCCCATACGCGTATGCCTCATGCCCATACGCGTATGGCCCATTTTCTAGCCAAACCCATACGCGTATTGGCCTGTCCCATACGCGTATGCTACGCGTACTACTTCCTCATACGCGTACCAACAGAGACAAAACTACGTTAAAATCATCATCTTCCTCATCCATACGCGTATGGCCTCACCCCATACGCGTACCAACACAGGATACGCGTAATACACGCGTATGGCGCGTATCAGCGCCAGTTTTTCCCCCCTCCAGGCCATCTCATACGCGTATTGCCTAGTGCCATACGCGTATGACCAGAACCAGAATTTCCAGATCTGCTATGGGTTTTCTCTGCTACGAGGTTTCCCAAATCCAACCTCCCACAATCCAATTTTTACACAGAATTCATTCATATCATCTAACACGAATCATACCCTATTCAATTTCACAAATTCTAACATTATTCCATCTAATTCTTACGAATCTTCTCCCATTATAACCCATATCTCGTTCATCCATCAGTTCCCAATTTACAGCATTCATCATTCCAATTAGGGACCAATCAATGGCTTATCACTACCCATTACATGTTAACCCATAATACCCATTAAACGACGATAAACCCCCCTTACCTGAGTTAATCCGGCAACCTTTTGCTTCCAGCTTTTTCCTTTCTTCAACCCTCGTTCTCTTGCTCTTTGCCCTTTTCCACTTTAGAGTCGTTTCTCTGTTTTCACGTGAAAACCCCCTTTTACCAAATGGGACCTTTTTATTTCCAACTCTATTATTCCAATAATAATAATAATAATAATCCAATAATAATAATCCAATTATTTAATTAAATTAATAATATACTATTAACTTAAATTAAATAATTATCATATTTTATCGGGGTGTTACAACTCTCCCCCACTAAAAGAGTTTTCGTCCTCGAAAACATACCTCCAGCAAATAACTCTGGATAAGACTCCTTCATCTGACTCTCAAGTTCCCAAGTTACATTGCCACCTGCTGGTCCTCCCCAAGCTACCTTTACCAAAGCAATCTCTTTACCCCGCAACTGCTTCAACTCTCGATCCTCGATCCTCATAGGTGATGTTTCAACAGTCAGGTTATCTCTCACTTGTACATCATCTACTTGGACCACATGCGATGGATCAGGAATGTACCTCCTCAACTGAGACACATGAAAAACCTCATGCAAATTTGCAAGTGACGGCGGTAAAGCGATACGATAGGCTACCTCCCCTATCCTCTCCAAAATCTGATAAGGACCAATAAATCGAGGTGTCAACTTCTTCGACTTCAAAGCTCGACCAACCCCAGTTATCGGAGTAACACGAAGAAACACATGATCTCCCTCTTGAAACTCAAGTGACTTCCTCCTCTTGTCGTGATAACTCTTCTGACGACTCTGAGCAATCCTCATCTTCTCCTGAATCATCTTAATCTTTTCCGTAGTTTGTTGAAAAATCTCCGGTCCAACCACAGCACTCTCACCGGACTCATACCAACATAAAGGTGTCCGACATCTCCTACCATACAAAGCTTCAAACGGTGCCATACCAATGCTCGAATGAAAACTATTGTTGTAGGTAAACTCAATCAAAGGCAAATGACAATCCCAAGCACCTCCCTTTTCCAAAACACAAGCCCTCAAAAGATCCTCCAATGACTGAATCGTCCTCTCAGTCTGACCATGAGTCTGCGGATGATATGCAGAACTCAATCTCAGCTTAGTTCCCAAAGCCCTCTGCAAACCTTCCCAGAACTTCGATGTAAATCTAGGATCTCTGTCCGAAACAATACTCGACGGAATACCATGCAAACTTACAATTTTCTCGATATACAACTCAGCTAATCTCTCTAACGGATAATCCATTCTGATCGGAATGAAATGAGCCGATTTTGTCAATCTGTCAACAATCACCCAAATAGCTTCAAAATTCTTAATTGTCCTCGGTAAACCAGAAACAAAATCCATACTGATACTATCCCACTTCCACTCTGGGATAGCCAACGGTTGCATTAGCCCAGACGGCTTCTGATGCTCAATCTTTGACTTCTGACAAGTCAAACAAGAATAAACAAAACTCGCAATTTTTCTTTTCATTCCTGGCCACCAAAATAACTTTTTCAAATCATGATACATCTTCGTAGCCCCAGGATGAATACTCAAACCACTACGATGTCCTTCCTCAAGAATACTCTTCTTAAGTTCGGTAACATCCGGAATACACACCCGATTACCAAATTTCAAAACACCATTCTCATCAACTCTGAATTCACCACCTTGACCTTGATTCACTAGAGTCAACTTATCAACCAAAAGCACATCGGATTTCTGACCCTCTCTAATCTCATCCAGAATACCACTCGTTAACTTCAACATTCCCAATTTAACACTATTGTGAATACTCTCACACACCAAACTCAAGTCTCTAAACTACTCAATTAAATCCAATTCCTTAACCATTAACATAGACATATGCAATGATTTCCGACTCAATGCATCAGCCACTACGTTTGCTTTACCCGGATGGTAATTCAAACCAAAGTCATAATCCTTCAGAAACTCTAACCATCTCCTCTGTCTCATATTCAGCTCTTTCTGATCGAACAAATACTTTAAACTTTTATGGTCACTGAAAACCTCAAATCTTGACCCGTACAAGTAATGCCTCCATAACTTCAGAACAAATACCACAGCTGCCAACTCTAAATCGTGTGTCGGATAGTTCCTCTCATGAACCTTCAGTTGTCTCGAAGCATAAGCTATAACCTGCTTATTCTGCATCAAAACACCACCCAAACCCAACAATGAAGCATCACAGTAAACCTCAAATGGTTCCGACGGACTTGGTAATATCAGAATAGGAGCAGTAGTTAACCTTCTCTTTAACTCTTGGAAACCTTCTTCACATTTTGAGTCCCAAACAAACGCTTGCCCCTTTCTAGTCAACATCGTCAACGGTAATGCCAACTTAGAAAATCCCTCAATGAATTTCCTATAATAACCTGCAAGTCCAAGAAAACTCCTTATCTCAGAAACTGACTTTGGAGCTTCCCACTTAGATACCGCTTCTATCTTAGAAGGATCAACAACAACACCACCTCTTGAAATCACATGACCAAGAAAACTAACCTCTTCTAACCAAAATTCACACTTAGACAGTTTAGCAAATAACTTCTTTTCTCGTAGAACTCCTAAAACCATTCTCAAATGCTCAGCATGCTCTTCTTCCGATTTCGAATACACCAAAATATCGTCAATAAACACCACAACAAACTTGTCTAGGTAAGGATGGAAAATCCTATTCATATACTCCATAAATACTCCAGGCGCATTAGTCACACCAAAAGGCATTACATAATACTCATAATGTCCATACCTTGTTCTGAAAGCAGTCTTCTGAATATCCTCAGTTTTCACACGTATCTGATGATAACCCGATCTCAAATCTATTTTGCTGAACACACTCGCACCAACCAACTGATCCATCAAATCATCAATCCTCGGCAAAGGATACCGATTCTTGATCGTCACTTTATTCAGTTGTCTGTAGTCCACACACAATCTCATAGTACCTTCTTTCTTCTTAACCAATAACACTGGCGCGCCCCACGGTGACACACTCGGACGAATAAATTTCTTATCCAACAGATCTTCCAGCTGACTCTTCAATTCAGTTAACTCAACAGCAGACATACGGTACGGAGCCATCGATATCGGCCTAGTACCAGGTACCAAATCAAACGAGAACTCAACTTCACGCTCTGGTGGTAATTCATTGACTTCTTCAGGAAACACATCAGGAAAATCACACACCACGGCTAGATCGCAAATCACCAGTTTATCTTTAGCCTCCAAAGTCGCTAACAGCATAAACAACTCTGCCCCATCTGCTACTGCCTCATTCACCTGCCTTGCTGATAGAAACAAACTCTTTCCTTCCTCAATCTCAGGAAAGATCACCGTCTTATCAAAACAGTTGATATAAACTCGGTTAAACACCAACCAGTTCATACCCAGGATAACATCAATCTGCACTAGTGGAAGACACACGAGGTCCATCCCAAAGTCTCTACCAAAAATACTCAAAGGACAATTTAAACAAACTGAAGTAGTAGTCACTGAACCCTACGCAGGAGTATCAATCACCATACTACCATGCATCTCAGATATCTCTAATTTAAGTTTCACAGCACAATCCAAAGATATAAAGGAATGAGTCGCACCTGTGTCAATAATAGCTACAAGAGGAAAGCCATTAATATAACACGTACCTCGGATCAAACGATCATCTGCAGAAGTCTCAGAACCCCGATAAAGCAAAGACCTTGCCCCCCGACTGGTTCTCTCTCTTCGGCTTAGGACACTGTGGACTGATATGACCCACCTCTCCACAGTTGAAACAAGTCACAGTCTTCAACCGGCACTCTGCAGCCAAGTGACCACCTTTTCCACACTTGAAACACTTCTTCTCAGTACTGGTACACTCATGGATACGATGTCCAGCCTGACCACATCTGAAACACTTAGCAGGGGCACTGGAGTCTCCCCCACTAGGTCTCTTCATCCCACTCTGTCTCTGGAAACCCTTGCCAACTGCATACGGTTTTCCACGATCATTCTGATTCTTGCCTTTTCTATCAACCCTCTGCTGATAGCTCTCCGCTCTGGCCTTGGTCTCCTGTTCAAAAATCCTGCAACAGTCAACCAAGTCAGAAAACACTCTAATCCGCTGATACCCAATAGCCTGCTTGATCTCGGGACGTAACCCGTTCTCAAACTTCACACATTTTGAAAATTCCCCAGTAGCCTCATCATAAGGAGTGTAATACTTCGACAGCTCTGTGAACTTAGCAGCATACTCAAAAACAGACCGGTTGCCCTGCTTCAATTCTAAGAACTCTATCTCTTTCTTTCCTCTGACATCCTCCGGAAAGTACTTCCTCAGGAATCTCTCTCTGAACACCGCCCAAGTGATCTCAGCACTCCCAGCAGCTTCCAACTCAGTGCGGGCAGCAACCCACCAATCATCTGCTTCCTCTGACAGCATATGCGTACCGAACCTGACCTTCTGGTTATCGGCACACTTAGTCACTCGAAAGATCCTCTCGATCTCCTTCAACCACTTCTGAGCACCATCTGGATCGTATGCTCCCTTGAACATTGGAGGATTGTTCTTCTGGAACTCACTCAGTTGACGAGCAGCTCCCAAGCCCACAACATTCGGATTCCCTCCAAGTACTCCAGCTAGCATACCCAGAGCCTCAGCAATCGCAGCATCGTCTCTACCTCTTCCATCCATTCTATTCTGAAAGTCCAACAAGCTAAAACAATAAGTACTGATAGGGTTACACAACACCTATCCCGTACAGGGGAACAAAATAATTACGACTCGACTCGACCGACTATGCTCTGATACCACTAATGTAACACCCTTTTTAAAATACCCCAAACTTTTAAATTAAAACAACAAAATATAAATCAGATTAAATATGCAATTAAGGGTGTCACACTTGACACTTCACACCATTCATCAAAATAGCTTGTCATGCTCATTTATAAATCAAATTAAGACATTGCACAATTCGCAGCGGATAGAAGATCTAACAGTATGCAAACCATGTAACACATTACATGTAAAACTGTTCAACGACCAACAAATGAAACAAGGTAAAACATCCCGTCCCGATGTTACATCTACCAGAGCATGACCCACTAAGGAACTACACTAGACTCCAAGCACTAGCTTCTACTCAATCACTGCTCGTTACTTGAAACATAGTTGTAAGGGTGAGTTCCTCAATCGATATAATAAGCATTATAAAATATCATGTAATGCTAAGTAATTTAACACATATCATCACCCTAATCAGATCACACATTCAACAACGGCAACATCAACTCATAATCATAATCATACTCAACACCAACACAAAACGACACGTATAATATTGGAATACATCCATTCATATTATACGCCATACATACATTATGCAATGAGACTCCATGCATGCGGTACCGACTATTCGTGAACATATAGTTCAACCTCACCGATCAAATCCAGATACGACTACCAAGCTCACTAGTCCCACTCATTTGAGACCTAGTGACTCACTCACTAATTCCTCACCATGGGAATTAGCTACCACCCTGAAGGCCATGCTATGCACGCTAATCACCTAGCATGCAAACATCAACAACAATCCATAATAATTCACTCACTAATTCCTCACCATGGGAATTAGCTACCACCATAAAGGCCATACTATGCACGCTAAATCACCTAGCATGCAAACAACAACAACAATCCAAGATGGACATATGCTCACACTCTAAGCCATAAACAGTCCATTCACAATTGCATACATAACAGATACATTCACAGCATTATGCATACAATCATACATCATCAGCATATTTATCCCAGAATCACATCATGTCAAATAATCAATCACAGTATTAGCACACTCTACTAATACCTACACTACTCAAAACAACGGGAAATGGTCCCTACTATAGCATACATCAGCTAAATTACATTACTCAGCTGAAACGACCAAAACTGCACAACAACAGCTCAGAAAAATCACAATTCTGCCCATACGCGTATGCCTCATGCCCATACGCGTATGGCCCATTTTCTAGCCAAACCCATACGCGTATTGGCCTGTCCCATACGCGTATGCTACGTGTACCACTTCCTCATACGCGTACCAACAGAGACAAAACTACGTTAAAATCATCATCTTCCTCATCCATACGCGTATGGCCTCACCCCATACGCGTACCAACACAGGATACGCGTAATAGACGCGTATGGCGCGTATCAGCGCCAGTTTTTCCCCCCTCCAGACCATCTCATACGCGTATTGCCTAGTGCCATACGCGTATGACCAGAACCAGAATTTCCAGATCTGCTATGGGTTTTCTCTGCTACGAGGTTTCCCAAATCCAACCTCCCACAGTCCAATTTTTACACAGAATTCATTCATATCATCTAACACGAATCATACCCTATTCAATTTCACAAATTCTAACATTATTCCATCTAATTCTTACGAATCTTCTCCCATTATAACCCATATCTCGTTCATCCATCAGTTCCCAATTTAAAGCATTCATCATTCCAATTAGGGACCAATCAATGGTTTATCACTACCCATTACATGTTAACCCATAATACCCATTAAACGACGATAAACCCCCCATACCTGAGTTAATCCGGCAACCTTTTGCTTCCAGCTTTTTCCTTTCTTCAACCCTCGTTCTCTTGCTCTTTGCCCTTTTCCACTTTAGAGTCGTTTCTCTGTTTTCACGTGAAAACCCCCTTTTACCAAATGGGACCTTTTTATTTCCAACTCTATTATTCCAATAATAATAATAATAATAATCCAATAATAATAATCCAATTATTTAATTAAATTAATAATATACTATTAACTTAAATTAAATAATTATCATATTTTATCGGGGTGTTACAAATTTGACCTTTCTAAAAGAAGAAAAGTTGAAGAATACATCTTGAAATTGATCATTAAACTTGGATAACATTCATATAATTAAAATTGAGCAAGTCATGGTTCTTGGAAGTTGACCTTCTATCTAGGGCACATACAAAATCACCTATAATCTTTCACCATAAAAAATGACTTTCCAAGCAAACTTAGATCTTGATTCCAACATGAAAGTTGTTTAGAATGTCATGAATAGTAACTTTTCTCTTGGAATAATTTTAATATGAAAAAAATTGTAGGATATAGGGTCTAGGGAACCATTGATTTGACTAGTTGACTTTTTTGGTCAACCTCCTTGAACCAACTTGCAAAATTGAAGTTCTCTTGATCTTAGAGGCTAATGTAGGATAATATATTCTTATGATGAAGTTCAATGAAGTATCCCATAATATATTTGATTAGAGGTTGAAGAAACTTGTTGAGGATATCACACAAGATACCTAGATGAATTAGGGCTTCCTTGACAAACAAACTTCAAACTATTGAGGAGTTCTTGATCAAAATAACAAACGAAGAACATGTGGATCCATATATGACATTTAGAACTCAAAAGGATATTTTCTTGCTTGATACCTTGCACTAAGGGTCTCAAACCCTAGTTATGAGCTTGATGAGGCACTGGTGGACATACACACTACCTAAAAAAGAAACAAAGCTACACTAGACATATTTTTGGTATTTTGGTTAGTAAACAAAATAAAATAAAGTATGATACAATCACAAATGCTTGGTGATCTCTCCCAATGCAAACCCTATAAATGATAGGTGGGAAGGATACCAAGTTGTGATCCAAATGCCAATGCAATTATGATGAGATGGCATGAGGGATCTTAGGATCAAAATTGGGGTCTTACAAGTTCCTCTATTCTTATCCATTCTGTGATGGATATAATAGTAGGTATCTGCGAGCAAAGTGGGAACTAGATTCCGAAGCATAAAAATATGGATATATTTGATGTCCATAAAGTTGTCAACGTTAAGGAACAAGACTATGCCATAGATAAGTGAAGCGAGAACAACATTGAAAACAACCATACTCCTGACACTAGCAAGCATCCTTCTCCATTAAGAACTTAGTAGGTACACAGAGAATACCTCTTTTAGTCATAATATTAGAATCAAAGTCCCCTTTTATCTAATGCATAGACTCTTCAATGACTTGATACTTAGGAATCTCCTCTAAACCCTTGAATGGTATCTGATATGATATAGGTAAGCGTATGTTATAGGAATACTCCTCCAAAGTAGGTGTAAGCTGATAATCAACAAAACGGAAACACCTATACGTTGAATCATAGAACTGGACCAAGGTGTTAAGAACTTCATCTTCTACATCAGTGTTCAATACAGTCAGAAGTCTTCCATACCAGTCTTTGAAATCAGAAGGACTAGCCACCAAAGATCCTAGATTCCTTAACTCTTTCAATTCATGAGGTTTGGAACAGAACTGATGAGTGTTTCTCCTTCTAGAGTCCATACTCAAATTACTTACGATGTTTGCAAATAAAGTTCCTAAGTACCTTGAAAACCAGGTGAAAAAAAGATGTTCATGAATACGTGAATGCATGATCATTCCTAAAACACAAACATGGGGAGTTCAAAGGTTTAACATCACAAGCATGGAGTTAATTGGACAGGGTGACAACCATCCCATAGGGTATGTCCTATAGCTTTGGATGTCTCAAACAGTAACCAGGTTCTAAAAAATGTTACAGATTCATAAATCCATATTTCGGATATTACCGGTTTAATGACTTGCTCATAGAGCGATAATATTCTCAAGAGAACCTCGTTTGAGTGTAGTATTGTGTATCAACCAGACCAGACCTACAGCAGAAGGCTCACCACACTACATCGTAAAAGGCCAAGAGGGGTTAAAGTGTTCTACGGTCTCTCAGAATCTCGGACTCCCAGGTCGAAAATAATAATGCCATTATGACTACTCGCAAGACATTAGTACCTCTAAAGGGGTCTCATCTGAGCGGGGTTCTCATGCCAACCTAACAAGGCTAACACCAATAAGGTCAACCTGATTATAGCACCATCCTAGCTTAAGTGCACTCAAGTTAGGGTATGGGACTTATCTCACCACACATATATCACCAAGCACCCACAAATAAAAACAACAAACAAAAAGCAACAACATAAACACATATAAACAAGCTAGGCTTAGCACACTTAGAGATTGTTCCCCAGCACAGTCATCAGCTGTCGCAGAGGGAAAAAATTGAGGTTAAGCTATTGCTTAACTTAACTCATAAAAACAAGAGTCGCCATCGAACTTTATTGTTTCCAAAAGGGAATGGGAAAAAGGTCGAACAAAACCCACAAAAAGATAAAATAAAAGAGAAATCTAGATATCGGGGTTGATTGTGCAAGGGGAAGGTATTAACACCTCTCACATCTATGGTACTCCTTAGGAACCACTTGCAAAGTTATGTTTATGAGAAAGTTGTGATGTTTGTAAATTGATTTTAATTTGAAAATATATTTTGTTGCAGTTGAGTGGAAAAACTCAGCTTACTACCCATAAGTATGAGGAAATGAGCATTTGCATCATCTTGATATGAAGGATTTTTACTTCTACTTTCTCACAAGCACGTCTCAACGTTCAAGTGGAAAATGTCAATCATTTCTCAACATATTGTAGAAGTATTAGTGGTTTGCATCAATACAAGAATAGACTAATATCCAATCTTTTTTAAAAAAGGCTCTTAAAGAAAAAGTGGACAAAGGCACAAAAAGATGTTTTGATGAGGTTTGTCTTTTTTAGGAGTTTGAAAGAAAGAGTTTAAGCATGCTTAATTTTTTTTTCATTTATTGAGAAAAATATTTTTTGGATCACTTGAAAAGTCAAGATTTATTAAGAAAAGAGAGAGATTTCAAAACAAGAGGTTTATTTTAAATAGGGAAAAGTTTTGAAAATTGAATAAGTGGGAAGGAGATGAAGAGACTATCCTAAAGTGTAAATTAAATGACATGAAATAAAAGGTCTCATTGTAAGGTAGCCCAAAGAAAACCTTTGTGTGTGAAAGTGTACTAACCACAAGATGGAGCAAACATTTGACATTGGTCAAAACAAGAATTCCTTTCCCTTTTGATTGAGCCATAAGATAAAAAAACACATAAGCAGATGAATATCAAAAGGTCCAGATGAATAACAAAACCACAAAGATACAAAGAAACATCTGAGTCCTGAATTGAAGATCAAAGGGTCCAGAGGGATCACAAAGTCTGAGATGAATCACAAAGTATAAAATATACTCCAAGCAAGGGGAAATCACTAAGTCCTAAGGTCCAAAGTCCAAAATACTCCTCAAGCAAGGGATAGTAACACAAATTCCATAAGATCAAATTAAATCTTTTTAGGGTTTTGGCCATCTTGTAATGTTTTTATCCTTTTAAAATAAGAAAGCAAAATAAAAAAATAAGAGGCAAGAATGTAAATCACATAAGTGTAAATGACATAAATGTAAGGAGCATAAATGTAAATGTTAAGAGGTTAGATGTAACAAGTAGTGATCATGAGGAAAGAAATGTATAAGGAAATCGTGTTAGAGTATTGATACAAAATCAAACTCTCAAGGCATAAAGCACAATTGTCCAAAGCTCGAAGAACAAAGAATAGAACAAAAGGGAAAAATGAAGGCAAACTTGAGTATTTGACTTAGGATCCACTGTCAAACAGATCCAGGGACCCAAACATAAGGAACAACCTAGAGATAACCCATGAATAACTCAAAGTGTTAAAAATATGATCAAATGGTCACCTATCAACATATTGAATTAGAGAAGATTGAATCAACCTAAGAGACCACTTATGAATGAGTTGGAATATAAAAGCATTAATCAACCAAGTCAACAACTCAAGCTCAAACATCAAGTTGCACAAAGATCAATAAAAAAAGGATTTAAAATTGATTAAAAAGGAAAATTAAAGAGAAAATTCAAATCAAGAACCAAAACATAAAATAAATAGTTGAGAAAATTATGAGAAGTCAAGAAAAACATGAATAATTAGATCTCAAAAGTTAGATGCAAAAATGTTTGAAAATTATCAAAATTAAAATGGAAAATGAAAATTAAATGAAAAGTAAAGGAAAATATCAATTAAATGCAAAAATGGTTTTATAAAATTATGCAAAAAAATATATGTGATGCAAAATATTTTTATGCAATTTCTATTGAAAATTTGGATCGAAATGAATTAAAAATCAATCAAAATAAAACCAAACAATAAAAAGAAAGTAAAATGAAAATATAAATAAAAATAAAATAAAACATGTTTGCATTAGGGCGTCAACGACTACTTTATTTGAAAAAACACACGCATGCCCACTTTATCTTCATCCTTGGTTTGATTTCTTCAAATCACGAACTAGGTGTTTTTAGCATGAATCAAGCAGAATTCAACATCAATATCCATCAGCGTCCATGTATCCTTACTTCAGAGCCATTGATTCGCTATGAGAAAAGAGAATTTGCTCAAGAACTCGAAGAACCCTAGTTCTTCAAAGTAAAATTAAATGATGAATAAGAAGAATAAATTCCTGGTAAATGAGGGCTTTTGATCAATGAATCAAGACGAAAACACTAGTAACTTGTTTCCTCAGAAATGTAACTCGTATCTACCTTTCCTATTGAAGCTTTAGAAGTCAAAAATATTGATTTGGGAGCCTGGTTCCAAGGAGTTTCAAGCCATGACAATACTTCAGTCAGCTTCAGAAGGTGCCGATGAGTAATTTTAGGCAAAGAAAAAAATCTAAAAGAGCTTGAATTAGAGAAATGGTTAACTATTTTTTTAAGGTATCGGGTTCAAATGGTTTCAGGGTTTCTTTGTCATGAAATTCGTGACCTGAAAGTTACGCAAGAAGCAGAGTCCATGGTACCATGTTTGAGCTTAGGCCAAATGAGATTCACTCGTGCGTTTTGAGTTTTCCTTTTTGCCAAATGATCTCCTCATGGTGAAGAATCAAATGCAAAAAGAATCAAATCAAAAGGATGCTTGAGTTGAAAATGGCATGGATGGAAAGTTGGGTTCGTGACCTAAAATTCTAGGCCAGGCATTAGGTCGACCAGGTGTTGGGCATACTTTTGTGCACACATGGGCATCTTAGAAAATTCCAAAATTTATGGAATTAGAGGAAAATTTGATGTTTGGCCCTTGAAGAAAAGTTATAGGAGAGTTCAAATATGACATTTGGCTAAATGTAGATTCCAAAAATGTTGAGAAATGAGAAAGTTATGGTGTTTGGCCCAACTGACATGCCACACTTGATTTTAGGTCAACCAAACATGTACCAACTTATGATTTCTTGCTATTTCTTGCATCCAAAGGCCCAATGATGAACACTTGCATACCAAATGAAAGAAAATTGATTACCACTTGAAAATTCTTGATAATTGCTTGAAAATTGGATGAAGATGGCATGGAAATAAACACATGAACCATACTTGAATAAACTTTGAAATTAGAACTTCTCTTGATCAAATGATGTTGCATGAAGCTTGACATGAATTTGATCTAAGATTATAGGTCATGCCTTGAAGTAAAAGATATTATGGTCCACTTGTCGACCAAACTTTGACCTTGGGACTCAAAACCCTAATTTAGATACACAGATCATTCGACACAGACACATAGAGCTCTCATACTTCCTCCCTTTCACAACTTTGAAGCTTTAGGTTCCTTGCTACTTATTTTCGACTTTAGCACTTCACTTGAACCGTGAATCTTCTCCTTGATGAGGCTTGAGATAAGTTTTCAAGATAGGCACCATCATCATATACATATCTTGATTAGAGATCTTCATTAGCTTCACCAAAAATTATTTGACATTTTGTGTTGTCCTCCAAAAGTAGGCTTTTACATCTTGATCTCCAAGCACCATAACTTGATCACCATATAGATGATATTGATCAATACTTTTGATGAATACTTAACTTAATAGTATTTTCATGATCAAAACCAAACAGGTTGTTATAGACATCATACGTGTAAATTTTGCTGAGGGGCATGAGTAACCTAGTCGAGATTTATCCCTCTTACATATTAATGAGTATTATCTATGGGCCTCTGAATTGAGTATGATTCTAAAGTACATGACAATGCTCAAATAAGTCAACATGAGATATTGAGATTATTTGTTGTAATCAATTATACTCAAGTATTTAGGAATATAATATTAGACTATAAAAGGCTGACATATTCTATGCCTTGTGTTCAAAATAGATATAAGGGTATAAGGATAATTATGCATATGATCATTATTATATAAAGGTTATGTAAAATCACATTACATCCTTGTTACTTGGATAACAATAATGTGTTGGTATATACTACTTATTATTTGTAATATTTATAAGTGATTTAATATTATTGTCAATGTTACAAGAACCTGCGGGGTCACACAGATAGAGTACTGTCAATTGAATGAATTGTTAAGTTAAATAATATTTAAATTAATTAGATGATAATTGTTATATTTAGTACATTAACATAAATACAATTCATTTGATTAAGTATGATTTACTTAAATAAGAGAATTAGGATTTTAGTCGCTCTCTATATAAATAGAGAATGTTTTCCCCTATGAATCCTAATTTTCGCCTTTCTTAGAAAATGGATAGCATTGCATTCCACTTTTGTGCTCACATGGAATTCATAGAGATGATGGTATATCCTACACTCATGATCAAAGATAAAGCATACTTCAAGAGTTAGAAGTTTGATAAATTTTACATAATGAAAAGTAAAAGAAACATAATGGGAATATTCCATGTTCATGATCACAAATAAGGCATGCTTCGAGAGGTATTCCTAAAATCCTTACTTTGATAATTGTTTTGTGATTAATTATTTAATAAAGATTCGTCTATCTGTTTGTTCTTCTAAGAGGATTTTTTTTGAAAACCCTTTTAAATCCCAACAACTTGTGCATCTCCTCCTTTTCAACTTTACCTCTTTGACTTTGCTTTTAGTTAAGCATAAAATGTATAGCATGTGGAATAGAAACTAGCTTTTCCTTCTCCGTGTTAAACAAGTCCAATACCTATTTGATATATTTTTCTTGTGATAGCCAAAACTTTTGCTCCTTCGGAGCACAGTGGATGGACATACCAATAATATGAATTGAGGTTTACACGTCTTTCATAAGAAAAATGCTTCTTTATTTCATTCTTCAATTTTATAATCTTGTTTCCATTTTGTCCTACAATCAACATATCATTAACATAAAAAGTATTATGATGAATTCACCAACAAAAAATATCTTCATAAATACATAATGATCAAAATTAGTGTTTCAGTATCCATCCTCAATCATGAAGGAATCAAACTTCTTCTACAATTGACATGGTTCCTAATTAAGTCCATATAGACTCTTCTTGAACTGACATACCAAATCTTGTTTGCGTTTGAATTTGAATCCCTCTAGTTTCACCATGTAATTTTTTTTCTTTCAGACTACCATGAAGAAATGAATTATTCATATCCAGTTGTTCCAATTCTAGATTCAAACTCGTATCCCAACCAAGCACCACTTAAATTGACGATATCTTTACCACAAGTGAAAAAATATCTTCAAAGTGAATTCATTTCTTCTGGCTAAATCCTTTCACGAATAATCTAGACTTGTACTTGGGTCGTAAATTACTATCTTCACTCTTAAACTTGTACACCAATTTGTTTTTCAGTGGTCATTTATCTTTTGGTAACTCTACCACTCTATTTAATATATCGTAGCTTCTTCATTAGATGCTTATTATATCCCCTCAATAAGTAGCAGATACTCTATTTCAGAATATTTAGTTTATGATTTAGGCACCCTGACCAAACTTAATAATTGAGGATCTTAAATATCTTGTTATTCTTCCTCATAGTCATAACCCATATCATCATCGGTACCACTGTTCTTTTTACCATCAAATAATTTTTCATTTTTGGCATCTCCAACGTATTCTATTGCACCTCCCTATAATTCACTATAAGAGGAACTTGATCTGATTTTATTGATGTTTTGTACAACTAATAGACTTAACACCCTTCTGAATATCTTTAATATTTTGTTTTTCAAAGAAGACAACATCTATGCTTCTAATAATCCTTTTATAAATAGGATACCTTAGCCGTACTCAAATTCATCATATCCATATCCCAAGAAGATACATTCTTTCGACTTGAAGTCACCTTTAAATGGTTGTAAGACACATATTTATTTGGCACAAACTTGTTTGGAAAAACACCATTCAACACAATTAAAGGAATTTTTTTATCTAATCAACTGCAGTCATCAAGCCTCACTCCAAAAAGTCTTCGGTAGTTTGGCATGAGATAGCATACTCTCACTCTTTTGACAATAGTTTTGTTCATTCTCTCAGCCACTCCATTATGATTAGGCGTTTATTGAACATATTTTTCATCTCATATTAAGTTATATATATAATAACATTTTAAATCTCCTATAAAGTATCTTTCATAGTTAGTGCAAACACATTCTAACTTCTTTCCTGTTTCTCTCCCAACACTAGTGTGAAATTGTTTGAATACTACAATCACCTAGTTTTCTTACTTTTTTTAGGGCATACACTTAAACTTTGATAAAGTGGTCATCATTAAAGGAAACAAAATAACTTGAAACTCCTCGAGTACTAATGGTCATTGGGCCACAAAACATTAGAATGAACCAAATCTAAAACATTTGGTCTTTTATGTGGGGCCTCATAGAGAAATGACACTTCTAATAGGATAACTTTATTAGGCCTAAAAGGATATGGTCCATGAGGAAGAAATACAAGTCAAACTCATTGGTGTTGAGAGAGTACCACAGTAGCACCATATGTTGACCGAAGGAACATTAGACGAGTAGTACAATAGTGCCATAGGTCTCTTGGGGTATACTGAAAGGCATTTTTATTGGCATTGAGCCATCCGGAATGATTTTATGATTTAACTACTTATTGAACATGTGTAATTATGTGTACCTGCGTTAACGGGTTAAAGAAGCCAGTCAAGGAGGAAGGCCATAATCCCCATGATTATAGGATAAATTGTTCTTATATACTCCACTAGACATGACAACGAGGCGGGTCGGGGACGGTATTCACCTCCCTCAAATCAAAACCTGAATCCCCAAACATTTCTTGTCCCTCGCCTCGATCCCTAACAAGGATGAAGAATTAAAATCTAAAACCGTCCCAAACAGGTTAGGGTTATGTTCAGGCTTTACTATGTAAAACACATATAATGACGGTTGTGAAACACATATAATGACGGTTTCACGTCCATTGTTAGGTAGTGTGTGATTGTATGATGCAAGTTTCCAAAAATTGTGAGTGACTCTGGTTATAACTTAGTTAGCCTACTACTTATAACAACGGTTATAGAAAACAACTATTGTGAAACAACTTAGTTAGCCTGCTACTTTATCTCTCTCTCTCTCTCTCTCTCTCTCTCTCTCTATATATATATATATATATATATATATATATATATATATATATATATATATATATATAGTTTTCAACTTTATAATGTTCCTGTATTTTTAACCTAGATATTTCTGAATCGTATTAGACCAGAAACAACAATACACTCATTTGTGAATTGAATTAGACCAAAAACTGTATTACATCAATGATACAATTCCATTAGGAACCAAAAATTGTATATTACATCAAAACTAAAATGGCACAAAATAACCTATAATGTACACATCATTACATTAAATAATAGTATCTTGTTGTCTTGATGTCTTGACTTCAAACACCTATAATTTCAAATGATAATAGTTGTTAGAAAATAACATCATTATAAATTATAATATACAATAAATTATGAATGAATAATATAAAATACTTACTTGTTAATTTTTCCATATGCATTCATGATTATCATTACGAATAGAATGTACGTCATCTCTATCAACTTCTTCATATGAAATAGGCACTTGTGTTGCATAAGAATGAATGGAAGAAATATCAAAAAGTTTATCATCACTATGAGGAATGTGTTTTCCTTTGAGAACAATTGACCATCTCTTCGATAAGTCTGTATGGTTTGTCACATAAAAAACTTGTTTTGCTTGAGTAGCCATGAAGAATGGTCGGTCATATAGGTTTCATTGGCAAGGTTAACCTATGTGAATCATAACTCATCAGTTTGTAAACCATTATTATTGGGAACCCACTTGCGTTTAAGTAAAGTCACTTTGAAAATAACATAATAAATATCCAAACTCTCCTCAATGACCTTGTGGAACATGGTGGTTGCTAAAATAGGATTCTTATCTTTTGAAATAGAGAAATACATGGATTCAGCCTCAACCATAACCCCACTGTTTTGCATTGTACCTTGATCATCTTTTGCTTTTGTATAAAAGAAAAAATTAGAAATGTTGTATGTCTTCCAAGTTATCACAGTAAAGTTTGGCATATATGACAACTATTTAATTTTCTCGGATGCACCATCATCGTTAGCACTTTATTACAATTAATATTGAAGAATAAGCATAGTTTGGTTATAGTTACTCTTACATATTTTGGAAGGATTCCACGGATAGCCACTGGTAAAAGTTGTAGCATCAAGACATGACAATCATGAGATTTTAAGCCAACTAACTTAAGATCTTTAATTGATA
The DNA here is from genome assembly GCF_024323335.1 of Lathyrus oleraceus. Taxonomy (NCBI): domain Eukaryota; kingdom Viridiplantae; phylum Streptophyta; class Magnoliopsida; order Fabales; family Fabaceae; genus Lathyrus; species Lathyrus oleraceus. The sequence goes on from NC_066584.1 coordinate 230,723,376, forward strand.
CAAGTTTCTTATTCTTATCTTGTGTAATATTTGCTTATTGTTAGAAGAATTATTCATTACTGTAATCATATTATTGCTAAGATAATTACTCAAGTGACTTGTGAAGTCTGAAAACTTGAGAGGGCTAAGGGATCATTATTCTCTTAGACGGTTGTTTGTGTAATCTTTCAAGATTAGTGGATTAAGTCTTGTTTGAAGGTGTAATCACCTTGGCCGGGTGGACTGGAGTAGCTTTGAATTTCAAGCGAACCAGTATAAAATTTTGTGTTGAATTCTTTTGTTTCTACGTGTGTTTAAGTTCTAAAAAGTTTTTATTTTACAAAAACAATTCAACCTCCCCCCCCCTTTATTGTTTTATCTACCTTCAATTGGTATTAGAGATTCGGCTCTGTTATTGATTTTCTAATCAAACACTTAACAATGTAGAGAGATCCAGCGTGAGAAAAACACTATGGCCAACACCAATGAAAGAGATAGTTAGAATGATAAACCTCAAATCTTTGATGGAGAAAATTTTGATAACTGGAAAGATAGAATTGAAAGTTTCTTTTTGGGCTATGATGTTGAACTGTGGGACATAGTTACTATTAGCTACATACCTCCTGTATCTGACGCTGGCGTTGCCATTTCCAGAATCAAGATGACATATGATCAGAAGCACGACTTCAAAAGCCATCATAAAGCCAGAACAATACTGGTGAATGCCATTTCCTACAATGAATATGAAAAGATCACCAACAGGGAAACAAATAAAGAAATACTTGACTCCCTGAGGATGACTCACGAAGGAAATTCTCAAGTCAAAGAGACAAATGCTCTGGCTTTAATTCACAAGTATGAAGCCTTCAAGATGGAGGAAGATGAAGCTATAGAGGTAATGTTTTCTAAATTTCAAACTTTAATTGCAGGACTCAAGGTTCTAGACAACGGCTACACGACTGCAGATCATGTCAAAAAGATAGTCAGAAACTTGCCAAAGAAGTGGAGACCCATGGTCACAGCATTAAAATTGTCAAAGGATCTGAACAATATCATCCTTGAAGAACTCGTTAGTTCACTCAGAAGTCACAAGATAGAACTTGAGGAAGATGAGCCTCAAAAGAAGATCAAATATGTAGCACTAAAGTCCAGATCTGAAAGACGCAAACCAGAAAGGAACAAAGCCTTCCAAGCTGAAGAGGAAGACAATGACGACTTTGAGAAGGAAGACTCTGACGATGAAGAAGAGTTATCCCTTTTGACTAGAAGAGTAAAAAAACTCTGGAGAAAAAGGGATAATAACTTCAGAAGATCAAGACCCAAGGGAGATCGCTCAGAATCAACTTCCATAGGTAAATCTAACAAAGAAATAACATGCTATGAATGTAAGGAAACACGTCATTACAGAAACGAATGTCCAAAGCTGAAGAATGAAAGCTCCAGAAAAGAAAGTTTCAAGAAAAGCTCCTTCAAGATCAAAAAGGTATTGATGGCCACCTGGGACGACAGTGGATCTAATTCCTCTGAATCAGACTCTGAAGAACAGGCAAATGTTGCATTCATGGCTACCACCTCTAGAAACACATCAGAGGGTTAATCTGATCCTGAAGAGGTATTTTTCTATCTTTCTCGCTCTGACCTTGAATCATGCCTTTCTGAATCTTTGAGCTCATATCAGAAACTTCAACAAAAATTTAAAGCACTTAAAAGGGTCCTTGAAGGAACCATCGAAGAATGTGATAAGCTTGAGATGACAGTTTCAGAACTAAAAGATGAAAATCTAAGTCTGACAAAAGAAAGAGATTCCACAAATAAACAATGTTTAATACTTGAAGAAGCTTTATCTCAAGCCCCACAAACTTCTAACACAATGATATATAAATATGAAAAATCTTTTCAAATGTTTCTGAAAAATGGGATAGAAAGAAGCAGAATGGCATCCATGATTTATGGAGTCAGCCAGAATAATAAAGGACCCAAAAGATGAAACTTCCCCAGGATAAGATTGTTTATGTTGCAAATATCTTATGATCCTAGTGAAGATAAAACTTCCACAGATGACAAACCCAAATCTCATTTTTCTTATCACCGCACACATGTACAAGCACAACATTTTGATAATGCTAGAAAACCCAAAGTTCTAAGAAACTCTGGGAAAACTACTCACAAAAGACCCAAAAGATTCTGGGTACTAAAGGATAAGATTGTTTATGTTGCAAATATCTTATGCAACAGACTTAAGACACCAATCATGGTACCTGGACTCTGGATGCTCGGGACACATGATGGGAAGAAAGTATATGTTCCAAACCCTGGAACTTAAAGATGTTGGCTTCGTAGGTTTCGGAGGAAATCAGAAAGGAAGAATCAGAGGCTCTGGAACTATTGGTAATGGAACTCTTCCCTATATATCTGATGTTCTCTACGTAGAAGGATTAATGCATAACCTGTTATCAATAAGCCAATTAAGTGATAACGGTTATGATGTAATCTTCAATCAAAAAACATGTAAAGCAATTAATCAGAATAATGGAACCGTTCTATTCATTGGCAAGAGGAAAAACAACATTTACAAAATAAATCTTTCAGATCTAAAAGATCAAAATGTTAAATGTTTGATGTCTATTCACGAAGAGAAATGGGTATGGCATAGACGCTTGGGCCACATTAGCATGAGAAAACTTTCTCAGCTAAATAAACTCGAGTTAGTCAGAGGTCTACCTAAGCTGATGTTTTTTTTAGATGCTCTGTGTGAGGCATGTCAGAAAGGAAAGTTTTCTAAAACATCTTTTAAAAAGAAAAATGTTGTTTCCACCTCAAAGCCTCTGGAACTTCTTCACATTGAGCTTTTTGGGCCTGTTAAGACAGCGTCAGTCAATGGGAAGAAGTATGGACTAGTCATTGTTGATGATTTTAGTCGCTGGACATGGGTAAAATTCCTAAAGCAAAAGAGTGAGTCTCACTCTGTATTCACTAGCTTCTATTCTGAAGTGTAAAATGAATTTGACTCTAAAATTATCCGAGTCAGAAGTGATCATGGTGGCGAATTCGAAAATATGTTCTTTGAAGAGCTGTTTGACTCAAATGGAATATCCCATGATTTCTCCTGTCCTAGAACTCCACAACAAAATGGAGTTGTAGAAAGGAAGAATAGGACACTCCAAGAAATGGCCAGAACCATGATCAATGAAACAAACGTGGCTAAGCACGTTTGGGCTGAAGCAGTAAATACAGCGTGTTATATTCAGAATAGAATCTCTATCAGACCTATTCTGGAAAAGACTCCCTATGAACTGTGTAAGGGAAGAAAACCCAACATTTCTTATTTCCATCCTTTTGGATGCTCTTGTTTTATTCTCAATACTAAAGAACATCTGAACAAGTTTGATTTAAAAGCACAAAAATGTATTATGTTAGGATACTCAGAATGCTCTAAAGGCTATAGAGTATACAACACAGAAAACAAAATTGTGTAAGAATCAATACATGTTAGATTTGATGATAAGCTTGACCCTGAAAAGTCAAAGCTAGTTGAGAAACTTGAAGATTTGGAGATAACTCTTGCAGGCTCTGACGAAAAGACTAAAGCATCATCAGAAGAATCTGAGAAACAAAATACAAATGCAACTGAAGTTTCAATTATCCAGAAAAGATCAAACATTCTTCCTAACGGCTTTGAAGATTTGATTCTGGGAAACAAGGATGAACCTGTCAGAACTAGGTCAACATTTAAAGTATCTGAAGAAACTCCTCTAGGATTAGTATCTCTAATCGAGCCTACTTTCTGTGATGAGGCACTTCAAGACAATGTCTGGGTTCTGGAAATGAAAGAAGAACTAGATCGATTCTCAAAGAATGATGTCTGGGATCTTGTCCCAAAGCCTAAAGGAACTCACATTATTGGAACAAGATAGGTATTCAGAAATAAACTGAATGAAAAAGGAGAAGTAGTCAGAAATAAAGCACGATTGGTGGCACAAGGTTACAGTTAATAAGAAGGCATTGACTACAATGAAACCTTTTCCCCAGTCGCCAAGTTAGAATCTATTCGCTTACTTGTTTCATTTGCTGTAAATCATTCCATCAAACTATATCAGATGGATGTCTAGAGTGCATTCCTTAATGGTTATATATTAGAAGAAGTGTATGTCAATCAACCTCCAGGATTTGAAAATTCTAAATGTCCAGAACACGTTTTTAAACTAAAGAAATCATTGTATGAGCTAAAACAAGCTCCTAGAGCTTGGTATGAAAGATTGAGTAACTTTCTCCTGGAACATGATTTTTTTAGAGGAAAGGTTGACTCTACACTCTTTTGTAAAAACATTAGAAATGATCTCATGATATGCCAGATATATGTTAATGACATTATTTTTGGTTCAACTAACCCCTTTGTATGTCAAGAATTCTCTGAGCTAATCCATGCAGAATTTGAAATGAGCTTAATGCAAGAACTAAAGTTCTTCCTGGGAATTCAAATCAATCAAGCCTCAGAAGCTACCTACGTATATCAAAGTAAGCACGTAAAAGACATTCTGAAGAAATTCGTAATGGCAGAACGCAAACCTACTAAGACACCCATGCATCCAACCTGCATTCAAGAGAAAGAAGAAACTAGTCAGAAGCTCTATTATGGTATGATAGGCTCTCTTCTCTATCTGACTGCTACACGCCCTGATATTCTTTCTAGTATATGTCTTTGCACCAGATTCCAATAAGATCCTAGGGAATCTCACTTAACAGTTGTTAAAAGAATCCTAAGGTATCTTAAAGGAACCCATAACCTTGGCCTGATGTATGAGAAAACATCAGAGTACAGGCTCTCTAGTTATTGCGATGCAAATTATGTAGGGGACAGAATCTGGAAAGTGTCAGTTCCTAGGAAATAATCTGATATTGTAGGCCAGCAAAAGACAGTCAATCATCGCCCTGTCTACTGCCGAAGGAGAATAAATATCAGCGTCACTCTGCACTACTCAGATGCTCTGGATGAAAAATCAACTAGAAGACCTTCTGATCTTTTAGAGTAACATTCCTATCTTCTATGATAATACTTCTGCCATCTGTTTATGTAAGAATCCTATCTTGCATTCTAGAGCTAAGCACATAGAAATAAAACACTAGTTTATCAGAGACTATGTTCAGAAAGGGGTAATATCATTAAAATTTATTAATAATGGGCTGACATTTTTACTAAACCTCTCGCTGAAGAAAGATTCTCTTTTATTTCGAAAAATTTAAACATTAAAATTTGCTCAAAATAACCCAAATGTGCTTCTCTTAAATAGCAAAATAAGGCTATGAATTAAACTTTTGGTATCTGGATCTGACTCTGATACTTCTACTAGTTAGTAGTTATCTGAATCAAAAATCCTCAGGATCCAATCCTTTGGTATTCTTGAAAATCATATAAATCAACATGTGGGGCATCATGCGTCTAACTTTGGATCTTCTAGACAGCTGTCTAGCAGAAATCAAGAGACAGACCCTTGAAATCTCCTCGAGCAGTGTGTTGATTTAGGGATTAGACCTCATCATGGGCTGTAATCGTTTCTCCCCTAAGCGTGTAAACTTGTATAAAGTGCATCATTAATTTCATAACTTCTAAACTACCTCTAACACTTTCATTTTGCATGCATCTATTTGGGTATTAATACTTTTCACTCATCACAAGCTCACACTTTACCCTCACGCCCTACACAAACCCTCTCTCTCTCTCTCTTAGTGAATCATCTTCATCAAGGTCTTCATCATCTTTAAGCAAGCTCTTAATCTTTCAAACCATTTTCAAAATTTTCTACATGGATGCTTAACAACAATCCGTCTACAACTACTAACTATAGATGGATTCAACTAATCAAACACCCATTTCTACTCAACAAACAACAGCAACTACTAGTGTCGTCTCAACCCCCGTCTACAGAGAACCCCACATTCTTGACCATGAACCTCAAATCCATCTTGCAACACCATTTGAAAAGCTTGAGGTACTGTGCGAATCGCTGGTAGATTTTGACAATATGAAGCGTAATGGCATAAACCTTACTGAGGAGTTAAGAATGCAAGGGTGGGAAACCTACTTTCAGAGACTCTACGGTCCGGTGTACACCTATCTGGTGAAGGAGTTCTGGCTTTTCGCAGACTCAGATGATGACTATATCGTCTCTCACGTTCTGCAAGTAAAAATAGTCATCACTGAGAAATCAATAGCCTTCCTTCTGAACATGGAAAAGACAAGAGGAAGAAGAATCTATAACATTAATCCTAGGGCAAAGTATCTGTTCTAGAAAATATCCCCCGCCATCTTTCAATAGAACGCTGAGGGCAAACACTCCAAGAAAAAAGAACTTCATCAGAATATCCACTTCTGGCTGAAGATCATCCTGGGCACCATCCATCACCGCCCTGAATTAAACTCTTTTGACTACATCAACACGGATCAGAAGTGCATCCTTTACTGCATCCACAAAGGGCTGAAACTGAATCTTCCAGCACTGGTCTTCAAGTATCTCATAGATTCTGTCAAAGATACTAGAAATAATATGAATCCCAAAACCTACATCACCCTGGGAAGACTCATTTCAGATGTTCTGATCGAGAGAGGGTTGGTGGATCACCTGATCTATCACAAACTGATGGAGGATGTCACTGTTGACATTGGAAGACGTCTGAATGCTCGAAATCTGAAGAGTATGGGGGTAGTTGAGCAAGTCAGAGCTAAACCAACTCTAGACACTTCCTGGGAAGCACTGAAGGACTAAAGGAAGATTCCCAACGGTCTCTATCTTTTCTCAAAGATTGACCCTCCAAAAGTAGTGGCTCACTATCTGAATGACCTTGCAAGCCAAGGGGTGGATATTTCTGAGTTCTTTCATGGACTGGCTGCCTGAGCATCCACCAAACTTCATGAAGAGGATGAGAGAGCCCTCTGAGAAGTCCAAGAAGGCAAATAAGGCAAAGTTGGGAGAAACCTCTGGGTCAAGACCTCCAGTCCCTCTGGCTAATTCTCCAAGTAAGTTTATGCCTCCTTCTTGCTCTGTTAAATTAAAGCATATTTCTTATTCTCTCCCCCAAAACACTCCCATTTACACCCCATCAGAAACCCCTCCCTCAACCACCAGAACTACTAACCCACCACCCCTCAAATTCAATCTTGCAACCACTACCCTACCCGTTTCTGAAGCAGAAATGCTGAACGAAACCACCTCACCATGATCTTCCTCACCTTCCTCCCCACCATACTATATTCTCATATCAGACAACGAACCATCTGACCCCCAATCCCCCACTCTAACTCAATATCAGGAGCATGCTCTAGCCTCACAGCACCCATTACAACCAGAACCTGAACCTGAAGTCACCTCTCCACCCCCTGAATAACAAAATTCACCTCCATTTGATCAACCTCAAACACCAACCCCAGAACAAGACACTAATCCACCTCCTAAACAACAAGTACTCTCACCATCTGAACATCAACCAAATCCATAACCTGAACAAACGACACCACCTCCCTCTGATATTCCCTCGCCACCAACCTCTGATGCCATCATCACTCCTACTCAAGATCCCACTGACACCAATCCAACTCCACCATCCTCCCAGCCACTAACTCTGAACTAGAAACTGCCTTCCCCACATTAGAATAAGCAATAACTGTATTTACAGAGTCTTCAGTGGAGAAGTTCAAGTCTCTGTCTGTCAACTCTGGCATCAGTGATGATCCCTCTATAGTGAGGATCCCCTAGAACAGAGTGATCATACGAATGACCTTTGAAGCCTTCAAATTGAAAGGCCTCTCTAAACAAGTCCACAACGACTTCATCATAGATGCTGGAATAAGGATACATACTCGCTTGGCCAGAGAGGCTGAGGAAAAGGCCAGGAAGGAAGCAAAAGAGAAAGCTCTCCTGGAAGAAGAGAAAAGAATCAGATAAGTTAAAGAGAAGGTTGCGGATGCTGCTGAGGCTGACACAAAAGCAAAAGCCGAAGCTGAAGAAGCAGCACGCATTGCTGCAGAGGAAGCATCCTAGGCTAGTGTTGATGCTTTGACTTAAGGGGATAAATCTAACTCTGGTTTTGCCCTACTGGTCTTAAAGACTCTGGAGGAACTGCAAAAGGAATAACAAGTGGTACGGGCAAGGTTGGATCACCAGGATTTCGTCAACACCAACATTCAGAATCTGCTGACTCAGCTGCTCCAAAGGATGCCTCCGCCCCCAAACCCCTAGGCACTTAGGCTCTTTGCTTGTTGCTTTTCTTCTGATGTTTTTTTCTTATTCTTTCTAATATATGCTTTCTTTGCTGCCTATCTGTACCTGTTTTCTCTTATATATAAATATCCAATTCCTACCTATATTTCTATGTCTTTTTTATTCTGACAAAAAAGGGGAGAACTAAAACAACTTTGATGAAAATATATATCTAAACCTCTTAAGGAACTGCGAACATTAAATATCTTAATGACTTATTAGAACTAAAGTTATGGAGGATAATAGCTAAGGTACAAAACCAACTACCACACAAGGAAGGTCTGGTAAGAACATCTGTTAAATCTGATGATCTAACTCAGGGGGAGTCCATTCTCTTTATCTGATTCTGAGATATTACTTACTATTTCATCATCACTCTGACTTGTTTTGTCATCATCAAAAAGGGGGAGATTGTAAATACAAATTTAGTTATACAATGTATCTCTAAGATTTAGATGATAACAAAGGATGAAACAAAAATGGTACCCTAACGAAATTTTTCTAAGTGTGCAGGACTCTAATCAAAACAATCAGATAAGACAATCATCAGATATAGAATCCGGTGCTAAGATGCTACTCAGAAGATACGCGACTAAGAAGCTCTGACTCTGATCAAACGCATGTGTTAGCTAAACTAAAGAAGTCAAACACTCTGAAGGGGAAGAATGACTCTAGACTCTGAAGACTTACGCTCTGAAGAAGTCAAATAAAGAGAAACTCTGAAGACAATCAGCAACAAGCATCCTCTGAAGTTGCAATCGCTAAATGAAGACTCTGACTTTAGGATCCTCTGATTCAAGAAAGCTTAACATTGAAGAAACTCGCCTATGGAAAGAAACTATTTTTAGAAGAAAGTTATGGCACTCCAAATACAGCTTTAGAAAAAACACGGAGATTAATGACATTAATCATCCTTCAATGCTCAAGATTCTGACATTAACATCACTTAACGGTCTGCCCACTACTCCTATATAAAGGACGGAACACCACCTAAAGAATACACCTGAAATACACGAGAATACAACACTTTCACCATTCATTATTCTTTGTCTCACGAACTGCTGCTCAAACATAGAAATATTTCTTATTCTTATCTTGTGTAATATCTTCTTACTGTTAGAAGCATTATTCATTACTGTAATCATACTATTGCTAAGATAATTCCTCAAGTGACTTGTGAAGTCCGAAAACTTGAGAGGGCTAACGGATCATTATTCTCCTAGACGGTTATTTGTCTAATCTTTCAAGATTAGTGGATTAACTCCTTTTTGAAGGCGAAATCACCTTGGCTGGGTGGACTGGAGTAGCTTTGAATTTCAAGCAAACCAGTATAAAATTTTGTGTTGAATTCTTTTGTTTCTGCGTGTGTGTAATGTAGCGGTGTATTCGTTACCATTAGAGATATTGACTAAATCCAAGGTAAATCATACAAGTCGAGTCGCCACCGCACTTCTATTTATCCAAAGGAATGGTTAGAAAGCGAACAAAAACCTAAAAGTTTTATCGAATCAAAAACTAGTAAAAATGTCAGAGATCTGGGTAAGGGGGTTTGGTTATGCAATGGGAAGGTGTTAGGAACCCAAAGCATCTTAGGTACTCCTAGGGAGCCCTTTTCACATTTGTTGTAAGGTTGTTGTTTTTTTTTTTGTGAAAATTTATTTGTGCAAACATGATTGAAGGGATGAGAAAAGAATATACAAATTTATTTACATTTTGTGATTGAATGGATGAACCCATTGCCTACGTACCATCTTAAAAAAAGATTAGGATCAAAACCTCGTAGTTCGGGGTAAAAAAAATTCAAAAAAAAGTTGGTGAATTGATTGGTCCAAAAACCTTAAGGTCTTTTATTATCAAAGGGAGAAAACTCAACCTAAAACCACAAATCCACCATGTGAGGATAGCTTCAACATGCTAGTGAGGGGTTAACCCTATAATAAGCATGGAAGACTCATTGTCCATCACTAAGGATAAAGGTGAGTATTATATCTACCTCAAGGATAATTCAAACCTAATAGCTAATGGTTATAAAAAAAAGGGTTTGATTAATAAGGTGGCCATTGAAACCACAAAAAGTATTTGAATGGGTTATATTTACCAATTAAAAGTATTTACAAAAATATGGTTAAAATGGATTAAAAGGTTCAATTCAGAATAAGTGTTATGAAAAATAAGTTTTGAAAATTAAAAGCATAAGGCTTAGGTTTCTAATGTTGAAAACAAAAGTTATTGTTTGCACAAAAAGTTTTGGCTTGGGTTAGAATGGGGAAAAAAAAAAGGGTTAAATTCCTAAACATACAAGAGATAAGGGAAAAGAAAATAAAACCACATTAGGAGTTCCCCTCTTGAGATCATATTGATGATCCAAGTAGCTCCCATAGTTTGGAATAAGCAGTCACAAAAAAATATCTCAAGCCATTAAGCACAGGTAATCGGAATAAACCTACAGGGGGTATCCCACGAATAAAGTGGAACACCAGACCATCTCTGCAAGAGTCATGTGAGCCCTCACAAAAAACTCAACAAACAGGTTAGAGAAACAAGATAGGGTAATCAAGAGTTACCCCCAAACCAAAATGTAACCACATGAATCATGCCATTAAAATTCAAAAAAAAAAAACTCACAAAAAGCAACCAAGGGTAGGAGGCCTAAACCTCCTGTCAAACACATGCATCAAAAGGGTATCAAATTCACCCATAATACCTCATATATTCAGAAAATTCAAATTGAAGGCATAAAGATGATGCATATAGGGCAAACCTGATTGGAGAGATCAGATGAAATTGAATTGCACCGTTGGGTTTGCAAAGCAATCTGAGGGTTTGCCTCTGGAGGTTGCTCTGAACTCTGTCAGCTCTTCTCTCACTTTCTTTTTCCTGCCAGGGTAATAGGAATGACATCTCCTTTTGTTTCACTGAAACTCTAAATTTATAACCTGGTTTTTGTGGACCTGTGGGCTCAAATGAGAGAGGCCCAAGTCCAAATTTTTTTTTAATTTTTTTTATTTTTTTTTAGTAAACAAAAGTAAGAGAAACAATGATGTATAATTCAAGCATGTTGGGTGATCTCAAACCAATCACAAGAACTCCCACCCAAATGCAAAGGGAACCAAGATGCTCATGATCCTTGAGGCTATGCAAATGCAATGTTATGATGCCATGAGGGATCTTAGGGTCAAAATTGGGGTCTTACAGATGCCCCTATTTAAGGTCATTCTAGCCGGAGAAGTGAAGGTTAAAATCTTCGTCTCGACGAGGTAGAATGGGCTTAAATAATAACAAAGAGACAAATTTTGGTCCCTAAGAGACCTCATGATGCAGATGTATGTATGCAAATAGTACGAACTCTGTGGGGATATGTGTCCACAAAGAAGAAAAGGCATCCGGAGAAACTGACAATCCATATGAGAAATACACTCAATGGGACAGAGACTCTAGGGACTATTATGGGGATAGAAGAGGGAATAAAATGCGTGAGCAGGTCACGACTCAACGCTTGGGGAACAGAATTCCAAAGGGAAAATATCCAATGGAAAGACCCGAGCTGACTCAAAGGTGCATGTATTAGGGAATATGCCAATACAGCAAAAACTATCCACAACGGATACTTCGGATAAAAATCCAGATGAAAACAACCCACTAAGGGACTTCGCTGAAGATGCCTAAAAGGACACTCCTGGGGAAGCAGCGGGACGAGGTATTATCGGTTACTGGTAATAAGCTCAAGGAGACATGTGATCTGATCGCCGGTATGAGGGTGAGATACAACATGCTCGGGAAGAATGAATAAGACCAGTATAAGGGTGAGAGATATCAATCAACCAAATCATATGAGGAAGACCTAAAAAGGTATATCTCAACTCAGGAAAATCTGACTCTACAGAGGACAAAAAGTCATAATAGGGAGCAGAGAGGAGGGAACACCAGGGGTACCGGTTACTGGGCATATAATAGGTGACCAACTAAGGTGTGAATTGGGGAATATTCCCAAAACACTCATCATCCAAAAGAGGGCTAAAAGCAAACTCGATGATAGGATGGATATTCGAATCCGTAAAGGGGGTACGAATCTTACTCGACTGGGGAAGAACAAAAGCTTCGACCAAAGAGTTCATGAGATATACTATATATTACTGTCAGAACGTAGATAATATACTCGCATGGACGATTATCCACAACCGGTTACGGGGTTAATAAAGGATAAATCGACCGAAAAGAAAAGGCATTGGGATACCGAAACTAGGTATATAATGATGACCAATCAAGGCGTGAATTGGGGAATATTCCCAAAACACACATCATTCAAAAAGAGGGCAAAAAGAAAACTCGATTATGGGATGGACATTCGACTCCGAAAAGGGGGTACGAATCTTACTCGACTGGGGAAGAACAAAAGCTTCGACCAAACAGTGCATGAGATATACTATCTATTACCGTCAGAACGTAGATAATATACTCGCATGGACGATTATCCACAACCGGTTACTGGGTTAATAAAGGATAAATCGACCGAAAAGAAAAAGGCATCGGGATACCGTAACTAGGTATATAATGATGACCAATTCAAGGGAGGAACAATCGTTACTAACAACAACAGGATAAACGAGAGATGACCCGCTGGGGATAAATTGCGTAATTAGAGCAATTATCCAAGAGATATATCACCGGCTACTGGGTGGTATACTAAAAAATTAAGGAATGTCAATATCGAATTTTGTATAAAGATAACCTTCAAGGAGGGAATTACATCTACCGGTATGAAGGTAGAGAACCACAAAAGAGAGTACCTGTCATCGGTTAGGATGAACAACAATCAAGGTTTAACTCTGCACGGGGACAAAATGGGGTTTACAACTACCGGTATGAGGGTAGAGAACCACAGACTCCGCCGGGATAATAATTACTAATTATTGAGCGATTATTCATTTACCACGGGGAAACAGGAAAAGAGTCTCAAGAGACCGATCTAGGATCAAACTAGATAGGCACACCAAATCAAGACTTGTCCCGGTGAGGATATAACTTAATGGGGAAAACCATCCCAATATATGTGTTGGGAAGGAACAAAAACAATCAACATCCACGAGGATATAACCCGTGGGGAATATGGAAGAAAGGATAGACGCTTTCTGCTTATGGAGCTGACTCTATATGGAGAGATCAGACACACACGTCTGCTTGGGGAAGTATATCACCAAATAGCAGGAGACAACAAACAACAATATATGGCAAAGAATGCAACATGAATACCTGAATGTTATAATTATGCATGAATATGCGTGGTTTATGTATGATGTATGCTGACAGACAGACATATCTAACACAACCAGGTCAAGGAATCAACCACCCGGTACTACATCTCAAGAGAGAAAGCCAAGTTCACCGGAGAGTATCCAATCTGCTGGGGATCAGAGATACCAGGAAGCAAAGAACTCTGCAGGAGATGAATCATCAATCATTCCAGCTGGGGACGAGAGTTATCACAGACAAGGTCCAACACACTAACAACTCTGCTGGGGAATCTATCCGAGGAGATAAAGGATTTATCGGGATCAACCACCAAATATCGCTCTTGCTCAAAGAGATTCAAGCTGTTGAGGAAGAAAGATTGCTACTCTGCTGAAGGGAAGAGATGTGACTTTCAACAAGCAATCCAGTTAGTAGGATAAACCACAAAAGGTTCCGGAGGGAGGAGATACAGTCATGCCAGGAATATGGACAAAAATCTTACCTTGTTGGGGATCGTACCACCCTTGGGAGAGCACTGAGGATCTCCTAAGTATCCTTTCATCATTGTGAATGTTCACTTTGTTTAAAATCAAATTATAAAAAATTTGATCGTTTAAAACAATGATATTTTCTTAATAAAACATGCAAAACATTTGTTGAATAGAAACAGATAACAGTGCCAATAATTGGATAAAAGGCTCAAATTTATTTGATAGAATGGTAGTCTGCGAATGGCAAGACTCCATAGATCTTTACAAATTTGAAATTGGTGATATATATTGGAAAAGGACTACATTGAACATAATGACCATTTCTCCACCAGTTCTGAATCCGATGTATTTGAAGCTTTGGTTGATAATGAGCAAGGATCTCTGACGGATGACAGTTGTAGAACAAGGTCTTATCAGGATGCAGTTACTTGTTAAATCCCTAGTTTTTGCCTAGCATTCCCCAGGATGAGGTACTCAATCTAGCGGGATACATATATCATTATTATATATTTTTTGTGTCTCAAACTTTTGCCTGGACCGCCCTTTCGGGTTTTCAATCCACCGAGACGCTCATTTTTGCCTAAGCCGCCCTTTCAGGTTTTCAACTTAGCGAGCTATTCAATTTTTTTTTTATTATTTTTTTTTAGGCGAAGTATTTCTTGACTGCATCTGAATTCACAGGACGAGTGAAATCCTCCCCATCCATAGTTGTAAGTATCAAAGCACCGCCTGAAAAGGCTCTCTTAACAACATACGGACCCTCATAGTTCGGAGTCCACTTGCCCCTGGAATCGGGTGCGAAAGGCAAAACTTTCTTGAGCACAAGGTCACCTTCTCGGAACACGCGAGGCTTGACCTTCTTATCAAAAGCTTTCTTCATCCTCTGCTGATATAATTGACCGTGGCACATGGCAGTCAATCTCTTTTCTTCTATCAAGTTCAGCTGGTCATAACGACTCTGAACCCATTCAGCATCAGTCAACTTGGCTTCCATCAAGACTCTCAATGATGGGATCTCCACCTCTACAGGGAGTACAGCCTCCGATCTTGACTTAGTGATCATATGGTCGACATATACCTCAATCTCCTTGTGCATCATATCATGAAACAAGGTTGTCATAGCTCGTTGATACGTGGCTCCGGCGTTCTTCAAACCGAAGGGCATCACTCGATAACAGAATGTTCCCCAAGGTGTGATGAATGTTGTCTTCTCCATATCCTTGGGTGCCATCTTAATCTGATTATATCCGGAAAATCCATCCATAAACGAGAAGACTTTGAATTTAGTTGTATTGTCTACCAACATATCAATGTGTGGTAGAGGGAAATCATCTTTCAGACTAGCTTTATTCAAGTCTCTATAGTCTACACACATCCGGACTTTTTCATCTTTCTTAGGCACGGGCACAATATTGGCCACCCATTGAGGATATGTAGAAGTCACCAGAAACCCCGCATCAATTTGCTTCTGAACTTCTTCTTTGATCTTCACTGCCATATCAGGATGAGTTCTTTTGAGCTCTCGCTTTACAGGCATGCACTCAAGCTTTAGAGGTAGGAAATGTTGCACAATATCAGTATCTAGACCAGGCATGTCTTCATATGACCAGGAAAAGACGTCAACATATTCTCGTAGCAACTTAATCAACCCCTTCTTAACAGATTCTTCCAGAAGTGCCCCAATCTTTACCTCTCGCACACAATCTTGAGACCCCAAGTTGACTGTTTCCAGATTCTCAAGATGCGGCTGAGAGATCTTCTCTTCATGCTTAAGTAGCTGGGTGATCTCATCAGGAATCTCTTCAACATCATCTTCCTCTGCCACAAATATAGGGAATTCAAAACTGGGAGATGATGTTGGGTCATTATGTTAAATGGGTCTAGAAATCAACCTGCATAATGATTTTTGGATATGAAAAGCTTTAGAATTCAAACAAGGCAAATCATTATGCAGATGAAAAGATTGATTTTATTCTTATTTAGGGTTTTATGTGATCACCAATTTCATGCAAAAAGAGAAAAGGGAAAATAAATGGAAAAACAAACATTTAACATGAATTTATTGAATGAAAATATCATTGTGTTTATGCACCAACAATGTCATCACTCCTCCTTTTGGCATGGGAGAAGGGTGTTTAAACAAAGTGATCATTACGTTGACTTATGGACAACTGTTGGAATATCCACAGCGACCCAATTGTTACAGACCCTTCCCGGGATGGTGAAATTGCCAGAATCCTTTGTATCTTCTTCTAAGACGGCAGCAGCCTCCTCATCTAGACCAGTGTGGATAAAACCTCCACTCTTGAATAAACCTTGCTTGTTGAAAGTACCAGAAGAAAAACCTATACCGGTGAGTCAACTTGTCTTCAAAATAAATGAAGGACACAAAGTTAGACCACAGGGCAAGGGACCAGAAACAAAACCTGCTTATGCATATGATGCATGCAATGCTTGTGCATATGATTTGTTTTTTATTTCAAAGGAACTTTAGAGTTTTATTTGCAAATTCTGGAAATATTAAGCATTTTATCACATATGGAAATATCTCATCAAATAATATCAGGGAAAAGAAGTGCAACATCGTCAATCATATACAAGAGAAAAGGAAAATAATCATCCTTTGGATCCCTAGAAACAATCATCTAAAGCTCGGGACACAGGAAGATAAGATGCGCGAAGCCTCTTCACCTCCATCTCGTAGGCTGCCTCCATATCCGCCTTCTCTTTGGCGAGTCGATCATACCTCCTCTTCCAGAACATAGAAGACTGAGGAAGTAGAGAAGTCCATACATCATCAGGGTCATCAATAACTTGATGCTCAGGAAACTCAATCAACGCATCCTTCTCCTTAATCTGCTGAAGCAACTCTTCACGTTCACGGATCCAGGAACGTGAA
The DNA here is from genome assembly GCF_024323335.1 of Lathyrus oleraceus. NCBI lineage: Eukaryota > Viridiplantae > Streptophyta > Magnoliopsida > Fabales > Fabaceae > Lathyrus > Lathyrus oleraceus. Next base: position 230,740,226 of record NC_066584.1, read on the forward strand.
CGGTCTTCGTCTCTCAACTCCTCTACTCCTGGATTAGGGAGGGTTGAAGCCCAGCCATAATCATAGGTGTAGGTCTCGGATACTCGTAAGGCATGAGATACTCAGAAGCTCTCCTCCTTACCCAAGCAGTGTAAGGTTCCATAGCAACACAATTCTTAGGACCCAACTCTTTCCTTCCTTTCTTATGAATCTTGCGCCAAGCGCGGACCATCCTAGCTTTCAAGCCATTTGGGATCTTTACCCTCCTGAAAGAATACACCCTCTAACAGAATGTTATTGGGTTTATCCTTTAAGGGGAACCCAAGCTGCCGACATGCCAAAACAAGATTATAGTTAATCCCACCAGATGTACCAAGAAGAGGTACATTGGAGAATTCGCCACAAGAGTCAATAATCTGCACACCATCATACACACGGTTATACCAAGAGATATCATCATTAGTGAGAGAGATGAGTCTCGTGGACCACCGTAGACATCCCTTATTCTCCTTGAAGGCGACCATCTGCGGTAAGTGAGAAATAAACCACTTATACAACAGAGGCAAACAACACACAATAACGCCACCACCCTTTGCATTCCTCATATGCAAAGAGAAATAGGTATCGCCCAACAGAGTCGGAACGGGATTAAGAGTAGAGAAGATCCTAATAGCGTTCACATCCACAAACTTGTCGATGTTGGGGAACAATACCAATCCATAGATAAGAAGTACAAATATGGCTTCAAAGGCATCCTCACTCATGGCCTTCCCATATATAGTAGCTTGAGCAACGAGGAACTCAGAAGGGAGACCTTGAATTCCACCTTTGGTAGTCATACGAGCACCAACCAGAGATTCATCTATGTGTAACATGTCAGCTATCTCTTGAGAAGTGGGAACCCTTTCCAAGCCACTGAACGGAAACTGATCTAGAACAGGTATACCCACAAGATAAGCATACCCTCAAGTGTAGGCAAAAGCTGAAAATCTGGAAACGTAAAGCAACGGTACAAAGGATCGTAAAACTGCACCAATACACTCATCAATCCTTCATCCACCTGAGTAGTCAGAAGAGGAAGAAGCTTCCCGAAACGAGCCTTGAAACCCAAGGGATCTAATACCTAAGATGTCAAATTCCTTAAATCTTTCAAGTGTGGTTGTCTGAAACTGTACTTCTTTGTATTCCTTCTTTGTATTTCCATGTCTGAAAATTTTGCAAATAAACCCCTTAAGTTCCTTGAAAATTTTCTTATTATTTTGATGGTATGAATGCAAATGGGTGCATGAATGCATGAATGCAACAATCACACTCAAGGATCAAGCAAAGCACACCAAACAAAGGTCATGGGATGGATCGTGTTATCCTTAATATCAACCATCCATTTTGGTGGAGTATGGTTTACACCTTATCAACACCCAAGTTCCATTGATATTAAGGATACCTGAACGGATCAACCATGAATCAAGGGTTTGTTGTAAGTCACGAGCATGGAGTTAGGTTAAGAACCACCCAAAAGGGAGTGTACCAGGGTTTAAACCTGCCAAACATGTTCTACAAAAGGTTCCCATAGTCATCATCCCATCTTTTGGATATTATCGGAGAAACGACTACTCGTATTCCAAAAATATTCTCAAGAGAGACTCTTATGAGTGTAGTATCGCGTAACAATCGTATTAAATCTTACACTTGAACGACCTTCGCACTACATCCTAAGCATAGGTCAAGATGGGTTTGGTAAACTAAGGTCCTTGGCTTCTAAGGTCTATATTGGAAAAGTAATGTCTAACCACAACTTACTTGTGTGACATTATTGATCCCAACATAACCTTCACCAAGTGAATGGACTTGCAAGTCAACTTGCTAAGGAATAACTCCACACAAGTCGACAAGACTATGCCATTCTCCTATCCTAAGTGCACTCGAGTTCGGGTATAGAACTCATCTCACGAAGATCACCAAGCATACAAGGAATTAATATTCAAATAATTCAATCATTACATACAATACAGTAATCCCAAATTGCACAAAAATATGTCACAAAAAAATACAATACAATACAACAAATATGAAAAGTAGGCAAAACCCACTAGGCAAATTATTTATCCCCAGTAGAGTTTCCATTTTTCTGTAGCGGGGTATTCGTTACCATTAGAGATATTGACTAAATCCAAGGTAAATCATAAAAGTCGAGTCACCACCGCACTTCTATTTATCTAAAGGAATGGTTAGAAAGCGAACAAAAACCTTAAAGTTTTATCGAATAAAAAACTAGTAAAAATGTCAGAGATCTGGGTAAGGGGGTTGGTTATGGAATGGGAAGGTGTTAGGCACCCAAAGCATACTAGGTACTCCTAGGGAGCCCTTTTCACATTTGTTGTAAGGTTGTTGTTTTTTTTTTTGTGAAAATTTATTTGTGCAAACATGATTGAAGGGATGAGAAAAGAATATACAAATTTATTTACAGTTTGTGTTTGAATGGATGAACCCATTGCCTACGTACCATCTTAAAAAATGATTAGGATCAAAACCTCGTAGTTCGGGGTAAAAAAATTCAAAAAAAAGTTGGTGAATGGATTGGTCCAAAAACCTTAAGGTCTTTTGTTATCAAAGGGAGAAAACTCAACCTAAAACCACAAATCCACCATGTGAGGATAGCTTCAACATGCTAGTGAGGGGTTAACCCTATATTAAGCATGGAAGACTCATTGTCCATCACTAAGGATAAAGGTGAGTATTATACCTACCTCAAGGATAATTCAAACCTAATAGCTAATGGTTATAAAAAAAGGGTTTGATTAAGAAGGTGGCAATTGAAACCACAAAAAGTATTTGAATGGGTTATATTTACCAATTAAAAGTATTTACAAAAATATGGTTAAAGTGGATTAAAAGGTTCAATTCAGAATAAGTGTTATGAAAAATAAGTTTTGAAAATCAAAAGCATAAGGCTTAGGTTTCTAATGTTGAAAACAAAAGTTATTGTTTGCATAAAAAGTTTTGGCTTGGGTTAGAATGGGGAAAAAAAAAGGGTTAAATTCCTAAAAATACAAGAGATAAGGGAAAAGAAAATAAAACCACATTAGGAGTTCCCCTCTTGAGATCATATTGATGATCCAAGTAGCTCCCATCCTTTGGAATAAGCAGTCACAAACAAATATCTCAAGCCATTAAGCACAGGTAATCGGAATAAACCTCCAGGGGGTATCCCACAAATAAAGTGGAACACCAAGCCATCTCTGCAAGAGTCATGTGAGCCCTCACAAAAAACTCAACAAACAGGTTAGAGAAACAAGATAGGGTAATCAAGAGTTGCCCCCAAATCAAAATGTAACCACATGAATCATGCCATTAAAATTCACAAAAAAAAAAAGCTCACAAAAAGCAACCAAGGGTAGGAGGCCTAAACCTCCTGTCAAACACATGCATCAAAAGGGTATCAAATTCACCCATAATACCTCATATATTTAGAAAATTCAAATTGAAGGCATAAAGATGGTGGATATAGGGCAAACCTGATTGGAGAGATCGAATGAAATTGAATTGCACCGTTGGGTTTGCAGAGCAATCTGAGGGTTTGCCTCTGGAGGTTGCTTTGAACTCTGTCAGCTCTTCTCTCACTTTCTTTTTCCTGCCAGGGTAATAGGAATGGCATCTCCTTTTGTTTCACTGAAACTCTGAATTTATAACCTGGTTTTTGTGGACCTGTGGGCTCAAATGAGAGAGGCCCAAGTCCAATTTTTTTTTTTGTTTTTGTTTTTTTTTTCGTTGTTTTTTATTTATTTATTTATTTATTTTTATTTTTTTTAGTAAACAAAAGTAAGAGAAACAATGATGTATACTTCAAGCATGCTTGGTGATCTCAAACCAATCACAAGGAGTCCCACCCAAAGGCAAAGGGAACCAAGATGCTCATGATCCTTGAGGCTATGCAAATGCAATGTTATGATGCCATGAGGGATCTTAGGGTCATAATTGGGGTCTTACATGTAAGTTCTAAAAAAATTTTTTTTCCTAAAACAATTCAAACCCCTCCTTTCTTGTTTTTGTCTACCTTCAAAAAAAAACTATCAGATTCACATATAGGATACGATTTATGTCCTTTGACAATATATCCAGCCAAATTTCCATATGCAGGAAAGTCGTTGATTGTGCAAAATAACATTACACGTACCTTAAACTTTTCACCAGAATATGGATCATCAAAATCAACAACTTTATCCCACAAAAGTTTTAAATCCTTAATTAATGGACTTAGATAAACATATATGTTGTTTCCAGGTTGTCTTAGTCCATAAATCATCATACTTAACATCATATGCTTGTGCAATAACCAAGGAGATAGGCTATAAATCGTGATAAAGACAAGCGACGAAGAATGGTTAGTACTCAAATTACCAAAGGGGTTCATTTCATTTGTGGCAAGCCCAAGCCTAAGGTTTCTTGGCTCAAGGCTAAAATCCAGAAACAATTAATCAATTTTATTCCATTTTAAAGAATCGGCTACATGGAGAATGTTTTCATCACATTTTTGTTCATCTGTATGACATATAATATTCTTTGCGTCGTTTGCATTAGGAAAAAGTATCTTTAACCTTGAATCTATTTCCATGTACCATAACACTTTAGCAGGAGGACACTTCTTAATTACAATGTCATTGTCATCACCATTGTTGCTCTTCAACTTGTATCACGACTCACCGTATTCTAGACATTGGTCCAAATTTTCATATGTTTTCCTGTATAATATATAATCATTAGGGCATCCATGTCTTTTGACATACTCCAAATCTATTGGACACAATATCTTCTTGGCCTCATAACAATGATCCGATAAATTGTTATCTTCGGGTAGCATTCGTTTTACCAAATCAAGCAATTATGTGAAACTTTTATCCCACCACCCACCTTTTACCTTAAGAATAAACAATTTTAAACAATCATGTAAAACTGGTGCATCCCTTATATAAAGGTGCATCTTTTTTTATACATAAATTATCATAAATATGGGCTTTCATATAAGACGATTCTCCAATATCATGGATCGTATCTTCTAGTCGATCATTCATATCTTCATCATCTTCATCCATTTGTGAAGTCACATTTTGATTATTTTCCACTTCTCCATGCCACATACATGTTGTATAATTTTGACATATTCCATCATAACATAAGTGATGTAATATTTATTTCTTTGACTATTTTTTGATATTCCTGCATATAACACAAGGACATTAAATTATACCATTATTGTTTGAAACATTTTTTTGGTGAACTCAAGGAATTCAAGAACTCCTTTCTCATACACCACACATAATCTACCAGCTTTCATCCAACTATGATCCATAAAAAAAATTGAAATTTATATCAAAAGACGAATGTGAATGGAACACTGATTCCACACACACACATCCTAATATGATTCTATGCATATGAATATCCAACATCAAAATCTGAAGCATATTCATAAAATCTGAATAAAACATGAACATGGCAACGTGAACAATATATAGGACAATATCAATATAAACAGCAACCTAATATCATTGATCTGTTTCAAAAATAAACTAGTAACTCCAACGAAGAACATTAATAATTCAGAAGTATCAGAGAGAGAGAGAGAGAATGGTAAATAACCCTAATGAAGAACATAAACATTCATAAGCGTCAGAGAGAGAGAGAGAGAGAGAGAGAGAATGGTAACACATTGTGAATCGAAGAGGATGAATATTTCATTTCCAAAAATGATATTTGTTTCCAGAAATGAATGGAGATGGTGAAGACTTCACTATTGTTGTCGTCTCGTTCGCTAGGGCACCCTTGTGTGTTATGAATGAAATGAAATACCTATTATGTTTTAATTTTGTGGGAAATAATTTCACAACGGTTGCAAGGTTTAACTGTAGTGAAATATGGAACATATAACCACAGTTGAATGAAATAACCATTATTGGTATACGTTCGATTTTTAAATAATAATAAATGTGAATGGGCACACGCCTATTTTTATTGAAAAAAATGGAAAAGTGTTGATGTTGGGATTCGAATGTTGATCATCCAAATTCTATGACCACGATTATTTTTAGGAACCGTGATGAAAAGTTTCTTAATAAAATACAAAAAACACATGTGGATAAAAATGTGATATGACTACGGTGGAAAAATGGTCGTTGTAATATTGTGTCACCGAAGGTATATTTTATGGTGGTGACATATGCAACCCCATCAGCATCCATTTAGCATGATCATTTTTTTAATAGAAATATTTTATTCTTCCAATATCAAATTACATTACAAATCATAAAATAAAACAATCTCAAAAAGTTATATACATACATTTCAAATATTTTAAATAATATATACAAATCAAAATATGAAAACATTGACCACATATTTAATATTGTAAATTATTAAATCTAAATAATAAAGTAGGTAATGAAATAAACAGGGTGAGTTTGGGATGGGTCCTAGTGTCTACATTAACCGATCCATTCTAATTTGTTAATCGGGGAAAACCCGAACCCAGTTGTCATACCATCAAATTTTCCCTAACTCCATATCACCCTCTATAACCCAAATACATATGCATTTAATCCCTCATACCTCATTTCATAAATCATTTTTAGTTAATGATCCATAATGCTCATAAACTCAAGGCATGGGGTTCAATCATGAAGCCTTAAGACCCTCTAATCATGTTGAGGTATGTTCAAGCCACCTTAACCCTACCTTCATCCTCAAATATCCCTCAAGCTTGGAGGATCTTTTAAATCATCTAACTCACTCTCCAAAACCCTATTTGATGGTGATTCCCCATTGAAGACACGTGAAGGTTCATCTGGTCACCCAAGGACCTCTACCTTAATTATTGGCCCTCATTGGCTTGTACAAGTCATGATTTATCTTGAGACTTGGTCATGCCATGAAGGATCCCTAATAACCAAATTTGATCATACCCTAACCCTTTAGACTCATCGCAATACATCCCTTACATTTCAAAACCCTAATTTGTCTGGCCATGGTTCTTGATGAAACTTGTGATTCAAGAAACCCTAGTTTATGCATCTTTTTGTTCATGGACTTGCTTCATTAGATCATACTATCATACCACCATTCATTTACCATCAATTCAGGTCATTTAAAACAAAATTCACCAATCAAACATCCATTCCATTCATGTTGCAAGTACTTGGTTTGGTCATGTTTTTTGAACTTTCAAGGCATTGAATTCACCCATGGACGTGACCTAAAATCACCCCACAAAGCTCCAAGCCTTACTTTACATCATGATATGATCACATGTGGTCCAAACATCCACAATTGTGCATTAAAATACAATAAATCACAAAGTGATACTTTTAGGTCAAGTTGGTTGGTCACGTTTTGGCAAGAATGGTCTATGATTTGGTCTAAAGCCCATAACTTTTTCACCTTGCAAGGTTTTTAAGATCTTCCTTGCTCCAAATGTCCTAATTTATTACCTCTTCAACTTTTTTTAAAGGTCCAAAACCTAACTCATTGGGAAAGGACCTCAATTTTTGCATTAGCCAAGCTGGTCCAATGTGCCTAGCATGCCGTAGAAACATGACCAAGACCACCACTTTACAACGATGCTCCCTGCAATGGTACATGCACCTTAAGGGGACTCATATATGGACATGGAGGTAAATGGATAAGTCCTTCCTTAAACACTAGCAATACAAAGTTGACATGGTGCCTAATCGAACACAGTTGTAAAATTTGACTCAAACGTCTGAAGATACTTTTTAGTAGTACGAACAACGGTGGAGAGAACTCGCCTCGAGGGTACAAAAGAATGGTAATACAAAAGACATAAGCAATTGTTAACCCAGTTCTGTGCAACTCACCTACGTCTGGGGGCTACCAAGCCAGGAAGGAAATCCACTAAATAGAATCAGTTCAAAAACTCTCCGTACACTTCAACAAGTTACAGTCTTTCTCACCTAATCTCTACCCGTGCAATTTCTACCTAAGCACTCTTAGATATGAGAACCCACTCAAGTAGACACACACTTGATCTTGCTTAACATCTTTGATCAAGTAGACACACACTTGATCTTGCTTCATAGCTTTGATCAAGTAGACACACACTCTTGCTTACAAGCTTTGAGTGACAAATTACAACCACAAACCAGACCAATTCAATCATCTAAGGATGACTTGAATGGCTTTCAAGTCTCACGACTAAACAAGACACAAACCCTAGCTCTCTCTCAATATTTTGCTGAGTATTGGTTGTGTATCAAATCAGGTTTTCCAAGTCCCTTTTTATAGAAGCTTTCAGCTGGGCTTGGACATCTTGAAAACCCTAAAAAGCATTTTCCAACTAAATCTTCTCATAACAGCCGGTTAGATCTCCTTGGAAAATAAGTAAATCAGGTTGTAATCAATGATTGAATGCGCCTACAAATCAGATCTTCAATCATACATAGATGGCCATTAAATGCACAATCACATAACACCTAACATTCACACTGAATGTTCTGTGTACAAGATGTCATGACATCGAGTCTGACATCCTGGAACAATCCTGCATAATTCCATGTAAATTTCTAACAGGTACATAATATCAGATGTCATGACATCGTGTATGACATCCTGAAACAATCCTGCATAATTATGTTTTCCATTTAAACTCCAGCAGGTACATAGATATCTTATGTTAAGACATCACATACAACATCTTGTCAACACTCTTTGTTTTACCAAAGTTGCTCCCAACATTTAGAACCAACAAACTCCCCCTTTGGCAAATTTTGGCTAAAACATATATCAGTCCTTTTTGTTCACAAGTTAAACAACAGTTTAAACAGCAGCAGAAGCAAACACAAAATTACTAGTTATAGAAGCAACTAGTAAGACACACAAATGCACAAGGGTACTTCTTCTCCCCCTAAATCTGTACAACACAAACATCTCCTTTGATAATAACAGCACATGTAACCACAACACCTGTAACAGTCAGAATGTCATTATGACATCTGCTTCAACATCACCTGTGCACCACATCAGACATCCCCTTTGACATCTGTAAACAGAACATCATTCTATCTTACAACAAACACATCTCCTTCAATAATAGTTGTTCATCTGTTCAGCTACACCAGCATATACATCTCCTCACAACTCCACATCTCCAACATCACTTCTCCCCCTTTTTAGTCAAAATTTTGACCAAAGGTGACCAATTAGACAAAATAAATTTCAATTAGCCTAGCAGAGATTGTCACCACAGATGTCATAAAATATAACATGTTAAAACATAATTGTTAGGAGATACAAACCAACATTATGCACAGCTGTGACAGCTGAGATAATGACAAATCCATGGAACTCATTAAGAGCCCAAAAATATTACATAAAGGCATCAGCAAGGACTGCCACAAAAAACAATAAAATCTTCAGCATCCAAACAGCAGGGGGACCAGCTTCCATAACCGCACACACAACAGCCACACCAGAACAATCTTCATCACATCATACCTCACACAGTATTCAACACAGGGGGAACCATTACCATTTAATCTAAAGAAGTACCATCTTCTTCTTACAACCACCTTGCAAAACTCCTTGCTATTTTTGTCAGAAATATCCTTTGGTATATTAACTATAAACTCCTTTGATTGCTATAGATTCTCATGAATACAGATCCCCAACTTCCCTCTTAAACATTCAAATTGATTGGCATCCAAAGCTTTAGTGAAAATGTCAGCTAATTGCTTTTCAGTAGTAACATGCTCCAAAGCTATGACCTTCTCTTCTACAAGTTCTCTAATGAAGTGATGACGAATATCAATGTGCTTTGTCCTGCTATGCTGAATAGGATTTTTGGAAATATTTATAGCACTCATGTTGTCACAGTATAATGTCATGACTTCTTGTGTGACATTGTATTCAGACAACATTTGTTTCATCCAGACCAGTTGAGAACAACTACTCCCAGTTGCTATGTATTCAGCTTCAGTACTGGATAAAGATACACAGTTATGTTTCTTGCTAAACCATGATATCATATTTTTCCCTAAGAAGAAACATGCTCCTGATGTGCTCTTCCTATAATCAGCACTTCCAGCCCAATCAGCATCACAGTAACCAGTCAGCATAAATCCATATCCATGAGTATACAACATCCCATAGTCACTAGTGCCATTGACATATTTCAGTATTCTCTTCACTTGGTTTATGTGACTGACTTTTGGTTCATATTGATACCTAGCACAAACACCTACAGCAAATGCAATGTCAGGTCTGCTTGCTGTGAGATATAGCAGACTTCCTATCATGCTTCTGTATAGACTTTGGTCTACACTGACACCATTTTCATCTTTGGAGATTTTCACATGTGTAGGAGCAGGTGTCCTTTTATGGCTTGCATTTTCCATGCCAAACTTCTTCACAATGTTCTTGGCATACTTGCTTTGAGATAGAAAGATAGAGTCTTCCATCTGTTTAACTTGTAGCCCAAGAAAGTAGGTCAGTTCTCCAACAAGGCTCATCTCAAACTCAGATTGCATTTGTCTAACAAAATGTTCAACCATTTGATCTGACATCCCACCAAAAACAATGTCATCTACATATATTTGTGCCACCATGAGCTTCCCTCCTTCATTCTTCACAAATAGAGTTTTGTCAATACCTCCTTTCCTGTAACCATTGTTAGTGAGGAACACTTTCAGTCTCTCATACCAAGACCTGGGAGCTTGCTTCAACCCATAGAGGGCTTTCTTCAATCTGTACACATGTTGTGGAAGATTTGGATTTGTGAATCCTTTAGGTTGTTCAACATATACTTCTTCATTTAAGTAGCCATTCAAGAAGGAACTTTTTACATCCATTTGGAACAGTTTGAATTTCAGAATACACGCCACTCCAAGCAATAATCTAATGGACTCAAGGCGAGCTACAAGAGAAAATGTTTCATCAAAGTCCACCCCTTCAACTTGAGTATATCCTTGAGCTACTAATCTTGCTTTGTTCTTAGTAACAACCCCTTGTTCATCAGATTTATTCTTATATACCCATTTTGTACCTATGACATTTACTCCTTCAGGTCTAGGAACCAGTTCTCATACTTCATTCCTCTTGAATTGACCTAACTCCTCCTGTATGGCATTGATCCAGAACTCATCAGTCAAGGTTTCCTTGACATTCCTAGGTTCAATCTTTGACACAAAGCAGCCATGTGAGATCACTTCCCTTGTTCTAGTAGTGACCCTTTTATTTGGATCACATACTATAAGGTCTTTGGGATGATCTTTCTGAATTCTGATAGAGGGTCCCTTGTTGATTTTGTCATCTTCAGGTTCAGCTTGAGGAGATTCACTTTCCTTATTTTTGTATGAGAAGTCAGTTGGGGAATCATTCAGAGATGTCTCGACATCGTCTGTGACATCAGTCTGTTGGTCATCAACCATAACATTAATGGATTCCATCAATACATTAGTTCTAGAATTAAAGACCCTGTAAGCTCTATTGTTTGTTGAATAGCCCAAAAATATTCCCTCATCACTTTTGGGATCCATCTTCCTTCTTTGCTCACGATCAGCCAAGATATAGCATTTACTACCAAATACATGGAAGTATTTGACTGTAGATCTTCTTCCTTTCCAGACTTCATATAGGGTTGTGGGAGTCCCTTTCTTCAATGTCACTTTGTTGTGAACATAGCAGGTTGTGTTCATGGCTTCAGCCCAAAAATGGTAGGGTAATTTCTTAGCATGAATCATAGCTCTGGCTGATTCTTGAAGAGTTCTATTTTTTCTTTCCACCACACCATTTTTCTAGGGAGTAATGGGAGATGAGAACTCATGATGAATTCCTTCTGAAGAGAAAAATTCAGCAAATTTGTTGTTCTCAAATTCCTTCCCATGATCACTTCTAATTTTGATGACATGACTTTCCTTTTCTCTTTGTAGTTTTAGACAAAGCTCCTTGAAGACTTCAAACACTTCAGATTTTTCTCTTATAAAATTGATCCAGGTGTATCTAGAGAAATCATCCACCACCACATATGCATACTTCTTCCCACCAAGGTTTTCTACTTGCATGGGTCCCATCAAGTCCATATGAAGGAGTTCCAAAACTTTGGTAGTGGTGTCATGTCTGAGCTTCTGGTGTGACATCCTTGTCTGTTTTCCAATCTGACATTCTCCACAGATTTGTCCTTCATCAATATTTAAGTTGGGAATTCCTCTAACAGCTTCAACAAATATGATCCTCTTCATACCTTTAAGATGCAGGTGGCCAAATCTTTGATGCCATATCTTCACTTCTTCCTCTTTGGCTAAGGTACACATTGAAGAGTAACCAGTTTCTTGAGAACTCCACATGTAGCAGTTGTCTTTGGACCTAACTTATTTCATGATCACTTCATTTTCCTTGTTAGTAATCAGACATTCAGTTCTAGTGAAGTTTACATTCAGACCTTGATCACACAGTTGACTGATGCTTATTAGATTAGCAGTCAATCCCTTAACAAGTAGGACATTGTCAAGGTCAGGAACTCCAGGGCAATACAACTTACCAATTCCCTTGATTTCACCCTTTTCTCCATCACCAAAGGTAAGATAACTCATGGCATGGGGATGAAGGTCAGTAAGCAGGTTTTTGTTTCCAGTCATGTGTATGGAACAACCACTATCAAAATACCAATCTTCTTTGGCTGAAACTCTGAAGGAAGTGTGAGCTATTATACTTGTACCATTTTTCTTAGGAACCCATTCCTTTTTGTTGACAGGCCTGTGATGTTTGGGTCTTGATTGATATTGAGTCTTATCAGGACTAGGATAACCATACAGCTAATAGTAGAAGGGCTTCAGGTGGCCAAATTTTCCACAGTAATGGCATCTCCATCTTTGATGCTTCCCTTTCTGCTGTCTTCCCTTCTGATGTTGTGACATATGATGTGACATCTTAGTTTTGTTTTTAACATGGCTGCAATTAGGTTTGGGTTTTGGTTTGCAACCAGTGTAACTGCACTCAGCCTTAGATTCATTGAATCCAATGCCAGATTTGTCCCCTGTTATTTGACCAGTCTAGAGAATCTTGTCTAAGATGTCAGATCCATTGTTAAGCATTCTTACATACTTGGTCATCTCATCTAGTTTGGAATTCAAGAGTACTGCTTCACTCTTCAACTTGGAGATGGTTTCCACATATTCTCCCTTTTCATTTTCCAGCTGAGCTATCACTTTCTTCTAGCTTTCAACTTGTCTGCACACTCCTGCACTTTTTTGGCACACCTCTTTGTAGGTAGTGGCCAGCTCTTCAAAGGTTACTTCATCATCACTTGACACCTCATCTGAACCCCATCTTCCTGTTAATGCAGTCACATGATTTACAACACCTTCTGATTCACTTCCATCAGACCAAGAGGCAGCAAGACTCCTCTTCTGTTTCTTGAGGTAGGTCCCACATTCAGTTTTAATATGACCATACCCATTACACTCATAGCACTGAACTTCTTTGGGCTTTTCTTCAGACTTTGTTTTTCTACCAAAACTGTTGGATTTACTGATGTCAGGTGCGATGTTCTTGACATTGGCCTTAGATCTCACAGCAATCTTTTTCATAAGTTTGTTGAATTGTCTTCCCAACATTGCTACCTCATTTTCTAGATCTTCATCAATATCTTGACCACCTTCCTCATCTTCCTCTTCAGTGTTTGACATGAAGGCTATGCTCTTGGCTTTCTTTTCAGATCCATCACATATTCCCATCTCAAATGTTTGGAGGGATCCAATTAGCTCATTAACTCTCATATTTGAGATGTCTTGAGATTCTTCTATAGCCGTTACTTTCATAGCAAATCTCTTAGGGAGTGATCTGAGTATTTTCCTTACTAACTTTTCATCTGACATCTTGTCTCTCAAAGCTCCAGAGGCATTGGAAATTTCAAGGATACTCATGTGAAATTCATGAATATTTTCATCTTCTTTCATCCTTAAGTTTTCAAACTTGGTGGTGAGCAGCTGAAGTCTAGACATTTTTACTCTAGAGGTGCCTTCATGTGTGGTTTTGAGAATGTCCCAAGCATCTTTAGCCACTTCACAGTTCTTTACTAATCTGAAGATATTCTTGTCTACTCCATTGAAGAAGGCATTCAATGCTTTAGAATTTCCAAGGGCTAGGTCATCCTCCTCCTTGGACCATTGTTCTTCAGGCTTCTTATCAGCAGTGGCTTCTCCTTCCTTAGTAATTATTGGATGTTCCCAGCCTGTTAACACAGCCTTCCAAGCCTTATTATCAAAAGTTTTTAGGAAGGCTACAATTCTAGGTTTCCAGTAGTCATAGTTAGATCCATCAAAAATTGGTGGCATGTGAATAGATCCTCCATCTCTCTCCATTGCACCAGAAAGTGTTATCCGTAGATCTCACCCAGAACCAGAGCAGGATGCCTGCTCTGATACCAATTGAAGTTCTGGTATCAGATATAAGATGTCGAAGGTAATGTCACGACACTAATATCTGAATAACACAAACAGTATATAGATAAAGAATGGTAATGCAAAAGACACAAGCAATTGTTAACCCAGTTCGTTGCAACTCACCTACGTCTAGGGGCTACCAAGCCAGGAAGGAAATCCACTAAATAGAATCAGTTAAAAGACTCTCCGTACACTTCAACAAGTTACAGTCTTTCTCACCTAATCTCTACCTGTGCAATTTCTACCTAAGCACTCTTAGATATGAGAACCCACTCACTCCCCCTTAATCACACCTGTGATTTTAAACAACAATTCCTTGTGAAAAGAAGACACTTTTCAATAACACACACTTGATTTTACTTCACAATTTCAATCAAGTAGACACACACTTGATCTTTCTCAACAGCTTTGATCAAGTAGACACACACCTGATCTTGCTTCACAGCTTTGATCAAGTAGACACACACTCTTTCTTACATGCTTTGAGTGACAAATTACAACCACAAATCAGACCAATTCAATCATCTAAGGATGACTTGAATGGCTTACAAGTCTCACGACTAAACAAGACACAAACCCTAGCTCTCTCTCAATATTTCGCTCAGTATTGGTTGTGTATCAAATCAGGTTTTCCATGTCCCTTTTTAAGGAAGCTTTCAACTGGGCTTTGACATCTTGAAAACCCTAAAACTATTTTCCAATTAAATCTTCTCATAACAGCTGGTTAGATCTCCTTGGAAAATAAGTAAATCAGGTTGTAATCAATGATTGAATGCGCCTGCAAATCAGATCTTCAATCATACATAGATTTCCATTAAATGCGCAATCATATAACACCTAACATTCACACTGAATGTTCTGTGTACAGGATGTCATGACATCGGGTAAGACATCCTGGAATAATCCTGCATAATTCCATTTAAATTTCCAGCAGGTACATAATATCAGATGTCATGACATCGTGTATGACATCCTGAAACAATCCTGCATAATTATGTTTTCCATTTAAACTGCAGCAGGTACACAGATATCTTATGTTAATACATCACATACAACATCTTGTGAACACTCTTTGTTTTACCAAAATTGCTGCCAACACTTAGAACCAACAGTTGGAAGCACATCATCTGGTTTCTCCGATCTTTTCCTTATCCGTGAAAGGATCGAGAATATGATAAAAATAGGGAAGATCCAAAACTCTACAAGTACCTTCTATATTATGAAAAAACCCCTTTGTAGCATATGGAAAGAAAAGGGAAGGTGGGGCAAATGAAATCGCAGTGGTTAGAGCAAGAGTCCTAACATATCGTGTCCTATATCAACAAGTTGCCACAGTGGTGCCAGTTCAAAATCAACAACCGTTTACTATTCTGGTTCAACAAAATCAGCAACATCAACAACATCAACAACAACAACCATGAAAACCATATTAAGTTCAACAACAAAATCATCAACGTTATCAACAACAACAACAACAACGACAACGACGTCCCGAGAGAAGGTTTGATCCAGTGCCCATGTCGTATAGCCGTATTTTTCCTTACTTGTTTCGAGGATCATTGGTACAATTAAGGGAGTTATAACCACCCCGACAGTCCTTCCTCCCGGTTATGATGTCAACACCCAATCCGAGTACCATTCAGGTGCTCCCGGACATTCCATCAAAAACTATAAAGCCTTAAAATATAAAGTGCAAGATCTGATAGATTCTAAGGCAATTACGTTGTCGCCTAATGGCCCAAATGTAAACAACAACCTGATGTCACCTCATAACAAGTCAACTATGAATATGGTAGAATTTGACAATGGAAGAAGATTAATGTCTCATGTGGATGAGTTAAAAATACCCTTCATCGAGATTAAGAATGTTTTGATAATGAATAATGCATTTCCCACTTGTAGTGCTGATTATGAGCATTGTCTGATCAACCCGCAATAATGTAAAGCATTGAAGTAAGTCATACAAAAATTAGTTGACCAAGGAATCTTTGTGGTAGATTGTTTGTCCACCAAGGAAGAAGTGTCCACCCTAGATATCCCATGTGATGAAGTTTTACCTCTGTAAATACCATATGATCTATCACAAATGACTATCTTTGCAAGTCCCTTTGTTCCCATGAGGATAATTGTGTCAATGTCGTTCCCACTCAATGAAACGAAGGCCGTTTCATGGATATATGACTCAACCGTCTATATTCATGGACATAGAGTACTATAAGAGCCTATGGCTTCTAATGAGCCAATGGTAAGTATAGCCGGAACTGGTGGGGTCACCCGAAGTGGAAGAATCTTTGCATTTATGCCTCCCTAATAACACCAAAATACATTGTATATTTAACTCGATTTATGCATGTTTTATTGTCATTTCTATCTACATTTCCACTGTTATGCTGGTGTTTTTTCTGTGTTTTAGGTTTTTAGCCTTTTAAGAGCCATATGCGGAGAAATAAAGCAAAACAGGTGAAAAATGAAAGAAATGGAGCGGTTTGCACTCAAGGCGACCAACATGGCATTCGCCATAGAGGTAGCCACCAGGAGAATGATGTGTCCCACATCTCAATGGTCAAATGACTCGGTCATGCACACTCTATGAAGATGGAATTCTCCGTGCATGGGTGGCGTTCGTCATCCTTTGTATTTGGCTGCAGTTGGAATGGGTTTTGCTAGGTCTTTCCACTCCCTCCATTTTGTCCTATTTTTCCTCACACGAATCCAACAACTTCCTCATGGAATTTTAGGGTTTTTAAACATTATAAATAGTAGTTATATTTCGCTTTTTAGGGTATCTAAGCTTAGCACAAACATAAGCCATAAATTTTAGTATTCTTAGAGCTTTAACTTTTTACATCAAGGGGTTATCGCATTTTGTTCATGTATCATGTTTGGAGCACCCTTATTTTGAAGTTATTTATCTTCCCACATTTACATTCTGTCGAAGTTTATTTTTGTCTACTTGCATTATATCGGATTCAAGTCTCCGATTGGAGTAGGTTCTTATTTAATTCAACTTTATTTAAATTTTAATTTCCTTGTCTATTTAACTTCCTCGCTTTACTTTCCTCGCATTCGCTTTCCCGCAATTTATTTTCCTCAAATTAATTTCCTCGCGTTTGTTTTTAAAACCATTTTTATTAAATTCATCATTATGTTTAATTCTAAATCCAAACCAATTGCCTATTTGTTTACCATAATTATGTCTAGCTAATTTGTTAGTACTAGAATGTGAAGACTGTCATTTGATGGTACTTTCTATGTTATTTCTTTAGGATTACAAGTGTCAGTTGTTTTGGTTTTAACACAATTTTTCTGAACTTAATCTAATTTGTTACTACAAAAGTAGGATAGTGATAACGTCAAGTAAGATCGAAAGCTTTTTGACACTAAAGATTAAAATTGGTTTATTTTTTGTTAGTAAATACTGTGAAAGCACTTTATTAATTACTTAGGAAGTTTAATATTTATAGAAGGCGATTTTAAAACTATTTGTGAACGCGTGCACTTACAGGATTATGATTTGGTCACCTGAGCGGAAGCTGGGGACCCTTTTTATTTAAACTTACGAATCAAAACCACTTTTCAACTGAGTAAAGAGTCTAATTCCTTAAAATAGTTTTTACTACTTTAACACAATAAGCGTCGGTCACACGTGACAGTGGGAAACATAAATTAGAGAGTCAAATTCGATTATGAATACACGAAAGAGACAGTTCCTGTTCAATTAAATTATTTTCAAAGTAGAAAATATTGTTCCGTAAAGTAATCTTATTTAAAAGTAATAAGAGCATCGTTAATTGATGTGAACCACATTCTAGTATTATTTGTCTTAATTTGTTAAAGTTTATTATTTCATTTTTTTCCCATTCTTAATTCAATTGCCTTAGATAAACACTGTGACAATTAGAAACGATAGATTTGACTATTGGGCTTTATGGGATCGATATATTTTAAAACTACGTGATAGACTATATACTTGCAGTTAGGTAATCCGATAGACTCATAAAGTCGCGATCAAGTTCTTTGCGCCGTTGTCGGGGACCAATTACGTCAAAATATCGTAACTTGTTGTTACACCGTCAAGATTTAGGCACCCTAGTCTATATTACTATGCATCAGCAAAAAAACTCTTACAATTAACGCTCTCAATATTATGAAGTACCGCATGAGTCTCATAAATCCAATCTTAAGATCAAATGGGATAATTACGTTGAGACACTAACTCTCTCCAAACTTGACTACACCATGCAAAAATTTATGCGACATAAACCATGTAGAATAAAGAGTTTAGGAACCAATTTTTCAAAACTAAAGAAAATATTAAGAAACTGGACACATTGGTTGAGTCCCTGGTGATAGGAAGCAAACTATCAGAGACTAAAATCCCCACACTTGCACAAATAAATTTAGGCCCTTCCCCTGAGAAACACACAACTGTAGTAGCAACCAGTAGTAAAAAAGATATCAGAAAACCTAAGGAGAGCCATAGTAAGGTTGAGGAAATTTTATATAAGAAAAGAGTAGAGACTTTAAAAAATATTCGCACTAATCTACCTCTATCCAAGGTCCCGCACAAGAATAGAAAATTAGAGGACCATGAAACTCATGAAAATAGAGAATTATTAGCTTTTAAGGTAAGGAAAGAAAAAGCTAAACCCAAAAACCTAATACCTAGACTAATACATGAACCACCTTACAGAAAAGGGAAAAGAAAAGGTGAAGGATATGAGAGATGGCTCGATAAGTAGCCATGGAAACCAAAGACTATTGAAAGTTCGATCAAGGAATTATCCTCTAAAGAATCCCCATGAGCATTTACATCTCTCTGTTTTGTCGAGCTACCGATGTTAAAAAAACGCTGCGTGGGAGGCAACCCACAATTTTTTTTATTATTATGCATATTCTATTTCTTTATATATATAGGTGATTTATTTTCTTCCTACTAACGAGACTGACTATTGGTTGATTTCACTTCAGATCTCATCATTCTATAATCCTACTAACCATACTTTCAGGATGCATAACTTTGATGACATGCACGTTCATTTCAGAGATGATATCCAGAAGAAACGCTATGAGGCACTATCTGAGAGACCCATGTCACTACCAGATACTCTGACTCTAACTACTTAGAGGCCCTAGGGATCAAGCCTAATATCAGATCCATGTGTAGCCAGTTAGATTGGGCTGAGTATTTAGAGAGCAAAAATGTTACTTACTGAAACCTTACTCTCGAGTTCCTGAGTTCACTTACCTACGAGCCTTATAATAGTCGTGGATTAAACAGGGGAAACATCATATTCAGATTATTTGGGCATGAGTATACCTATAACCATATGAAGTTTGCAAAACTGGTAGGATTCCAGTATGGCCCAGCTGAAGTATCTTATGATTGGGATACATAAGATAAGCTAGATACTTTATGGGGAGATATTACCATATAAGGTAATCCTGACCCATCCATTCAGTTCTCCATGTATATCCATAACCCAACACTTAGGTATTTCCAAATTATTTTGTTAGAACAAGATTTTGGTTTTGTAATTTATCTCTAAGTTTTTATGATAACAAAGGATGAAGCATTTTGGTACCCTAATAAAATTCTCTAAGTGTGCAGGGCTCTAACAATAAATGAATCTGATGAAACAACATCTAACGTCACACAAGTCCCGCACAGCTGACTTGAAGTTAAAAGTATTTGCTCTGACACTAAAGACAACGATACCCATAACATCTGACATCTGAAGACTCTGATATTCTACATCTGAAGGATCCCTCACCTGAATTCTCTAATGATCATCACATATGAAGAATGTAAAATTAGAGATTAATCAAGAACCTCTAAAGAAAACACATAAGGCAACTATCTAAAGAATATAAGATCTAAGAGAAGTATATGAATTTCGTGCACTTTGATTCACGCTGACAAGCCTTACCATACACCAATTGATAAGGAGACATACCAATCGGTGTTTTGAACACAGTTCGGTATGCCCAAAGCGCATCATCAAGCTTACTTTCCCAATCCTTGCGAGATGAGTTAACCGTCTTCTCCAGAATTTGTTTCAGCTGCCTATTCGACACTTCAACTTGACCACTTGTTTGCGGATGGTATGGAGTGGCTATACGATGTTTTACGTTATACTTCAAGAGTAGCTTCTCCATTAGGTGATTTAAGAAATGAGTTCCCTCATCACTTATTAGAGCTCTTGGCACTCCAAACCTGACAAATATGTTTTCCTTTAGAAACTTGACTACCACTTTTGCATCATTCGTTGGTAAAGCAACTGCTTCTACTCACTTGGATACATAATCCACCGCCACCAAAATGTAATTCTTTCCAAATGAAGGTGGATATGGTCACATAAAGTCGATACCCCAAACATCAAAGAGTTCAACTTCCAACATGGGGTTCTAAGGCATCTGATTTCTTTTCGAGATGTTTCCCATCCTTTGACACTTATCGCACTCTTTGATTAATTGTTGAGCATCTTTGAAAAGTGCAGGCCAGTATAAGCCGGACTGGAGTGTAACACCCCGATAAAATATGATAATTATTTAATTTAAGTTAATAATATATTTATTAATTTAATTAAATAATTGGATTATTATTTGGAATTATTATTATTGGAATATAAAGTTGGAATATATATAAAAAGTCCCATTTTGGTAAAAAGGGTTTGATAAGTGAAAACAGAGAACACGTACGGATTGGGAGAAAAGAGAAGAAACTGAGAAAGGGAGAAGAAGAGGCTAGGGCTCAAGAAGAGAATTCACGATTGTTGAAGGTCAAAGAAGGATTGTCGGATTAACTCAGGTAAGGGGGGTTTATCGTCGTTTAATGGGTATTATGAGTTAACATGTAATGGGTAGTAATAAGCCGTTGAATTGACCCTAATTGGGATGATGAGTGCTGAAAAATTGTGATGAATAAGTTATGTTAAAGCTGTAATTGAATCTATATTTGGGTGAGTTGTGATTTTCCGAACGTGTAGCTTTTTACGGAATTGGAATCGGAGGTCCGGAAGTCCTCCAACGGCGGAAAATGCGGAGAATTCTGCATTCTGCTTCGTGTTAGCGCAGGAACAGCTTTCTGTCTTGCGTTAACCGGTTAACCCAGGGTGTTAACCGGTTAACACTGTTATGAATTATGAAATATTGCTGTCTGTCATGCGTTAACCGGTTAACCCAGGGCGTTAACCGGTTAACACTGTTAAAATGTGCCAGGAAGCGTGTTCTGTGTTGCGTTAACTGGTTAACCCAGGGCGTTAACCGGTTAACACTGTTTGAAAAGTGAAAAAAATGATATTTAATTGTTGTGTACAATTGAGGATTGGCCTATATTGGTGTATGATATAGGAGGGATCATTTCCCGTTGTTTTGAGTAGTATAGGTATTAGTAGAGTGTGCTAATACTGTGATTTATTATTTGACATGATATGATTTCGTGATAAATAGGCTGATGATGTATGATGGTGTGCATAATGTTGTGAATATATCTATTATGTATGCAATTGTGGATGGACTGTTTATGGCTTAGAGTGTGAGCATATGTCCATTGTGAGTTGTTGTTGATGTTTGCATTGCTAGGTGATATAGCGTGCATAATGTGGCCTTTATGTTGGTAGCTAATTCCCATGGTGAGGAATTAGTGAGTGAATCATTGTGGATTATTGTTGATGTTTGCATGCTAGGTGATTAGCGTGCATAGCATAGCCCTTGGGGTGGTAGCTAATTCCCATGGTGAGGAATTAGTGATGTGAGTCACTAGGTCTCAAATGAGTGGGACTAGTGAGCTTGGTAGCCGTATCTGGATTTGATCGGTGAGGTTGAACTATATGTTCACGAATAGTCGGTACCGCATGCATGGAGTCTCATTGCATAATGTATGTATAGTGTATAATATGAATGGATGTATTCCAATATTATACGTGTGTTTTATTTTGTGTTGTGTTGGGTATGATTATGAGTTGATGTTGCCGTTGCTGCATGTGTGATATGATTCGGGTGATGAAATGTGTTAATTTACTTAGCATTACATGATATTTTATAATGCTTATTATATCGATTGAGGAACTCACCCTTACAACTATGTTTCAGGTAACGAGTAGTGATTGAGTAGAAGCTAGTGCTTGGAGTCTAGTGTAGTTCCTTAGTGGGTCATGCTCTGGTATATGTAACATCGGGATGGGATGTTTTACCTTGTTTCATTTGTTGGTTGTTGAAC
This sequence comes from Lathyrus oleraceus, assembly GCF_024323335.1. Lineage (NCBI taxonomy): Eukaryota > Viridiplantae > Streptophyta > Magnoliopsida > Fabales > Fabaceae > Lathyrus > Lathyrus oleraceus. The sequence continues at coordinate 230,762,873 of NC_066584.1, forward strand.
AAGTTTTACATGTAATGTGTTACATGTTTTGTTCATTGTTGGATTTTATTCCGCTGCGTATTGTGCAATGTTTTATTTTGATAAACAAATGAGTATGACAAACTATTTTGGTGAATGGTGTGAAGTGTCAAGTGTGACACCCTTGATTGCATATTTACTCTGAATTATGTTTTGTTGTTTTAATTAAATATTGGGGTATTTTAGAAGGGTGTTACATTAGTGGTATCAGAGCATAGTCGGTCGAGTCGAGTCGTAATTATTCTGTTTCCCTGTACGTGATAGGTGTTGTGTAACCCTATCAGTACTTATTGTTTTAGCTTGTTGGGCTTTCAGAATAGAGATGGCTGGAAGAGGTAGAGACGATGCTGCGATTGCTGAGGCTCTCGGTATGCTAGCTGGAGTACTTGGAGGGAATCCGAATGTTGTGGGGGTGGGAGCTGCTTGTCAACTGAGTGAGTTCCAGAAGAATAATCCTCCAATGTTCAAGGGAGCATACGATCCAGATGGTGCTCAGAAGTGGTTGAAGGAGATCGAGAGGATCTTCCGAGTGACTGAGTGTGCCGATAACCAGAAGGTCAGGTTCGGTACGCATATGCTGTCAGAGGAAGCAGATGATTGGTGGGTTGCTGCCCGCCTTGAGTTGGAAACTGCTGTGAGTGCTGAGATCACTTGGGCGGTGTTAAGAGAGAGATTCCTGAGGAAGTACTTTCCAGAGGATGTCAGAGGAAAGAAAGAGATAGAGTTCTTAAAATTGAAGCAGGGCAACCGGTCTGTTACTGAGTATGCTGCTAAGTTCACAGAGCTGTCGAAGTATTACACTCCCTATGATGAGGCAGTAGCAGATGGGGCAGAGTTGTTTATGCTGTTAGCGACTTTGGAGGCTAAAGATAAACTGGTGATTTGCGATCTAGCCGTGGTGTGTGATTTTCCTGATGTGTTTCCTGAAGAAGTGAATGAATTACCGCCAGAGCGTGAAGTTGAGTTCTCGATTGATTTGGTACCTGGTACTAGGCCGATATCGATGGCTCCGTACCGTATGTCTGCTGTTGAGTTAACTGAATTGAAGAGTCAGTTGGAAGATCTGTTGGATAAGAAATTTATTCGTCCGAGTGTGTCACCATGGGGTGCACCAGTGTTATTGGTTAAGAAGAAAGAAGGTACTATGAGGTTATGTGTGGACTACAGGCAACTGAATAAAGTGACGATCAAGAATCGGTATCCTTTGCCGAGGATTGATGATTTGATGGATCAGTTGGTTGGTGCGAGTGTGTTCAGCAAAATAGATTTGAGATCGGGGTATCATCAGATACGTGTGAAAACTGAGGATATTCAGAAGACTGCTTTCAGAACAAGGTATGGACATTATGAGTATTCTGTAATGCCTTTTGGTGTGACTAATGCACCTGGAGTATTTATGGAGTATATGAATAGGATTTTCCATCCGTACCTGGACAAGTTTGTTGTGGTGTTTATTGACGATATTTTGGTGTATTCGAAATCTGAAGAAGAGCATGCTGAACATTTGAGAGTGGTTTTAGGAGTTCTACGAGAAAAGAAGTTATTTGCTAAACTGTCCAAGTGTGAATTTTGGTTAGCAGAGATTAGTTTTCTTGGTCATGTGGTTTCCAGAGGTGGTATTGCTGTTGATCCTTCTAAGATAGAAGCGGTATCTAAGTGGGAAGCTCCGAAGTCAATTTCTGAGATAAGGAGTTTTCTTGGACTTGCAGGGTATTATAGGAAATTCATTGAGGGATTTTCTAAGTTGGCGTTACCGTTGACGATGTTGACTAGAAAGGGGCAAGCATTTGTTTGGGATTTAAAATGTGAAGAAGGTTTCCAAGAGTTAAAGAGAAGGTTGACTACTGCTCCTATTCTGATATTACCGAGTCCATCGGAACCATTTGAGGTTTACTGTGATGCTTCATTGTTGGGTTTGGGTGGTGTTTTGATGCAGAATAAGCAGGTTGTAGCTTATGCTTCGAGACAACTGAAGGTTCATGAGAGGAACTATCCGACACACGATTTAGAGTTGGCAGCTCTGGTATTTATTCTGAAGTTATGGAGGCATTACTTGTACGGGTCAAGATTTGAGGTTTTCAGTGACCATAAAAGTTTAAAGTATTTGTTTGATCAGAAAGAGCTGAATATGAGACAGAGGAGATGGTTAGAGTTTCTAAAGGATTATGACTTTGGTTTGAATTACCATCCGGGTAAAGCAAACGTAGTGGTTGATGCATTGAGTCGGAAATCATTGCATATGTCTATGTTAATGGTTAAGGAATTGGATTTAATTGAGCAGTTTAGAGACTTGAGTTTGGTGTGTGAGAGTACTCACAATAGTGTTAAATTGGGAATGTTGAAGTTAACGAGTGGTATTCTGGATGAGATTAGAGAGGGTCAGAAATTCGATGTGCTTTTGGTTGATAAGTTGACTCTATTGAATCAAGGTCAAGGTGGTGAATTCAGAGTTGATGAGAATGGTGTTTTGAAATTTGGTAATCGGGTGTGTATTCCGGATGTTACCGAACATAAGAAGAGTATTCTTGAGGAAGGACATCGTAGTGGCCTGAGTATTCATCCTGGGGCTACGAAGATGTATCATGATTTGAAAAAGTTATTTTGGTGGCCGGGAATGAAAAGAGAAATTGCGAGTTTTGTTTATTCTTGTTTGACTTGTCAGAAGTCAAAGATTGAGCATCAGAAGCCGTCTGGGCTAATGCAACCGTTGGCTATTCCAGAGTGGAAGTGGGATAGTATCAGTATGGATTTTGTTTCTGGTTTACCGAGGACAATTAAGAATTTTGAAGCTATTTGGGTGATTGTTGACAGATTGACAAAATCGGCTCATTTCATTCCGATCAGAATGGATTATCCGTTAGAGAGATTAGCTGAGTTGTATATTGAGAAAATTGTAAGTCTGCATGGTATTCCGTCGAGTATTGTTTCGGACAGAGATCCTAGATTTACATCGAAGTTCTGGGAAGGTTTGCAGAGGGCTTTGGGAACTAAGCTGAGATTAAGTTCTGCATATCATCCGCAGACTGATGGTCAGACTGAGAGGACGATTCAGTCACTGGAGGATCTTTTGAGGGCTTGTGTTTTGGAAAAGGGAGGTGCTTGGGATTGTTGTTTACCTTTAATTGAGTTTACCTACAACAATAGTTTTCATTCGAGCATTGGTATGGCACCGTTTGAAGCTTTGTATGGTAGGAGATGTCGGACACCTTTATGTTGGTATGAGTCCGGTGAGAGTGTTGTGGTTGGACCGGAGATTGTTCAACAAACTACGGAAAAGATTAATATGATTCAGGAGAAGATGAGGATTGCTCAGAGTCGTCAGAAGAGTTATCACGACAAGAGGAGGAAGTCACTTGAGTTTCAAGAGGGAGATCATGTGTTTCTTCGTGTTACTCCGATAACTGGGGTTGGTCGAGCTTTGAAGTCGAAGAAGCTGACACCTCGATTTATTGGTCCTTATCAGATTTTGGAGAGGATAGGGGAGGTAGCCTATCGTATCGCTTTACTGCCGTCACTTGCGAATTTGCATGAGGTTTTTCATGTGTCTCGGTTGAGGAGGTACATTCCTGATCCGTCGCATGTGGTCCAAGTAGATGATGTACAGGTGAGAGATAACCTGACTGTTGAAACATCACATATGAGGATCGAGGATCGAGAGTTGAAGCAGTTGCGGGGTAAAGAGATTGCTTTGGTAAAGGTAGCTTGGGGAGGACCAGCAGGTGGCAATGTGACTTGGGAACTTGAGAGTCAGATGAAGGAGTCTTATCCGGAGTTATTCGCTTGAGGTATGTTTTCGAGGACGAAAACTCTTTTAGTGGGGGAGAGTTGTAACACCCCGATAAAATATGATAATTATTTAATTTAAGTTAATAATATATTTATTAATTTAATTAAATAATTGGATTATTATTTGGAATTATTATTATTGGAATATAAAGTTGGAATATATATAAAAAGTCCCATTTTGGTAAAAAGGGTTTGATAAGTGAAAACAGAGAACACGTACGGATTGGGAGAAAAGAGAAGAAACTGAGAAAGGGAGAAGAAGAGGCTAGGGCTCAAGAAGAGAATTCACGATTGTTGAAGGTCAAAGAAGGATTGTCGGATTAACTCAGGTAAGGGGGGTTTATCGTCGTTTAATGGGTATTATGAGTTAACATGTAATGGGTAGTAATAAGCCGTTGAATTGACCCTAATTGGGATGATGAGTGCTGAAAAATTGTGATGAATAAGTTATGTTAAAGCTGTAATTGAATCTATATTTGGGTGAGTTGTGATTTTCCGAACGTGTAGCTTTTTACGGAATTGGAATCGGAGGTCCGGAAGTCCTCCAACGGCGGAAAATGCGGAGAATTCTGCATTCTGCTTCGTGTTAGCGCAGGAACAGCTTTCTGTCTTGCGTTAACCGGTTAACCCAGGGTGTTAACCGGTTAACACTGTTATGAATTGTGAAATATTGTTGTCTGTCTTGCGTTAACCGGTTAACCTAGGGCGTTAACCGGTTAACACTATTAAAATGTGCCAGGAAGCGTGTTCTGTGTTGCGTTAACCGGTTAACACTGTTTGAAAAGTGAAAAAAATGATATTTAATTGTTGTGTACAATTGAGGATTGGCCTATATTGGTGTATGATGTAGGAGGGATCATTTCCCGTTGTTTTGAGCAGTATAGGTATTAGTAGAGTGTGCTAATACTGTGATTTATTATTTGACTTGATATGATTTCGTGATAAATAGGCTGATGATGTATGATGGTGTGCATAATGTTGTGAATATATCTATTATGTATGCAATTGTGGATGGATTGTTTATGGCTTAGAGTGTGAGCATATGTCCATTGTGAGTTGTTGTTGATGTTTGCATTGCTAGGTGATATAGCGTGCATACTGTGGCCTTTATGGTGGTAGCTAATTCCCATGGTGAGGAATTAGTGAGGGAATCATTGTGGATTATTGTTGATGTTTGCATGCTAAGTGATTAGCGTGCATAGCATAGCCCTTGGGGTGGTAGCTAATTCCCATGGTGAGGAATTAGTGATGTAAGTCACTAGGTCTCAAATGAGTGGGACTAGTGAGCTTGGTAGCCGTATGTGGATTTGATCGGTGAGGTTGAACTATATGTTCACGAATAGTCGGTACCGCATGCATGGAGTCTCATTGCATAATGTATGTATAGTGTATAATATGAATGGATGTATTCCAATATTATACGTGTGTTTTGTGTTGTGTTGTGTTGGGTATGATTATGAGTTGATGTTGCCGTTGCTGAATGTGTGATATGATTAGGGTGATGAAATGTGTTAATTTACTTAGCATTATATGATATTTTATAATGCTTATTATATCGATTGAGGAACTCACCCTTACAACTATGTTTCAGGTAACGAGCAGTGATTGAGTAGAAGCTAGTGCTTGGAGTCTAGTGTAGTTCCTTAGTGGGTCATGCTCTGGTATATGTAACATCGGGATGGGATGTTTTACCTTGTTTCATTTATTGGTTGTTGAACAAGTTTTACATGTAATGTGTTACATGTTTTGTTCATTGTTGGATTTTATTCCGCTGCGTATTTTGCAATGTTTTATTTTGATAAACAAATGAGTATGACAAACTATTTTGGTGAATGGTGTGAAGTGTCAAGTGTGACACCCTTGATTGCATATTTACTCTGAATTATGTTTTGTTGTTTTAATTAAATATTGGGGTATTTTAGAAGGGTGTTACATGGAGGACTTTGGCTGCGGTTCTATCACCACTAAAGAGTCCACCATAGTCAGAGTCATGGCATGCTTTCAGGATATCTCTCTGTTCTTCTTCGGGAACACATCTACTGACCAACCCGTCGACTCCTTTCTTGTACAGGAATGGGTCATACCACAAGTAAAACCTGAAATCATGCACAAACTTTTTCTTTTTGTTGGAGTCAAATTCGCTAGGGATCACCCCACCTACTAGATAGTTCGCGTAGTCTACGAACCATGGCATTCCAATAACAGCAAGGATGTGTTCATCAGCGAACTCATCCTTTATTGGACGTTTTTCCTCATTCTCCTCTATAGGGGACATCCGAGAGAGGTGGTCGGCCATAGTATTTTCACACCCTCTTTTGTCACGAATTTCCACATCAAACTCTTGGAGGAGTAAGATCCATCTCAATAGTCTTGGCTTAGATTCCTGCTTAGCAAATAAATACTTCAAAGCAGCATGGTCAGTATAAACAATGACTCTAGAACCCAACAAATATTGCCTGAATTTATCAAAGGCATAGACCACCACTGGCAACTCCTTCTTGGTAGTTGTATAGTTCATCTGTGCAGGGTTCAAAACATGACTAGCATAATATATGACATGCAACAGTTTATCTCTATGTTACCCAAGAACTGCTCCCACTGCAGTGTCACTCGGATCACACATGATCTCAAAAGGTAGAGACCAATCTCGGGAAATGACAATTGGTGTCATCACTAATTTATTATTTATAGTTTCAAATGCAACGACACACACTTTATCAAAAATAAAAGCCTTGTCCTTATCCAAAAGGTTAGTTAAAGGTTTATCTATTTTAGAAAAGTCTCTTATGAACCTGCGGTAGAAACCCGCATGCCTTAAGAAACTTCTTATACCTTTTTTGTTTATCGAAGGGGGCAGCTTTGCTATTACCTCGATCATGGCTTGGTCCACTTCTATTCCCTTGTGGGAAATTTTGTGACCCAAGACTATGCCTTCGCGCACCATGAAGTGGCATTTCTCCCAGTTGAGAATCAAATTGGTATGTTAGAATCTTTCTAAGACAAGGGAAAGGTTAGCCAAACAATTATCAAAAGAGAAACCAAATACCGAGAAGTCATCCATGAAGACCTCCATATGCTTTTCAAGCATGTCAGCAAAAATGGAAATCATGCATCTTTGAAATGTGGCTGGCGCATTACATAACCCAAATGGCATTCTTCTGTAAGCAAAAATACCATAGGGGCATGTAAAAGTTGTCTTCTCTTGATCTTCTGGTGCAACCGCTATCTGATTATATCCAGAGTAGCTAACAAGGAAACAATAGTAGTCATGACCCACCAACCTTTCCAACATCTGACCGATGAATGGTAAAGGAAAGTGATCCTTTCTTGTCGCCAAATTTAACCTATTATAGTCGATGCACACACGCCACCCCGTGACTGTCCTTGTAGGGAGCAACACATTTTTCTCATTCTTTATCACGGTAGTCCCTCCTTTCTTTGGAACCAAATGAATAGGACTTACCCAAAAGTTATCGGATATGGGATAAATTAACCCCGCATCTAATAGTTTAACAACCTCTTTCCTAACCACTTCCTTCATTGGGGGATTTAGTCTTCTTTGGGGTTGCATCACTGGTTTGTGACCATCCTCCATGAGAATTTTATGCATACATACCATAGGGCTAATCCCCTTCAAGTCTTATATGGCCCATTCCATTACACTTTTGTGCTTCTTCAGAACCTTGACGAGCTTGTCTTATTGGGAACCTTCTAAATTAGAGCTTATAATAGTCGGGCATCTCCTTTCAGAATCTAGAAAAACATACTTGATATTTTCAGGCAGTTGTTTCAGCTCAGCTACTTTCTTGGTCTCATCTTTCTTTTCCTTAAACTGAGGTTCCCTCAAGTTTTCCCACCAGAGTGATCGGGATCTTTTAAAGGGTGGCGGTGTTTCCATCATAGCTAACACTTCCCTCTCCTTTTCATCAACTTCTTGAGTGTCTTCAGAAATTGATAGACTTAGAACTCTCTCCAAGGGCAATTGTGGTTCACCTAAAGGATTTTCTTGCAAAACCACTTGATCAATCACCTCTATGTGTTGACTGGTGGCCACATCATCTTTGTATCTCATGGTGTTTTGCACATCAATTTTTAACTCTTCATCGTAAACTTTTAGAGTCATGGTGCCCTCTTCTATATATATCAAACATATTCCTGTCTCCAAAAATGGTCTACCAAGCATGAGCGGTATCTCTTCGTCTTCCGGAATATCTAAGATGACAAAGTTCATCAGAAATACAAACTTATCAATCTCCACAAGAACATCTTCCACTACTCCATAGGGTCTCTTCACAGAGTGATCAGCAAATTGAAGTGTCATTCTGGTATCTTGCACTTTTCTGATCCCCAACCTCTTGTAAATGGATAACGACATGAGACTCACACTTGCCCCCAAGTCTATAAGGGCCTTTTTGAAAGATTTATCCCCAATAGTGCAAGGGATAGTTACCGAGCCTCGACCTTTCTTCTTCATCGGAATCTTCATACCCTGCAAAATTGCACTACAAGTTTCGGTTAGTACAATAGGGTCAGTGTCGGTGCTCCTCTTTTTTGAAAAAATATCCTTCATAAATTTGGCATAAGAGGGCATTTGTTCAAGTGCCTCCAAGAACGGAATGTCAATCTCAAGCTTTTTGAACATCTCCAAGAATTTCTCGAAGTTCTTCTCATGTTGCTCTTTCTTCTTATTTCTTGTGGGGAAAGGGAGTTTGACAACCGACTTTGATTCACTAACTTTTTCTTTAACCACCAGTTTAGGCACCAACACCTCTTCACTTACAACCTCATTTTCTTTTATTTACAACTCAACTTCAAGCAATTGGTCTTCTTGGTCGTCATCTTTCTCAGGGACTTCTTTCGATTTACCACTCCTTGTGGTTACTGCACTAACATTATTATGCTCTTGTGGATTTGTAACTGTAGCACTCGGTAATGCACCCGGTGTTTGAGAACCCGCGAGTTGTTGAGCAATCTGACTCATTTGCACTTCCAGATTTTTTATTGAAGCACCAGTGTTTCTTATATTACTTCTAGTCTCCTCTTGAAATTGGGAACTTTGAGCCGCCATTTTTTCAATGGCAATTTCCCAATATACTTCTAGTCTGACTCATTTGGATGATTTTTCCATCCAGGATTATATGTATTTGAGTAAGGGTTGTTCTGCTTCAGAAAATTAATCTCTTCTACCTCTTGTGCAGTTGCCACACAATGTATGGCAAAGTGAGGTCCCCCACGAATTTCACAACTAACCGTTTGAATTGGTTGAACCGGTTGAACTTGTGCCACCGTTTGAGTGTCAAGAGCCATTTTATTGATTTTTCGCTCTACTTCAGCTGTTATTTGATCTTCCATCTTCACAACTTGATTTGCTAGCTTGATATCAGTGATACCTTCAGGTTGACTTACACTGGGGTGATAGAGCTCCGGATGCTCATTTGCTGCATTGGCTTCGATGATTTTCTTTATTCTAGTGGCTGTTGTAAAAGTTGTTGAGCCACCGGCAGCCGTGTCTATGAGTTTCTTAGTCTTCATTCTAAGGTCATTCAAAAAAAATTGCATTTATTCAGTTGCATCCATGTTATGAGTAGGACATGCAACCAACAATCGCTTGAACCTCTTGTAAGCGTCTCCGAGTGACTCTTCTTCCTTCTGTTTGAAATTAACTATGTCATATCTCTTACGGATATAAACAGAGGCAAGGAAGTACTCATTCAAAAATGTTGTCTCCATTTGTTGCCAAGTTGTAATGCTTCCCGCGGCTAAAGAGTAAAACCACTCTTCGGCATCTTCCGATAATGTAAACGGAAACATCACCAACTTTTTAGCTTCCTCTGAGTGTCCCTCAATTTTCAACGATGTCGTCATGGTCAAAAACCTTTGTAAATGCTTGTTTGCATCTTCATTGATTTTTCCGGAGAACGGTCTCCTTTCGAGTTGACGAACCGTTGAAGGGTGTAGCTGAAAATGATCAATATTCACCGGTTGGTTTACTATTGTTAACCTTCCAGTCAGAGCATTTTCACCTCCATAGTCACCCAGAAGTCTTTCCACGGGAGGTGGAGCTTCAGCCATCGTTTCCGATACGGAGTCAGAGTCTTCCGAATGAACTGATACAACTTCTTATTTTTCAGACTCAGAAACAACGGGGGTTGCTTCTAATAGTTCCAGTCTAGCTTTTCAGCGTCTTGCACGCAATAATCTTTTTGGTTCTGCGTCAAAAAGAAATTTAGCTGAGGCCTTACCTCGCATACAAAGATTAGACAATTATTAGAATTTATACAAAGAAACAATAGTACAAAGAAATAAAATTTTGGTTGCAGAGCAACAAAATTTCAATTGAATTATTATTCAACTTATACTTTGGCAGTCCCCGACAACGGCGTCAAAAACTTGATCGGTAAAATAGTAAGTATACTATTTGCACCGATGTAGTAATAAAATGGGAGTTATCCCGAGTATCGATCTCGAGGACTGCGTATTAAGTACAAATCTTTACAATAATTCCATTGAACAAAAGATCAAAGGGGGTTTGCTGATTGTTTTCGAAATGATAAGAACGAGAATAAATTACACAAAGCGTATAAAATTCTGTTAATCGATATAAGAAAGCATGTTAGGGAAAGATGTATGAAATGCTTTGTACTACACTACTTCCACATTATACGATATCTACGTTGTAATTCTTCAAAGCCAATTCTCAAGATTTATTTTCTCTAATTCCTTAGCCGAAAACCATTAACAGTCAATTTCAATCCTAATTCCTTAGTTATTCAAAATGACGTTAAGAAATATGCAATTGAACAAGAATTAACGGCTACTACGGTATAATCCTTATTCCTAAGCTATTATACCGAAGTATTATTATACAACAAGCGATAAGGTGGTTTGTCCGACCTAAACCTTAACCATAGATCAAAATTCTATTTGTCCGATAAAATAAAGCATTAAGAACTTTGTATAATAATTTGAATTAAGAACAACGTTGATGATCATAAAATCATAGAAATATTGTTCATACATTAGCAATTCAGGGACACCCCCATAGCATTGGGGGGGTTTAGCTTCTCATAGTATTCAAAGAAAGAAAATTACAAAATAGAGACATTACAATTCTTTGGTGATGAAGGTTGATCTTCAATCTCTTCCGATCTTGAAAATCTCTTCTTCTCCAAACACCTTGAAAGCTCTCTTCTCTTTTCTGTCTATTCTTCGTACGATCCAAAAAGTCCCTTTTCTCTTTACCAATAGTAGACTAAATAGTTCCAAATCATCTAAAAGAATAGTGAAATACCAAGACTACCCTTCGGACTTACACAGAGACTTAAACAATAAAAATCAGCAAAAGGGGCGAAATGGCCAACACGGGCCGTGTCAGCTGACACGGGCGCCCGTGTTGGTTCTCTGTTAACTCTTTGACTCCCGTTCTTCCCTTACGCATCTTTCAGGCTTATTGTTGGACCTGGAAACCAAATAGAACTACCACGGAAACGCATAAAATGCGACAAAAAGAGATGAGCCACAAATACAACATAAAACAAGAAGGAAATTATGAAATGCGATAAAACTTAGGAAATCAACTAAAAGAAAGAACAAAGTGTTATCGATTCTTGAAGATTCATGCTGGATGGATGATGAAACTAAATGCAAATAGTGACTGATCACACGCCCAACAAATCAGATCAAGACTTAAGAAAAAAGTATTCCAAAAATAGTATAAATTTATCTATGTAGAAAATTGAATACTCTCTTAAACTGCTATGGAAAGGACAACAAAATTAATGTTAGTAAATCCCATTATTGACAAGATATTAGCACCAATGCTACATTCAACGGTATCATCTCCAAGCACTATAAAAAGGTCTAACCATCATCATACCAAGATACGAAGCCATCCTACAAGAAATATGTACATCAAAATTCAATCATTCACTAATTCTTGTTTTACATTATCACACGAGTTGTCGCTCTTAGTGTGAGATTCAATTGTTCTTATTGTGTTCATATTGCTTACCTAGAAGCACTAAAGACCTTCTTGTATATCTAAAATAGTTGTTGTAAAGTTCCTTAAGTGACTTGTGAAGTTTGTAGACTTGATAGGGCTAATAGATCATTATACTCTTAGATGTTGTTTTAATCTTTCTAGATTTTTGGATTAAGTCCTCTTGAAGGAGAAATCACCTTAGTAGGGTGGATTGGAGTAGCTTTGAATTTCAAGCGAACCAGGATAACTTCTGTGTTGCTTGTCTTATTTGTGTGTGTGTAGAAACTCCAAAAGTTCTTATTATTTGTGAAAATATTCAACCTTCCCCCCTTCTTGTTTTTCTCTACCTTCAGATTTTAGCCTAAACCTTATTTGGTAGGAGTGAGGGTAGTGTGCCTATTAGTGTTGAAGAATTAATGTTTCTCTATCGCATCACCGAGTCGGAACTAGTTAAATCTGGAACCTTCTTCATTTCCAACCTTGAAGGTGTTGATAAGTCCACAAAAGGCCCAACCCATGTTGGAGGAACAGTTACACAAATAGCTCATGCCTTTAAACTCCTAAACTAACTATCCCACCTAGTCTCATATTGCGGATTCACCCTCCTCGATCTAGAATATTTCTTAGACCATGGTTTGGTACGACGAGTGTACTTTAGGATTAATGAGTACAAAATACTTATTAATAATGAGGTGGTTCACCACTTTACCTTGCCAAACCCTGAGAGAACCAGCATCTATAATAGGGAGAATTGGAAATATGATCTGGAAGGCCATGGAGAAACATCAGTTACACCCTCCACCCCTACCACTCCAGAATACCACCCATTACCTCTCTCGAATAGGCCCACTGGGTTTTCCTCCAGAGGACCAACACAGAGGCGTGACATTAACTATGAGTTTAATGCCATGCACCAGGAGATTACTTCCTTCGCTAAAAAGTTTGCGACCATACTTCACAGATGTAAATGGCTAACGCCACTCAACCCGAGGAGACAAATTTCCTATGTCGGGAGCTCCATATCCTTCGACGTCAGATTACTACAGCCCAAGTGTCCCGACCACTCCAGATCCCGGGACACCCACTGCAGTCCCTCTAGTAGCATTCACTACAGACCTTTTCATCATGGAAGAGGAATTTATTTCTACCGATATTGTTATTAGAGTTATTTAGACCTATTTCTTTTTCAGTTCTCTTTTTCGTTACTTTCATACTTTTTCCGATTATGCATCCTTTAAAAAAATTATTTCTTACTTACTTTTATCATTATATTATGTTTCATATTATTATTATTATTATTAATAATATGTGTAATTCAAGCTCCATCTTTGTCCAAATTTATTATGCAATCAACCATCTCAAACAAAATGGCAAGACTCCACAAAAAAGATCCAAAAACACACGAAAAACACCCCAAGGCCCAAAAAATTCGCAACTTATGGCCCATCTACTGAACAGCCAAAGGTGGTGTTCGCCATCAAGTGTATGACGTTCTCCATAGGTCTTGGGATGTGAAATATGGGGCAGTAGCGAAAGCCCTTGTTTTCTCCCCGTTTTTCACATACCTTTATCTTCCTAATTTCACTACTTTCCACCTTTAACACCATTTACAACCCCACTCACTCTAACTCCCCATAACTCAAATACCCACTCATTTTCCATAAACCCGCTCAAATTCTCATCTTTAAATACTCAAATTTTTCACTAAAATCCCCAAAACCCATTCTTCACATCTTCTCCAAATTTCTCAATTTTCACCTACAAAACAACCAACATTGGCAGCCATGGATGAGGGGATTATCATTTTCCGACAAGGAAATAGAGGGAATAAGCAATTGAATAAATATGAGGACTTTCTCGAACACGACATCTTCGCCATGAGGTATGTCGACGATTCTAGCTTGCATATATTAGGAATTTATCATATCATTTATTATTTATTTGAGACGGTAGGATTGCGAAATTTCATGGAACGAAGAGATCACACATATGAGCACCTCATGAGAGAATTTTTGAGTTCTCTAATTTATATTATCGGTCCAAACACAACGAGCACTGCAGGCACCACTAAATTATGCATGGTTAATGAGGAATATGAATATTCTACTAATTAGCTTGCAGAATTGTTACACATTCCTTACGGGGAGGGTGTCTTGTGTGAGGAACATTTAGAAACAGAGTTGTCATATGAAGTTTTTGCATTTTGGGAATAAATAACAGGTTATGCTACTAATTCCTTTTGAAGGGAATGTGGCATATGAAATTCACAACCCGGTCATACGTGTCTACTGCCAAATGTTGGCTAACACCATCTTTGGATGGGAAAATGCAAACAAATTAAATGCAAAAGAGTTTCTCTATTTACAAGCAGAACTGATACAAAGGTCGTTGAATTTGGTCCCATTCATGATAGCCCACATGAGCGCAATTTTGAAAAATAAAGGGACCATGTCTTTTGGAGGGTTAATTACATCCCTTGCCCATGCTATAGGGTTTGATACTAAGCTAGCTAAATTAGAACCCTTACTACCTCGTACCTTGAACCTCAATCTCATGAGGCATATGAGGCTTTGCAAGGTGGGGAAAGCGGGAGGTTACCACCTCATGGTCCAAAATCATGAAATTAAGAGTATTGTTTTGCCATGGGCCACCCGTACTGATGTACGGGAAAGGGAAAATTGGATTTATGATTTGCAGACCCCACCCTACATCGGTCAGATGCACATGGACATTTATCAGAATGTCAATGGCGATGCTGATATAGATAATGAGTATGACCATTTAGAGCACGACTTACCTGCACACGACTTAACTCATATGCATGCTTCATTCGCACACACCGCACCTGGTTATTCTAACCCTTTTACAAGTACCTCTTTTGGGTTCGTTTACACTAAGGATATGTACCAGGAACAAATGGCACGTGAGGAGGAGCGTGATGGCTTGTTCTATTCCATGTATGAACAACAACGAGAATTGATGGAGTTCAGGCATGCCTCTCAAGAATGAAATGATCGAATCTATCAAACAGTAATAGAAGCCCAAGCCACCCAAGCATACCACCAACAACGTCATATAACTTCCCAAGATCAATATTTCGTTATTGTAAAGGCTAACCAAACGGCCATAATCCGAGGACTACAAGCATCCAACAATGCACTATTGGCACGTATTCAGCAACTCGAGATATCTCAGAGTTCCCGTCACCGTAGCAGAAGTCGTCAGTAGCAACCTCCAGATCAGCCAGAGGAGGGCACTAGTGGCCCGTACTAGGCTATCCACATGTTATACTTTTCCTTTTCCTACTTTTACTAAAGCATTAGGGACAATTATTGGTTTAAGTATGGGAGAGGAACTTTACCGTATTTTATTTCCTTGTTCCCTAGTTAGATTTATTGCTTACTAGTTTTAGTTTTTATTCCTTGCTTTCTAGTTTTAGTTTGTTCAAGAGTCATTGCATATGATGTCGAGTCTTTATGCGTGTGTTTTTTCTGTTTATTAAATTTACCCATTTTCTTGATCCATAAAAAAAAGGAATTCTTCTTGATTCATCACATAACACTCCGAAAGTATATAGGTTGTCGTAACATAGAAGCTTTACT
Source organism: Lathyrus oleraceus (assembly GCF_024323335.1). NCBI lineage: Eukaryota > Viridiplantae > Streptophyta > Magnoliopsida > Fabales > Fabaceae > Lathyrus > Lathyrus oleraceus. Next base: position 230,778,260 of record NC_066584.1, read on the forward strand.
ATAGAGGCTTGGGAAAGTTTTGATAATATTGGTATTGTCCTTACACTCAAAACTTCTGAATATGCAAAATAAATTTGAATACTTTTTATGCCAAAACCTTAAATTCTAGGCCTTGTAAGTACCCCTTAAGTAGTTTATACCAACAGTTAAAACCATCTGAAACACACACTGAGTAGGAAGGTCGGTGAAAATAGGCAAGTGATTTTGAGCCAAATTAATAACAAGATGAATAAATAACAATTGTTAGTTGGTCCTGAGGTGATTGGCACGAGACTTGATAGTGTGGGTTACGATTTGATCCCCCACGACTTCGGTTGGAAGGGAGGTAGAACCACTTAGATGCCAGATTAACAATTCCCGAAATCTCAAAAATAAAAAGAAAAAAATTGCGGTTGTGAGGGATCAGACTGTAATCCTCCCTACCAAGTTTAGAACAAGAGACATCTAAACCAACCAACAACATGAACCCCGTTGGTAGAAATAAATCAGATAAAGGGCTTGATCCCTAACATATCTTCTCAATGTGTGTGTCAGATAAAGGGCTTAATGTGATTGCACGAGAGTGAAATAGGGTGAAAAAGGACAAAGATACCTAGGTTGACTTATAAAAGCATGATTCAAATTGGTTTACATAAGAAGGAAGTTTTTAACCATAAACATTGATTTATGTCACTACAATATCCTTGTTGTTGGAAATTAGTACCAATTGATCTAGTGATAGTCAAGCATCCACGTATGATTAGGAGTATGTTGTGTCTTTGTTTCAAGGAGACCAGCATGGCGTTCGCCATGGAGGTAGCCACCAGGAGAATGATGTGTCTCACGTCTCAATGATCAAAAGACTCGGTCATACCCACTTTGTGCAAGGGGTGGCATTCTCCATGCAGGGGTGGTGTTCGCCATTCTTTGTTTTTCGCTGCAGTTGAAATGGGCTTTTATAGGTATTCCCACTCCCTCCATTTCTTCTACTTTTCCTCACACGAAACCAGCAACTTCTTCATAGCATTTTAGGGTTTTGAAACATTATAAATAGTAGTTTTATTTCACTTTTTTGGGTATCTATGCTTAGCACAAACATAAGCCATAAAGTTTAGTATTCTTTGAGCTTTAATTCTTTACATCAAGAGGTTATAAAATTTTATTCGTGTATCAAGTTTGGAGCACCCTTATTTTGAAGTTATTTATCTTCCCGCATTTACGTTTCGTCGAAGTTTATTTCCGTATACTTGCATTGTATCGGATTCAAGTCTCCGATTGGAGCAGGTTCTTATTTAATTCAGCATTATTTACGTTTTAATTTCCTTGTCTATTTAACTTCCTCGCTTTACTTTCCTCACATTTGCATTTCCCAAAAAAAATCCTTGAATTAATTTCCTCGCATTTAATTTTAAAACCGTTTTTGATAAATTCGTCATTATGTTTAATTCTAAATCCAAACCAATTACGTATTTGTTTACCGTAATTATGTCTAGCTAATTTATTAGTACTAGAATGTGAAGACTGTCATTTGATGGTACTCTATCCGTTATTTCTTTAGGATTTACAATTGTTGGTTGTTTTGGTTTTAAGCAATTTTTCTGAACTTAATCTAATATGTGACTATGGAAGTAGGATAGTGATAATGTTAGGTAAGATCGAAAGTCGTCTGAAACTAAAGATTAAAATTGGTTTATTGTTGGTTAGTAAATACCGTGAAATCACTTTATCAATTACTTAGGAAGTTTAATATTTCTAGAAGGTGATTTTAAAATTATTTGCGAACGCGTGCTTATATGATTAGGATCTGGTCGCCTGAGCGGAAGCCGAAGACCCTTTTTATTTAAACTTCCTAATCAAAATCACTTTTCAACTGAGTAAAGAGTCAAATTTCTTAAAATAGGTTTTACTACTTTAACCCAATAAGCGTCGGTCACACGTGACACCGAACGGTATAAATTAGAGAGTCAATCTGGTTCTGAATACGCGAAAGCGACAGTTCCTATTCAATTAAATTCTTTTCAAAGTAGAAAATATTACCCCATAAAGTAATCTTATTTAGTAAATAATTAGAGCACCGTTAATTGATGTGAACCACGTTCTAGTATTATATGTCCGAATTTATTAAAGTTTATTATTTCATTTTTTCCCATTCTTAATTCAATTGCCTTAGATAAACACCATGACAATTAGAAACGATAGATTTGACTATTGATCTCTGTGGGAATGATATATTTTAAAACTATGCAAAAGATTGTATACTTATAGTTAGGTAATCCGATAGACTCATAAAGTCGCGATCACTCTCCCATTTGACAATGGTGACACTTCCTATAAAGAAAAAGGCAAGCAAGTCGAAGTTGATCAATAAAGGCAAGACTCTCTACCTACCAATGAGGTGGATTAATTCTTACGCATCATTAAGAGGAGCGATTATATGGTGGTTGACCAACTCAACCAAACCCCATCAAAAATATCAATGTTGTCTTTGCTCATGTGCTTTGAGGCTCATAGAGACGCCTTAGTCAAATTCTTAAAAGCCTCCCACGTACCACAAGAGATATGTGTTTGTCAATTTGAGGGAGTTTTAAATAACATAGCGTCCAGCATGAGCCTAGGTTTCAATGATGAAGAAATTCTTTCCGAAGGAAGAAACCACAATAAGGCCCTACGCATCTCCATTGAATGTGTAGACACCATTTTGTCTAGGGTCTTAGTGGATATTGGTTCGTCTCTTAATGTGAGGCCAAAGAGTTCTCTTTCCAAATTGACTATTGAAGGGCTCATAATGAAACCCAGTGAATTTGTTGTGAGGGAATTCGATGGTTCAAGACGAATTATGATTGGTGAAGTGGACTTACCCATCATGATTAGACCTCACACCTTCTTCATAACAGTCTATGTCATGGACATTAACCCTGCTTATAGTTGTCTACTTGGACGACCATTGATTTATTCGGTCGGTGTTGTCACATCGACGCTCCACCAAAGATTGAAATTCTTGGTCAATAGTAAGCTAGTGGTTGTTGAGGGTAAGGAGGACAGTCACTTAGCATCATTCAGGTATGTTGAAGGAGGAGGAGAGGTATAGGAAAACCTATTTCAATCATTTAATGTTGCCAATGTTGATATGGTTGGCCCTATATGGGAAGTTAAGAATGTTGAATTTTTGATGGCCTCTTTGAGAGACGCTCATACTTCTATCGAGAATGAACACCCCGAAGGTTGGGGGAGGATACTAGAATTTCCAGCCAATAGGGACCGCGTCGGCTTGGGATACAACCCCCAAAATTTGAAGAAATTAACGCCTATTGCTAAGGAGGGACAAGTGCTCTGATTGTCAGATTTCATTGCTAGCGTCGACCACCTCGTGGACGGCCAAATTTGTGCTTTGGAGGAATATGGAATTTCCAATGAAGAATGATTGGTGTTTAAGATAAGAAGGTCAAAAGCTGACTAAGTGGACATCCGTGGAGATCCCTGAAGTTACTTTGTTGGAAGAGTAATTCCCTATTTATTTTCCCCTTTTAAGAAAAGAACCAATGTCATGCCCAAGACATGGGGGAACCATTTTTAGGGCCACCTAATTTCTCAATAAAAGATTAATTAATTAAAATCATCACAATTTACATTCAAATTTGTGATCCTTGTCTTTCATATATTTATATCTTTTTCACTTAATAAAAAAAATGACAATGTTTTTCTTATTTTCTCTTTAAGTTTTCAATCATTCTTTCTTTTCATAAAACTAAAAGCATAAACCATATATCGTGCTGATGACCCTTGATTACCAACTATAAAGACTCTACTATGGTCCCATATGACTTCGGAAGTCTAATCAATCACGTTGACGAAGACTATGATGAAGATTTTGGACTCCCTGAGGAGTTGGCTCGACTGCTGAAGCAAGAGTCAAAGGTCATACAACCACATGAAGAAGCGGTACAAGTGGTCAATCTTGGTACTGAGGAAGAAGCTAAAGAGGTCAGAATAGGCTCATCCCTATAAGATGACATGAAGGAGAAGATGGTCAAACTCCTACGAGGGTACGTGGATGTGTTTGCATGGTCCTACCAAGATATGCCCGACCTTGATACTGACATCATGGTTCACCGTCTACCCCAAAAAGAATATTTCCCTCCTATAAAGAAAAGGCTAAGAAGTACTTGTCCTAATATGGAAATGAAGATTAAGGAGGAAGTACAAAAACAACTTGAAGAAGGATTTTTGGTCGTAGCCAATTACCCTAAATGGATAACCAACATTGTACTTGTACCCAAGAAAGATAGGAAGGTAAGGATGTGTGTTAATTACCGAGACTTGAATAGAGCTATCCCGAAAGACGATTTCCCATTGCCTCACATTAATGTGCCAGTAGATAACATAACTCAGTTGTTTGTCTTCTCGTTCATGGATGGCTTCTCCGACTATAACCAGATCAGAATGGCTCTAGAGGACATGGAGAAGCCTACCTTCATTACCTCATGGGGTACTTTCTATTACAAGATTATGCGCTTCAGACTAAATAATTCTGGTTCAACTTACCAACATGTCATGGTCACACTCTTTCATGATACGATTCATAAAAAGATCGAGGTCTACGTTGATCACATGATTGCCAAGTCACAAACCGAAGAGGAGCATCTTGTCAACCTTGAGAACCTCTTTTCAAGGCTAAATAAATTCAAGTTGAGGCCCAATCCTAGTAAATGCACGTTTGAGCTAAGATCTGGAAAACTGATAGGTTTTATCGTCAGCCAACATGGTATTGAAGTAGATCCTAAGAAGGTAAAGGCCATACAGTTTTGCCCGCACCCAAAACTGAAATGGAAATCTAAGGATTTCTAGGTAGATGGAACTATATAGCTAGGTTCATATCTCACCTTACGGCCACCTGTGAGCCAATCTTCAAACTATTTCGAAAGGATCAAGCCCTCATTTGGAACGACAACTGTCATAATGCCTTCAAGAAGATCAATGAGTACCTACAAGTACCTCTAATTTTGATTCCTCCGGTGTCCGGAAGACCTTTGATAATGTACCTCATTGTCCTTGAGGGATCTATGGGATGTTTTCTCGGCCAATGCGACCAGAGTGGAAGAAAAGAGCATGTCATATACTACTTAAGCAAGAAGTTTACCGATTGTAGGATTACGTATTCAATGCTAGAAAAGACTTGTTGTGCACTTGCTTGGGCTGCGAAACACCCGAGGAAATACATGCTCACAAATATGACACTATTAATTTACAAGATGGATCCAATCAAGTACATCTCCGAGAAGCCTGCTCTAACCAGTAGAGTAACTCGTTGGCAAATGGCTCTGACTGAGTACGACATTCAACATGTCATTCAAAAAGCTATCAAAGGGAGTATGATATATGACTATCTTGCTCACCAGCCCTTTGAGGACTACTGGTCTATGTGCTTCGAATTCCCTGATGATGATATCATGTAGATAAGGGATTGCAACATCCCCGACCACGAAGAATGATTGGAACCTGGATCTCGGTGGACCCTTGTATTTGACGGAGCCTCCAATGCTCATGGCAATGGCATTGGGGCAGTCATCAGCTCTCCAACTAGTTTTCACCTACCCTTCACCGCAAGGTTGTGCTTTGAATGTACCAACAATATGGCAGAGTACGAGGCTTATAACTTCGGTATTGAAGCTTGAATTGATCTTAGGATCAAAATTCTTGAAATCTATGGAGATTCAGCCTTGGTCATTAGCCAAGTCAAAGGAGAATGGGAAGCTCGAGATCAAAAGATAATCCCTTACAAGGAGCATGTCCTGAAGCTGATCCCGTACTTCGACAAGATTACCTTTCACCACATCCCTCGACAGGAAAATAAATTGGCTAACGCCTTAACTACGCTTTCATCCATGTTTAAGGTCAAATGAAAAAATGAAGCACCAACTTTCCATCTTGACTACATGGACGAGCCAGCTTACTGCGTGGCAGTCAAAGACGAAGATGATGGCCATCCTTGGTTCTGCGACATTTTGAGGTTCCTAGAAATCCAGGAGTATCCTGAGAACGCATCCATTACTGACAAGAAGTATCTTCGGAAACTATCATCAAAGTTCTTCTTAAGTGGATGGTATTGTACAAAAGAAATTATGATTTGTTCTTGCTCAGTTGTGTAGACAAAAGCGAAGCAAACAGGATTATAATGGAAATCCACAAAGGTTCCTTTGGGACACATGCCAGTGGACACGCGATGGTTAAGAAAATCCTAAGGGCCGGCTACTATTGGATGACCATGGAGGTTGATTGTCACTGCCATGTCCAAACGTGCCACAAGTACCAAATCTTTGCTGACAAAATCCATGTACCAACGATTACACTCAATGTCATAACATCACCTTGGCCATTTGCCATGTGGGGCATTGACGTGATCGGACGTATTGAGCCAACTGCCTCAAACGGGCATCACTTCATCTTGGTAGCCATAGACTATTTCACAAAGTGGGTGGAAGTAGTCTCGTACGCAAACGTTACAAGACAAGTGATGGCTCGCTTCATATGAAAAAAAATCATTTGCCGTTATGGGGTCCCCAACAAGATCATTACTGATAATGGATCTAACCTCAATAACAAAATGATGAAGGAGCTATGTCAGAGCTTCAAGATTGAACACCACAACTTATCGCCATATCGGCCTAAGATGAATGGAGTTGTCAAGGCGGCCAACAAAAATATCAATAAAATCGTACAAATGATGGTGGAGACCTATAAAGATTGGTCTGAGATGCTCTTGTTTGTGTTGCGTGGCTATCGTACGTCTGTACGTACCTCAATTGGGGCAACCCCCTTCTCTCTTGTGTATGGCATGGATGTGGTTCTGCCAGTTGAAGTAGAGATTCCTTCTTTAAGGATTTTGACCGACGTCAAACTTGACGAGGCTGAATGGGTACATGCCAGATTTGACCAGTTAAACCTCATTGATTAGAAGTGTTTAGCAGCCATCTGCCACAACTATCTTTACCAAAAGTGTATCAAGAGAGAACATGACAATAAGGTTTTTCCACCCAACCTCAAGACCGGAGACCTCGTGTTGTGGAAGATTTTACCAGTTCACACTGACCCTAGGGGAAAATGGACGTCGAACTATGAAGGCCCATATGTTATGAAAAATGTCTTCTCTAGAGGAACCTTGATACTTTCAACTATGGATTGTGAAGATCTTCCATCCCTTGTGAATGCGGATGCAATCATAAAATACTACGCCTAAACGAAAAAAGAGAAAACTCGATAAGTTGAAAACGCGAAAGGGAGATTTACGCAAAAATGGATATTCCAGTAGACTGAAAACTCGAAAGGACAGTCTAGGAAAAAATTAGGGATTTATGAAAGCGAGAGGCTCCATCCCGCAAAGAATCTTTCAACACTCCTCAGCGCATCCATCAAATCACCTTCTCCAGAAGTAAGAGTCGGGGACCTTCGAGAACATAAGGACTATAGCAGAGTTGAAACTTGGTGGAAACCCGAGATATTTCCATTTCCATTATAGTTTTCAATTTCTTTTGCAATAACCTCTTTTAGGAATTGCTTCTTTGTACAAATCACTCACTTTTAGGGTCATTTTTATCAATAAAATTGATTCTATCATACTTGCTCGATACTTTTACTTTTCCTACTCTGTTTGTCAAGTGTGACTTTCTTTAATTAACATTGCATTAAAATTTTGGGGTAAAACAACTTTTGCTAAAAAAAAATTTTAAAGGGGAAACATCGAAATTACTTCTCTTTCAATCATATCTAAAGGTAACCACAGTCCAAGATACTTGTAATTGAAGCGGGGTATTCGTTACCATTAGAAATATTGACTAAGTCTAAGGTAAATCATACAAGTCGAGTCGCCACCGCACTTCTATTTATCCAAAGGAATGGTTAAAAAACGAACAAAATCCTAAAAGTTTTAACAAAAACTAGTAAAAGAGACAGAGATCTGGGTAAGGGGGTTGGTTATGCAATGGGAAGGTGTTAGGCACCCAAACATCCTAGGTACTCCTAGGGAGCCCTTTTCACATTTGTTGTAAGGTTGGTATTTTTTTGTGAAAATTTATTTGTGCAAACATGATTGAAGGGATGAGAGAAGAATATACAAATTTATTTACATTTTGTGTTTGAATGGATGAACCCATTGCTTACGTACCATCTTAAAAAAGATTAGGATCAAAACCTCGTAGTTCGGGATAAAAATTTCAAAATGAGTTGGTGAATTGATTGGTCCAAAATCCTTAAGCTCTTTTGTTATCAAAGGGAGAAAACTCAACCCAAAACCACAAGTCCACCATGTGAGGATAGCTTGAACATGCTAGTGAGGGGTTAACCCTATAATAAGCATGGAAGGCTCATTGTCCATCACTAAGGACAAAGGTGAGTATTACATCTACCACAAAGATAACTCAAACCTAATAACTAAAGGTTATGGAAAGATTTGATTAAGAAGTGGCCATTGCAACCACAAAAGAAAATTTGAATGGGTTATATTTACCAATTAGAAGTATATACAAAAATGGTCAAAGTGGATTAAAAGGTTCAATTCAAAATAAGTATTATGAAGAGAAGGTTTGAAAAATCAAAAGCATAAGACTTAGGTTTCTAATGTTGAAAACAAATGAAATGTTTGCACAAAAGGTTTTGGCTTGGGTTAGAGTGGAGAGAAGAAGAAGAATGGCTAAGTCCTAAGGAAAACAAAAAAAAAAGGATAAGGAAATGAACCACACTAGGAGTTCCTCTCTTGAGACCATATTGATGACCCAAGTAGCTCCCATCCTTTGGAATAAAGTAACCACAAAGTATAAGCAAACAAACAAGTCTCATATGAGATCCTCAATGCATCTTGTATCTTCCACTTTGGATGAACATGGCAATGGTCCTCTAATTAAGCTCAAATGGAAACTCCTAGCACAAAAGCACACACATCAAAAGTTTCATGGAGTAAAACAAGAATGGACAAGAGAGAGTTTAGAGATTTGGTCCTTCTAATTCATCATCATTAAGATCCTTTTTACTCCAATTTTGCATAAGGAAAGGTCCTAGAATCTAAGTCCAATTCTCCATTTCTTTGCATAGGGAAGGTCTTAGAAACTAAGTCCATTTCTTTGCACTTTGGTCCACAACCAACAAAACAAAACACAAGCACAATAATATATATACAAGTATGTGCTCAAGTGAGCAAAAGGCAAATGGCATTAACATAAACATGTGCTCAAGTGAGCAAAGGGAAAAAACAAATGAATAATATGTGCAAGAATTGTAAATTGCATAAAAGTAAATTGCATAAAGTAAATGTTAATTGTCAATAGTTAGTGTTAGTAGTTAGTGTGCCATAAGGCAAATTTAGCGCTATGTTAAGCAATCGTAATTGGACTTATGTAGAAGTCACAACTATCTGAGGCCGGTCAATAATAGTGTAGGCAACAAACACAAGTTAGGAGTCTTGATTAGTGAATCAAGTCCCAACAACTTGCCATGCCAAAAAGAAGAAGAGAAATGATCTTGTATTGGTTTAAGCCTTTTGTATGATTTTAAAAGACAACCTATCCTTAATGCAAAGCCATTCACTTGATCAATTGATCAAGATGAATTAGATTTGGATCAAGGAAGATTAAGTCTCCCTAATTAATGCCAACGTATCAACCTTCAACTCATTGATCAAAAAGAAAAAGAAGCAGAAGAAGAAGAAGGAGAAGATGGATAAGAGAAATAAAAATGGCAAAATCAAAGTGCATTAAATGAAATACAATATACCAATCCTCATATGTTGACCAATAACATTGAAAGTCAAGGTCAAACAATCAAAAACAGAAGTGAGATGAAGATTTTGGATGTCAAGAAATGAATAAACTATTTTTGGCATTTTTTAATATTTAAAAATAAACTTGAATTAAAATATATGGAAAGGTCAAACTTCAAAATCACTTCAAATCAGCCTTGAAAGGTCCAAGTGATTTATCCTAAGTTCAACAAGTTCAAACAAAGATTGACAAAAAATTTCAGCATTTTTAAAAGTCAGAAACTATTTTTAACCAATTAAAAATGAATAAAAATAACCTAATTGAACTAAAATCTCAAATAAATCTCAAATCAATTCAAAAATTGATGAGAATATTTTTCATAGATCCATCATCATTCAAATAGGTTAGGAAAATATTTTTGTATTTTTTGAATATTAAAAACTATTTAAAATGAATTAAAAATAACCAGAAAAGAGAAAATTAACAAAAAATATCAAATGATAAAATAAAAATATTAAAAATCAGAAATATAAACTAGAATTTATTTGGGAAATAATGCAATTGGTCCCATATCTTTTGGAATAAAAATGAGAGAGATATGATTTTTTGAAATAAAAGGAAATAAACAAAATAAAAACAGAAATTAGAAAAATGCAAAAAACGAGAGCCCTTGGATCTGAGCTCATTAATTGAGCTGGCAGATCCAAGGATCCAAAGGCGCGCGCTCACGAAACACCACAGTCAATGCCACCACATGGGAAAGAATAAAAGGTCATAACAAGCAATGGCTATGATCAAATCTGGAGATCACATCCAACGGTCCAGATTCAAACTGGACATGATGAAGCCACCGGAGCCTTCATCTTCTCCGGCGAGCTTCCCAGATTCCGGCCAAGTTGCAGAAAATAAAAAGGCAACCAAAACGTGCGATCTATATATCAATCGAATGAGGAAGTGATGTGCATCACTCCTATGCCATGCACTTCCACTCTAGATCTCTATAAATGGAGAAATCAGAGCTGGAAGTATGATGGTGTTCATCATGAACTTCATGTTTTTCCAAAATTGAAAGCACAAATCAAATGCCTCTATTGAGAGGACTTCAGCCAACATTAGATCCAAGCAAAAGAGTCCATGGATGAAGAGAATCGAGGAAATTACCAGTTGGAGTGCAAGCTTGAGTTCTGGTGAATTGAGCACAAAACCTTGCTTGCTTTATCAAAACAGAAGTCCAATGTATCAAGGTGAAGAGGTCTAGGAACTTTTAGTTCAAAGAAAACAGTCGAGGAAACTGAATTCTAGATCTGAAATTTTTAGAGAAAAGAAAGAGTTCCTTTGAGTGTGGTAGAGGATTCAATTCAGCAGAGGTTCAGGCGCCTTCAGGTTAGTGAAATGAAGCCCATATGCATTGTATTTATAGGCAAGGCAATGTTGAATGCATGATTTCAAATTTGCATGAATGGAAAGGGCCTCCATGCATGGGCCTGTACAGACGCATGGAGGGCCCAATTCCACTTGGTTTTGGCAGCTGATCATCATCATGTAAGTTTTGGACGTGCAGATGAGGTATATTTGGATCATGCATGGCAATTGAAGTGATTTTCACAAAATGCACTATTACATTGAAGCCTTCGAAAATGCCATGTCCAAAATCAAAATGCAAGCTTATGAGTAATGGTTGGAAAGCTTGTTGCATAAGGAACAAATGTCATGTTGGTCAAAACTTCATTTGGGCCTTGGAAATTAGTGAAATTTGAGCTTGAAGGGTGATGTGCAAAACATGTCAAGGCAAGGTTTCTAAAATTGGCCAACTTTCCAGCCCTTCTGTTTTGATGATGCAAGCTCCAGATGGAAAAACCTCCAACATCAAAGTTGTAGATATTTTTAGGAAAATCAAAATGGACTTAAGTTTCGCATCATTTGGATTTTTGATGAAAGAGTTATGGGCACTTGAAGTTGGACTTTTTTGACTTTTAATGCCTTTGGTCAAAAAGGACCTATAATGTATTGCATTATCACATGTATTTTCTTTGAGATTTTGAATTTTTTGTTCAACATAACATTTTAAGTAGACATCTTAAGATTTCTAATGCATTTGATCTCACCTCAAAATCATAAAAACTGAGTGAGTTATGTCCTTGGGAAGTTGTCCCAAAATTAGGGTTTTAGTCAAAATGACCTATAATGTAATTGAATGGAAGATGGTCTTCCAAGCTTCAAATAAATTTTGGATAAACATGAAAGATGTTCATATTGTCCTTAAGAACATGTTTTCTTTTGGAACCATCTCCATTTGACCAACACATAAAAAGTTAGGTCTCAGTGCATTTCAAAATAGTCAGATGAATTGACTGATCAACTTCTCAAGTCCATGACTCATACGTTGATGAATTGATGATTGAGGATACTCGAATAAGTTCAAATATGCATGAAATGATGAATTAAAGAACTTCCCTTGATTTTATTTCACCATGGGCTGAGGTTGCTTCATGAGCAAGGCATAGTCAATGCACAGTTGAATTAGGGTTTCCTTGGGAAACAATCCTCAAGCCCTTTGGTTTATCTTGATCAAATTGACAAATTGAGATACTTGGGAGGCATATATGATGATTTATAGCTTTGGGAACCATTTCATGCTTGCTTCCTCCTCCTCCTGACCATGTCTTTGTACCAATGACCTCCTTGAAGCTTTTGGCCTTGTGATTGCTCAAGCTACAACCAAAAGATGTTAGTGACATATTTTTATGCTTTTGGTTAGTAAACAAAAATCAGAAAAGCAATGATATACAATTTAAGCATGCTTGGTGATCTCAAACCACTCACAAAGAGTCCCACCCAAAGGCAAAGGGAATCAAGATTCTCAATGATTCTTGAGGATATGCAATGCAATGTTATGATGCCATGAGGGATCTTAGGGGGCAAAATTAGGGTCTTACAGATGCCCCTATTTAAGGTCATTCTAGCCGGAGAAGGGAAGGTTAAAATCTTCGTCTCGACGAGGTAGAATGGGCTTAAATAATAACAAAGAGACGAATTTTGGTCCCTAAGAGACCTCATGATGCAGATGTATGTATGCAAAAGGTAATACCCTGTTGGTATATGTGTCCACAATGGTAAAGATTAAGAGGAAAGTGATGACTCCCATGAATAATTCATTCTATGGGGCAGAGACTCTAACGGGGAGTAAAGGGATGAAAACGCGTGAGCAGGTCACGACTCAAAGCTTAGGGAACAGAATTCCAAAGGGAATAAATCCAATGGAAAGACTCGAGATAAATCAAAGATGCATGTATTGGGGAATATGCCAATACAGTGAAACTATCCGCAATGGATACTTCGGATAAAAATCCGGACGAAGACAATCCACTAAGGACTCGCTGGGGATACCCAACAGAATCTCCTAGGGAAGCAGGGGGATGAGGTATTACCGGTTACTGGGTAATAAGCTCAAAGAGACATGTGATCCGAACACCGGTATAAGGGTGAGAGGTACCACATACTCAGGAAGAAATGAATATCTAAGACCGGTATAAGGGTGAGAGATAATAAAACTTCAAAACATCTGAGGAAGACCTAAAAAGTTATATTTCACCTCAGGAACTCTGAGTCCACAGGGGACAAAAGTCATAATAGGGAGCAGAAAGGAAGGAACACCAGGGATACCGGTTACTGGGCATATAATAGGTGATCAACCAACGCGTGAATTAGGGAATATTTCCAAGACACTCATCATCCAAAAGAGGGCTAAAAGAAAACTTGATTAGGATGGATATTTGATTCCGCAAAGGGAATACGAATCTTACTCGACTGGGGAAGAACAAAAGGCTTCAACCAAAGAGTGCATGAGATATATTATCTATTACCATCAGAACGTAGATAATATACTCGCATGGAAGATTATCCACAACCGGTTACTGGGTTAATAAAGGATAAATCGACCGAAAAGAAAAGGCATCGGGATACCGAAACTAGGTATATAATGATGACCAATTCAGGAGAGAAACAATTGTTACCAACGACAGGGTAGGCGAACGATAACTCGCTGGGGATAAATTGCGAAATCAAAGCAATTATCCAGGCAAATAAGGGGATATCAACACCGAATATTGAATGAAGATAACCACCATGGAGGGGATTACACCTACCGGATACTGGATAGGAAACCACGGAAAAGTAACCATCATCAATTATGATGAATCAAAGGTTAACTCTGCAAGGGAAAGAGAATAGGGTTTATAACTACCGGTATTAGGGTAAAAGACCACAGGTTCCTCCGGGGTAATATGAATGATCACTAATCATGAGTATTTATTCATTTATACCACAGGGAAGCAAAAGGAAACAGTCATAAGATGCCAATTTAGGATCAAACCAAAGAGGCAAACTGAATCAAGATTCACCCTAATGAGGATATAACTCAATTGGGGTGATGAATGTTGTCTTCTCCATATCCTCGGGTGCCATCTTAATCTAATTATATCCGGAAAATCCATCCATAAATGAGAAGACTTTGAATTTAGTTGTATTGTCTACCAACATATCAATATGTGGTAGAGGGAAATCATCTTTCGGACTAGCTTTATTCAAGTCTCTATAGTCCACACACATCCGGACTTTTCTATCTTTCTTAGGCACGGGCACAATATTGGCCACCCACTGAGGATACGTAGAAGTCACCAGAAACCTCGCATCAATTTGCTTCTGAACTTCCTCTTTGATCTTCATTGCTATATCAGGATGGGTTCTTCTGAGCTTCTGCTTTACAGGCACGCACTCAGGCTTTAAAGGCAGGAAATGTTGCACAATATCAGTATCTAGACCTGGCATGTCTTCATACGACCAAGCAAAGACGTCAACATATTCTCGTAGCAATTCAATCAACCCCTTCTTAACGGATTCTTCCAGGAGTGCCCCAATCTTGACCTCTCGTACACAATCCTCAGACCCCAAGTTGACTGTTTCCAGATTCTCAAGGTGTGGCTGAATGATCTTCTCTTCATGCTTAAGTAGCCGGGTGATCTCATCAGGAATCTCTTCATCGTCATCTTCCTCTGCCTCAAATACAGGGAATTCAAAATTGGGAGATGGCGTTGGGTCATTATGTTCAATGGGTTTGATCAACCTGCATAACGATTTTCGATATGAAAAGCTTTAGAATTCAAACAATGTAGATGAAAAGATTGATTTTATTCTTTTTTAGGGTTTTATGTGATCACCAATTTCATGCAAAAGCAAAAAGGGAAAATAATTTGGAAAAACAAACATTTAACATGAATTTATTGAATTAAAATATGATTGTATTTATGTTGCCTTCCTTTTGGCATGGGAGAAAGGTTTTTAAACAAAGTGATCATTACATTGACTTGTGGACAACTGTAGGAATTTCCACAGCGACCCAATTGTTGCAGACCCCTCCAGGGATGATGAAATTGTCAGAATCCTCGGTATCTTCTTCCAAAATAGCAGCAACTTCTTCATCCTGGCCAGCGTGGATGAAACCTCCACTCTTGAACAGCCCTTTCTCGTTAAAAACCCCGGAAGAAAAGCCAATGCCAGCCCGGGACTTGTTGTCTTCCAACTCAATCATTTTTCCCAAACCAGCAATTGCACCACACTTAATGGCCAACTTCGCATCTCTATAGGAAGTAAATGAAGGAGTTCTCTTCTCAACAGGCTCAGCTATAGATAAAGCTTGGAAAGGAGTTCCAACTTCATCCTCAGCATCTATATATGAGAAGGAAGACAAGTGGCTAACCAGGAGAGCCTTTTCTCCCCCTACCACTACCATTTTCTTGTTCTTCACAAATTTCAGCTTCTAGTGTAGGGTGGATGTCACGGCGCCAGCCTCGTGAATCCATGGTCTGCCTAAGAGACGGCTATAGGATGGGTGGGTGTCCATAACCTGGAAGGTAATTTGGAAATCACTTGGTCCAATCTTGATTGGGAGATCAACTTCCCCAATCACAGTCTTACGCGACCCATCGAAGGCCTTCACAACAACTCCACTCTGCCTCATGGGAGGCCCTCGATAAGATAGTTTAGAAAGAGTGGACTTTGGCAATACGTTCATGGATGACCCAGTGTCCACCAGCACATTGGACATGGCGTCGTCCTTACAGTTCATGGAGATGTGTAATGCCAAGTTGTGGTCTCTTCCCTCCTCAGGGAGATTAGAGTCACAGAAACTCAAATTGTTACAAGCAGTAATGTTTGCAACAATGCTATCGAATTGTTCTATTGTGACATCATGATCTACATATGCCACATCCAAAACTTTTTGCAGAGCCTCCCTATGTGGTTATGAATTCAAAAGCAATGATAACACGGATATTTTGGATGGTGTTTGTAGAAGCTGGTCTACAACATTGTACTCACTCTTCTTGATGAGCCTCAGCATCTCATCACAGTCTTCTTTCACATTTCCACTCGGGCCAACAAAAGCAGGAGTTAACAATGTAGAGGAGGATTTAACAGCAAGTGCCGGATTTGGAGAATTCACAGCATTCCCAATCGGGCGTTCAACAAAATCATCATTAGCCTGGGGCTTAGGAGGTGCTGAAAATACACGACCACTACGGGTCAGCCCACTTACATCAGCAATATTTACAACAGAGGAGTATGGCAAAGGCACCTCTTTCCCATCTTCTACAGCAACAGCATTGTAACGGAAGGGAATTTTTTTTTCAGATGAGTACGGCACAGGACCAGCAGGCTTAATAATCAGAGAAGGAGAGACCTTCTGCTTGCTACCATCATACTTGATGATAACAGGTTCGGGCATCCGGAACACCAGGGAGATTACATTGACCTCAGGCTCATCTTTGTCAACATTTCTTTTTTGAAGGATCTCAATAACTCCTTCATCCAGCATTTCCTGAAGATCTCTACGCACCGGGCGATAACCCAATCGATTAACAGGGCAGATTCGGCATCTATCATGATCGTGCTCATAGTGACTTTACTCGCATAACAAACGGTGCAACTCAACCAGAGACTGTCGAATATGACTAACATATTTGACCTTGTATTTGCCAGGGCAGCCCTGGACCATGTTGACAGACTTCCCATGCTCGGGCAATGGGTTCTTCTTCACGTTAGGACCTACGTCCTCGAAACACAGAATGCCACACCTTATAAGGTCTTGAACCTTGGTCTTCAAAGGATAGCAATTTTCCACGTCATGGCCGGGAGCACCAGAATGGTATACACAATGCAATTCGGGCTTATACCACCACTGGGGGTTAGCATGTATAGCCGGTGGGTCTCTCGGAGTAATCAGTTTCCTCTCTATCAACGAGGGATATAATTTTGCATACGTCATCGGAATAGGATCGAAGGTGACCTTTTTCCTCTCGTAACTCGTGCTAGTTGGATTACTGTTTCGAGGCTGGTAGGCCTGCTGTTGCGGACGGTGCTGTTGTTGCTGATATTGCTGAGGTGATTGTTGATGGTTATTGTGTTGCTGGTACTGTTGATTATCTCTGAAGACAGGTGCTATATGAGCCACCTGGTGCTGGCTACTGGCGGGACGCACAGTCTTCCTCCTTACAGAGGGTCTTCTAGGTTTCACATGGGAGGTCACAGCATGTGCCTCTCCATCTTTCTTCTTTGTAAACGCCCCATAGCGCTTGGCAGAAGAGCCTTCTTCCTTGGTCAGACGTCCTTCTCTAACCCCTTCTTCTAAACGCAACCCGATATTCACCATCTCGGTGAAGTCAGAAGGAGCGCTAGCAATCATCCGCTCATAATAAAATGAACTCAAGGTCTTCAGAAAGATCTTGGTCATTTCCTTCTCTTCTAGCGGAGGCACGATCTGTGCTGCCACCTCTCGCCACCTTTGGGCATACTCTTTGAATGTTTCCTTGTCCTTCTAGGACATGGACCTTAGCTGATCCCTATCGGGAGCCATATCCATATTATATTTGTATTGCTTGACGAAGGCCTCGCCAAGGTCGTTGAAGGATCGGATGTTCGCGCTGTCTAAACCCATATACCATCTCAGAGCAGCACCGGACAAACTGTCCTGGAAGTAGTGAATGAGCAACTGGTCGTTATCAGTTTGAATAGACATCTTCCTGGCATACATGACCAGGTGGCTGAGAGGACAAGTGTTTCCTTTGTACTTTTCAAAGTCAGGGACCTTGAATTTCACAGGAATCTTCACGTTTGGAACTTGTAAGACCCCAATTTTGTCCCTAAGATCCCTCATGGCATCATTTCTGATTTAATTGAGATTTTTCATTCTGTTTGATCACATTTGGACTTTAAAATTGTCTTGAACTTAGATTGATCATGAAATGCATTTGGTAAATGATATGAATGTGAGACTTTTTGCTATGTGTCAATAATTGTTTGAAGTCTCATCATGTTAATTTTCAGCTTCTGTTTTGAATTTTTTCTCTATCTTTGACCCTAGGCTTTGACCTAGTGGTTTGCCTCTCATGTTTGAGATTTTTTTTCAGGTTGAACATCCAAGTTACATAGTTGTTGATGCTTCAACACTTGAGCATTTGATGATGCCTCATCTTGAGAGCATTTGATATTTGCTTTGGATTACTAATGTGTGTTTTGTAGGTTGATGTTGACTCAATTGAGTTTGACTTGTGGCTTATGCCTTTGCCTATATTGGTTGTCTGTTGCATTAACTGTTGGTTGTCTGTCTGTATAGTTGTACTGATTTGTTTGATGTTTCCACAGGTACATTAGTTGCTTAAGTTCATTTTGAACTTGCTTTTGCTTGGTTGCTTAACCACTTAGGTATAACCTCTCTTCTTCATGTAGTCTGGAAGACCTGGCCTGTTATGTGGTCAGGCACCTGTCTGAAGTCCTCCTTAAGAGGCAATGCTTGTGATTGTTTACTCTTTGTGCCAAGCAGGAAAAGTCCTCATATGAGGCAATTGGTAGATAAAAGAGATGTGTAGTCCATCTCCTACTATTCAGTGTGTCATCCCCTTGCTCACATTACATGTTGATGCATTATGGATATTAACCTAAGATCTATAGAGTCTAATCCTTGTGGAGAAGAGTTCCAACTTTCTGAACTCCCACACCTTCTATTATTCAATGCTCTCCCAGGCCAGGGATAAGAGCTATGAGGCACAACCCTCATCTCCATTTCATCTTCTTCACCTTAACTCTCAATGTTAAGGTTAAGAGCACAACTTACCCCATTCCAGTTGACTGTAAAGTCTAACCTTGCTTGAGCCTAATTGCTTGCATATAGCGTGTGCTAACTGAATTGTTTGTCTGATTACTTGATTCATCTGTGTATCTGCTTGAGTGTGCTTTAGTGCATTTATCATCACCATTTGTATATCATTTCATAAACTTTGCTTTATAGCATTTTTGCTTTGCCCATGGAGGAGACAAGCATAAGTCCATTACTTGGCAGTTGTTCCAATGATATGGTGTGAGACTAGTGTAAGTCCATTGATTGGCATCTGGTATCATTGTTTTGTTTTAGGAGATTGGTGTAAATCCATTGATTGGTATACGGTATCCATGTTTGTTTGTGAGATTGGTATAAGTCCATTGATTGGCATCCGGTATCATTGTTTTGTTTTAGGAGATTGGTGTAAATCCATTGATTGGTATCCGGTATCCACCTTTGTTTGTGAGATTGGTATAAGTCCATTGATTGGCATCCGGTATCACCTTGCTTTGCATCTGTTATTTGTTTGTTGCTCATTCCAAAGGACACACTTGAATCACCTTTGACTTTTCAAACTCCATTTCATAATACTTCTTTGAATTGAATTCTAATCATACTTTGACCCTCTTTTTGTGAATAAATCTTAATTGGTTAATCCAACTCATTCAATTGTTTTTTGGCTTTGTCCATTCTTGATAAGTTTTCATGCATTAGCCATAGGTTTGATTTATCCTAGTTGGTTGATGTTAACCTAACCTTGGTCCTTAGTGATTGAATTGTAAGATTTCCTTGCTTATTATAGGGTTAACCCCTCACTAGCAAGTTGAAGTTGTTCTCACATGGTGGACTTGTTGTTTGTATAAGGTTGAGTTTTCTCCCATGGATAACGAAAGAACTTAGGGCTTTTGTCTTAAAATGAACCCACTCATATCTTGGAAATTTTTTAGCCGAACTACGGCGTTTTGATCCTTACCTTCCATGGAAAGGTACGTAGGCAATGGGTTCATCCGTTCAAACACAAAAATAATAACTTGTATATTCTTTTCTCATCTTCCCAATCATGTTTGCACAATATGTCATAAACAAATAAACTTTTTTTATACAACAAGTGTGAAAAGGGCTCCCTGTAACACCCTTCTAAATACCCCTAAAATATTATAATTAAAATAACAATATATTCATCAGAGTAATTATGCCCCGAAGGGTGTCACACAATCATTTCACAACAATTATCAAAATATCCTGTCATGCTCAGTTATTTAATCAAAATAAGGTTCTTTTGCATAATTCGCAGCGGAATAAAATCCAACATCAATGTAAAACATGTAACACAATACATGTAAATCATTCAACAACCAATATCAAATTAATTAAAACGTCCCCTCCCGATGTTACATCTATCAGAGCATGACCCATAAGAAATTACTCTAGACTCCAAGCATTAGCTTCTACTCAACTCATTTCTCGTTACCTGAAAAATAGGTGCAAGGGTGAGTTCCTCAATCAATATAATAAGCATTATAGAACAACATGTAATGCCAAGTAATTAACACATTAATTCACCCTAATCAGACTACGCATTCAGCAACAGCAATATCCATTCAAGCATCATACTCAACGGTAAAATCTCAATCACATTCAACATTAACAACACAACATACAACACACATATAATACTGGAATACATCCATTCATATTATATGCCATACATTCATTATGCAATGAGACTCTATGCATGCGGTACCGACTATGTTGTGAACATATAGTTCAACCTCACCGTCCAAATCCAGGCACGGCTACCAAGCTCACTAGTCCCACTCATTTGAGACATAGTGACTCACTCACTAATTCCTCACCACGGGAATTAGCTACCACCCCAAATGGGCCATGAAATGCACGCTAATCACCTAGCATGCAAACATCAACAACAATCAAAATGATTTACTCACTAATTCCTCACCATGGGAATTAGCTACCACCCGAAGGCCACAATGTGCATGCTAATCACCTAGCAATGCAACGTCAACAATAATCAAGAATAGACACATGCTCACCCTCTAAGCCATAATACAGTCTATTCACAAATGTACACATTCACATCATCATGTGTACCATCACACATTATCAACATAATTAATCACAAAAGCATATCATATCATGCCACAAAATCAAACACAGTATTAGCACACTCTACTAATACCTATACCACTCAAAACAACGGGAAATGATCCCTATCACATCATATCTCAGCTAAGTCGCATCACTCAGCCCAAACAACCAAAAACTGCACAACAATAGCACAGAAAAATCACAATTCTGCCCATACGCGTACTGCCTATGCCCATACGCGTATTGCCCAAACCTGACCAAGTCCATACGCGTAATGCCCACTCTCATACGCGTATTGCGCATTTCCTCGCCCAACTCATACGCGTATCACCTGTCTCATACGCGTATGCTACGCGTAACAATCTCCCATTACGCGTACCAACAGAGACCAGTTTACGTTCAAAATATCATCTTTTTCACCCATACGCGTAAGGCTTCCCCCATACGCGTACCAGCCATCTCATACGCGTATTGCCTAGTGCCATACGCGTATGACCAGAAACCAGAACTTTCAGATCTGCTATGGCTTTCTCTGTTACGAAACCTATCCGATCTAACCTTCCACAGTCCAATTTACACAAAATAATCGTCCATATCATCTACACGAATCATATCCTATTCATCTTCACCAATCCTAACATTATTCCTTCTAATTCCTACGAATTCTTTTCAATTATCATCCAATTTCATTCATCCAATATTTCACAAATTCATCATGCATCAATCTAATCAGAGGTACAACCAATGGTTATCACTACCCAGTACATATTATCATATAATACCCTTTAATCGATGATAAACCCCCCTTACCTGAGTTAATCCGGCAGCCTCCGAGCTCCAAGCTTTTTCCTTCCTTCAACCTTCGTTCTCTGGCTTTTTGCCCTTTCTGCCTTTTTTCCCTTTTCACGTGAAAAATAACCTTTTTACCAAAATGGGACTTTTATTATTCCAACTTATTTTATTTTCCAAATTATATTATTATTCCAATAATAATAATAATTCAATAATTCCAAAATAATAATAATAATAATAATTCAATTATCTAATTAAATTAATAAATCTATTATTAACTTAATTTAAATAATGATCATATTATTATCGGGGTGTTACAACTCTCCCCCACTAAAAGAGTTTTCGTCCTCGAAAACATACCTCAAGCGAACAACTCTGGGTAAGACTCCTTCATCTTACTCTCCAGTTCCCAAGTCACATTGCCACCTGCTGGTCCTCCCCAAGCTACCTTCACCAAGGCGATCTCTTTACCCCGCAACTGCTTCAACTCTCGATCCTCGATCCTCATAGGTGATGTTTCCACAGTCAGGTTATCTCTCACCTGTACATCATCTACTTGGACTACATGTGACGGATCATGAATGTACCTCCTCAACTGAGACACATGAAAAACCTCATGCAAATTCGCAAGCGACGGCGGTAAAGCGATACGATAGGCTACCTCTCCTATCCTCTCCAAAATCTGATAAGGACCAATAAATCGAGGTGTCAACTTCTTCGACTTCAAAGCTCGACCAACACCAGTTATCGGAGTAACACGAAGAAACACATGATCTCCCTCTTGGAACTCAAGTGACTTCCTCCTCTTATCATGATAACTCTTCTGACGACTCTGAGCAATTCTCATCTTCTCCTGAATCATCTTAATCTTTTCTGTAGTTTGTTGAACAATCTCCGGTCCAACCACAGCACTCTCACCGGACTCATACCAACATAAAGGTGTCCGACATCTCCTACCATACAAAGCTTCAAACGGTGCCATACCAATGCTCGAATGAAAACTATTGTTGTAGGTAAACTCAATCAAAGGCAAATAACAATCCCAAGCACCTCCTTTTTCCAAAACACAAGCTCTCAAAAGATCTTCTAATGACTGAATCGTCCTCTCAGTCTGACCATCAGTCTGCGGATGATATGCAGAACTCAATCTCAGCTTAGTTCCCAAAGCCCTCTGCAAACCTTCCCAGAACTTCGATGTAAATCTAGGATCTCTGTCCGAAACAATACTCGACGGAATACCATGCAAACTTACAATCTTCTCAATATACAACTCGGCTAATCTCTCTAACGGATAATCCATTCTGATCGGAATGAAATGAGCCGACTTCGTCAATCTGTCAACAATCACCCAAATGGCTTCAAAATTCTTACTCGTCCTCGGTAACCCAGAAACAAAATCCATACTGATACTGTCCCACTTCCACTCTGGAATGGCCAACGGTTGCATTAGCCCAGACGGCTTCTGATGCTCAATCTTTGACTTCTGACAAGTCAAACAGGAATAAACAAAACTCGCAATTTCTCTTTTCATTCCTGGCCACCAAAATAACTTTTTCAAATCATGATACATCTTTGTAGCTCCGGGATGAATACTCAAGCCACTACGATGTCCTTCCTCAAGAATACTCTTCTTAAGCTCAGTAATATCCGGAATACACACCCGATTACCAAATCTCAAAACACCATTCTCATCAACTCTGAGTTCACCACCTTGACCTTGATTCACTAAAGTCAACTTATCAACCAAAAGTGCATCGGATTTCTGACCCTTTCTGATCTCATCCAAAATACCACTTGTTAACTTCAACATTCCCAGTTTAACACTATTGTGAGTACTCTCACACACCAAACTCAAGTCTCTAAACTGCTCAATTAAGTCCAATTCCTTAACCATTAACATAGACATATGCAATGATTTCCGACTCAATGCATCAGCCACAACGTTTGCTTTACCCGGATGGTAATTCAAACCAAAGTCATAATCCTTCAGAAATTCTAACCATCTTCTCTGTCTCATATTCAGTTCTTTCTGATCAAATAGATACTTTAAACTTTTATGGTCACTGAAAACCTCAAATCTTGATCCATACAAATAATGCCTCCATAACTTCAGAACAAATACCACAGCTGCCAACTCTAAATCGTGCGTCGGGTAGTTCCTCTCATGAACCCTCAGCTGTCTCGAAGCATAAGCTATAACCTGCTTATTCTGCATCAACACACCACCTAAACCCAACAATGAAGCATCACAATAAACCTCAAACAGTTCCGACGGACTCGGTAATATCAGGATAGGAGCAGTAGTTAACCTTCTCTTTAACTCTTGGAAACCTTCTTCACATTTCGAATCCCAAACAAACGCTTGCCCCTTTCTCGTCAACATCGTCAGCGGTAATGCCAACTTAGAAAATCCCTCAATGAACTTCCTATAATAACCAGCCAAACCAAGGAAACTTCGAATCTCAGCAACAGACTTCGGAGCTTCCCACTTCGACACCGCTTCTATCTTAGAAGGATCAACAGCGACACCACCTCTTGAAATCACATGACCAAGAAAACTCACCTCTTCTAACCAAAATTCACATTTAGAGAGTTTAGCAAATAACTTCTTTTCCCGTAGAACTTCTAAAACCACTCTCAAATGCTCAGCATGCTCTTCTTCAGATTTAGAATACACCAAAATGTCATCAATAAATACCACAACAAACTGATCTAGGTACGGATGGAAAATCCTATTCATATACTCCATAAATACTCCAGGCGCATTAGTCACACCAAAAGGCATCACAGAATACTCATAATGTCCATACCTTGTTCTGAAAGCAGTCTTCTGAATATCCTCAGTTTTCACACGTATCTGATGATACCCAGATCTCAAATCTATTTTGCTGAACACACTCGCACCAACTAACTGATCCATCAAATCATCAATCCTCGGCAAAGGATACCGATTCTTGATCGTCACTTTATTCAGTTGTCTGTAGTCCACACACAACCTCATAGTACCTTCTTTCTTCTTAACCAATAACACTGGTGCACCCCACGGTGACACACTCGGACGAATAAATTTCTTATCCAACAGATCTTCCAGCTGACTCTTCAGTTCAGTTAACTCAACAGCAGACATACGGTACGGAGCCATCGATATCGGTCTAGTACCAGGTACCAAATCAATCGAGAACTCCACTTCACGTTCTGGTGGTAATTCATTCACTTCTTCAGGAAACACATCCGGAAAATCACACACCACTGCTAGATCGCCAATCACCAGTTTATCTTTAGCCTCCATGGTCGCTAACAGCATAAACAACTCTGCCCCATCTGCTACTTCCTCATTCACCTGCCTCGCTGATAGAAACAAACTCTCTCCTTCCTCAACCTCAGGAAGGATCACCGTCTTATCAAAACAATTGATATAGACTCGGTTAAACACCAACCAGTTCATACCCAGAATAACATCAATCTGCACTAGTGGAAGACATACAAGGTCTATCCCAAAGTCTCTACCAAAAATGCTCAAAGGACAATTCAAACAAACCGAAGTAGTAGTCACTGAACCCTTCGCAGGAGTATCAATCACCATACTTCCATGCATCTCAGATATCTCTAACTTAAGTTTCACGGCACAATCCAAAGATATAAAGGAATGAGTAGCACCTGTGTCAATAATAGCTACAAGAGGAAAGCCATTAATATAACACGTACCTCGGATCAACCGATCATCTGCAAAAGTCTCAGAACCTGATAAAGCAAAAACCTTGCCTCCTGACTGATTCTCTTTCTTTGGCTTAGGACACTGTGGGCTGATATGACCCACTTCTCCACAGTTGAAGCAAGTCACAGTCTTCAACCGGCAATCTGCAGCCAAATGACCACCTTTTCCACATTTGAAACACTTCTTCTCATTGCTGGTACACTCATGGATACGATGTCCAGCCTGACCACATCTGTAACACTTAACAGGAGCACTAGAGTCTCCCCCACTAGGCCTCTTCATCCCACTCTGCCTCTGAAAACCTTTGCCAGCTGCATATGGTTTCCCACGATCAATCTGATTCTTGCCTTTCCTATCAACCCTCTGCTGATAGCTCTCAGCTCTGGCCTTGGAATCCTGTTCAAAAATCCTGCAACAGTCAACCAAGTCAGAAAACACCCTGATCCGCTGATATCCAATAGCCTGTTTGATCTCGGGGCGCAGCCCGTTCTCAAACTTCACACACTTTGAAAATTCTCCAGCAGCCTCACTATAGGGAGTATAATACTTCGACAGCTCTGTGAACTTAGCAGCATACTCAGTAACAGTCCGGTTACCCTGCTTCAATTCCAAGAACTCTATCTCTTTCTTTCCTCTGACATCCTCGGGAAAATACTTCCTCAGAAATCTCTCTCTGAACACTGCCCAAGTAATCTCAGCATTTCCAGCAGTTTCCAACTCAGTGCGGGTAGCAACCCACCAATCATCAGCTTCTTCTGACAGCATATGTGTACCGAACCTGACCTTCTGGTTATCAGCACACTCAGTTACTCTGAAGATCCTCTCTATCTCCTTCAACCACTTCTGAGCACCATCTGGATCGTATGCTCCTTTGAACATTGGAGGATTGTTCTTCTGGAACTCACTCAACTGACGAGCAGCTCCCATTCCCATAACATTTGGATTTCCTCCAAGTACTCCAGCTAGCATACCCAGAGCCTCGGCAATCGCAGCATCATCTCTACCTCTTCCCGCCATCTCTATTCTGAAAACCCAAACAAACTAAACAATGAGTACTGATAGGGTTACACAACACCTATACCGTACAGGGGAACAGAATAATTACGACTCGACTCGACCGACTATGCTCTGATACCACTAATGTAACACCCTTCTAAATACCCCTAAAATATTATAATTAAAATAACAATATATTCATCAGAGTAATTATGCCCCGAAGGGTGTCACACAATCATTTCACAACAATTATCAAAATATCCTGTCATGCTCAGTTATTTAATCAAAATAAGGTTCTTTTGCATAATTCGCAGCGGAATAAAATCCAACATCAATGTAAAACATGTAACACAATACATGTAAATCATTCAACAACCAATATCAAATTAATTAAAACGTCCCCTCCCGATGTTACATCTATCAGAGCATGACCCATAAGAAATTACTCTAGACTCCAAGCATTAGCTTCTACTCAACTCATTTCTCGTTACCTGAAAAATAGGTGCAAGGGTGAGTTCCTCAATCAATATAATAAGCATTATAGAACAACATGTAATGCCAAGTAATTAACACATTAATTCACCCTAATCAGACTACGCATTTAGCAACAGCAATATCCATTCAAGCATCATACTCAACGGTAAAATCTCAATCACATTCAACATTAACAACACAACATACAACACACATATAATACTGGAATACATCCATTCATATTATATGCCATACATTCATTATGCAATGAGACTCTATGCATGCGGTACCGACTATGTTGTGAACATATAGTTCAACCTCACCGTCCAAATCCAGGCACGGCTACCAAGCTCACTAGTCCCACTCATTTGAGACATAGTGACTCACTCACTAATTCCTCACCATGGGAATTAGCTACCACCCCAAATGGGCCATGAAATGCACGCTAATCACCTAGCATGCAAACATCAACAACAATCAAAA
Organism: Lathyrus oleraceus; assembly: GCF_024323335.1. NCBI lineage: Eukaryota > Viridiplantae > Streptophyta > Magnoliopsida > Fabales > Fabaceae > Lathyrus > Lathyrus oleraceus. Next base: position 230,805,705 of record NC_066584.1, read on the forward strand.
TGATTTACTCACTAATTCCTCACCATGGGAATTAGCTACCACCCGAAGGCCACAATGTGCATGCTAATCACCTAGCAATGCAACGTCAACAATAATCAAGAATAGACACATGCTCACCCTCTAAGCCATAATACAGTCTATTCACAAATGTACACATTCACATCATCATGTGTACCATCACACATTATCAACATAATTAATCACAAAAGCATATCATATCATGCCACAAAATCAAACACAGTATTAGCACACTCTACTAATACCTATACCACTCAAAACAACGGGAAATGATCCCTATCACATCATATCTCAGCTAAGTCGCATCACTCAGCCCAAACAACCAAAAACTGCACAACAGTAGCACAGAAAAATCACAATTCTGCCCATACGCGTACTGCCTATGCCCATACGCGTATTGCCCAAACCTGACCAAGTCCATACGCGTAATGCCCACTCTCATACGCGTATTGCGCATTTCCTCGCCCAACTCATACGCGTATCACCTGTCTCATACGCGTATGCTACGCGTAACAATCTCCCATTACGCGTACCAACAGAGACCAGTTTACGTTCAAAATATCATCTTTTTCACCCATACGCGTAAGGCTTCCCCCATACGCGTACCAGCCATCTCATACGCGTATTGCCTAGTGCCATACGCGTATGACCAGAAACCAGAACTTTCAGATCTGCTATGGCTTTCTCTGTTACGAAACCTATCCGATCTAACCTTCCACAGTCCAATTTACACAAAATAATCGTCCATATCATCTACACGAATCATATCCTATTCATCTTCACCAATCCTAACATTATTCCTTCTAATTCCTACGAATTCTTTTCAATTATCATCCAATTTCATTCATCCAATATTTCACAAATTCATCATGCATCAATCTAATCAGAGGTACAACCAATGGTTATCACTACCCAGTACATATTATCATATAATACCCTTTAATCGATGATAAACCCCCCTTACCTGAGTTAATCCGGCAGCCTCCGAGCTCCAAGCTTTTTCCTTCCTTCAACCTTCGTTCTCTGGCTTTTTGCCCTTTCTACCTCTTTTCCCTTTTCACGTGAAAAATAACCTTTTTACCAAAATGGGACTTTTATTATTCCAACTTATTTTATTTTCCAAATTATATTATTATTCCAATAATAATAATAATTCAATAATTCCAAAATAATAATAATAATAATAATTCAATTATCTAATTAAATTAATAAATCTATTATTAACTTAATTTAAATAATGATCATATTATTATCGGGGTGTTACACTCCCTAGGAGTACCTAGGACGTTTTGGGTGCCTAACACCTTTCCATTGCGTAACTAACCCCTTACCCAGACTCTCTGATCTTTTCATTAGTTTTCTATGTGTAAAACTTCTTAGGCTTTTGTTCGCTTTTTAGCCATTCCTTTGGATAAATAAAAGTGCGGTGGCGACTCGATTCTTTGTATGCTTTGCTTTTGATTTAGTCAATAAATCATAAAGTGACGAATACACCGCTACAGAACTAAGCAGAGGTCGGCAGCAGACTTGCCGAATAGATCCTTTCCTCTAAGAGTCTTCAATTCCTTGCGAAGCTCAAGAAATTGATCATTCATGGAGTCCATCTTCTCAAAGACATTTGGGCCCTCAGACGGCTCAGAATGATAGATGGTGTCGTCTACCCTAGGCATGGTATGCACGACAGGAGGAGGAACAACAAGGACTAGGTTAGATGCCGGCATAGAAGCAAAAGTTGGAGCAGGACCCTCGGGCATAAAGTTGGGAGGCATCCCCCACTGAAACCCAGTTGGCATGGCTGTCGGAGAAAAATGTGCGCTGGCTGCAGGCACAGTAGAGGAGACAATCTCTGAGATAACTGTCCTTTGAGGAGGAGTTAAAGGCGTCGGAGAAGACTGGCTCTAGGCAGCCAGGAACGATTCCATCAAAGCACTTAGCCTGGCGACTTCCTCTTTGAGTTCACGGTTCTCTTGTTCTAATTGATCCATCAATCTTGTAGAGTTGGCTCTAGTGTAGTACTGGTGAGTCAGCTTGTCTTCAAAATAAATGAAGAGCACAGAGTTAGACCACAGGACAAGAGACCGGAAACCAAAACCTGCTTATGCACATGATGCATGCAACGCTTGTGCATATGATTTGTTTTTATATTTCAAATGAACTTTAGGATTTTATTTACAAATTTTGGAAACATTAAGCATTTTATCGCATATGGAAATATCTCATAAAATAATATCAGGGAAAAGAAGTACAGCATTGTCAAACATGTACAAGAGGAAAGGAAAATAATTATCCCATGGATCCCTAGAAACAATCATCTAAAGCTCGGGACACAGGAAGATAAGATGTACGAAGCCTCTTCACCTCCTTCTCATAGGCTGCCTCCATATCTGCCTTCTCTTTGGCGAGTCGATCATACTTCCTCTTCCAGAACCGGGAAGACTGAGGAAGTAGAGAAGTCCATGCATCATCAGGATCATCAATAACTTGATGCTCAAGAAACTCTATCAGTGCATCCTTCTCCTTGATCTGCTGAAGCAACTCTTCGCGTTCACGGATCCAGGCACGTGAACGGTCTTCGTCTCTCAACTCCTCTACTCCTTGATCAGGGAGGGTTAAAGGCCCAGCCATAATCATAGGTGTAGGTCTTGGATACTCGTAAGGCATGAGATACTCAGACGCTCTCTTCCTCACCCAAGCAGTATAAGGCTCCAAAGCGATGCAATTCTTAGGACCGAACTCCTTCCTTCCTTTCTTATGAATCTTGCGCCAAGCGCGAACCATCCTAGCTTTCAAGCCTTGGGGATCTTTACCCTCTTGAAAGAACACACCCTCTAACAAAATGTTATTAGGTTTATCCTTTAGGGGGAACCCAAGCTGACGACGTGCCAAAACAGGGTTGTAGTTAATCCCACCGCATGTACCAAGAAGAGGCACATTGGAGAACTCACCACAAGAATCGATAATCTGCACGCCAACATACATGCGGTTATACCAAAAGATATCATCATTAGTGAGAGACATAAGTCTCGTAGACCACCGTAGACATCCCTTGTTCTCCTTGAAAGCGACCGTCTGAGGTAAGTGAGAAATAAACCACTTATACAACAGAGGCAAACATCACACAATAGCGCCACCACCCTTTGCATTCCTCATGTGCAAAGAGAAAAAAGTATCACCCAACAGAGTAGGAACGGGATTAAGAGAAGAGAAGATCCTAATAGCGTTCACATCCACAAACTTGTCGATGTTGGGGAACAATACTAACCCATAGATGAGAAGTACAAATATGGCTTCAAAGGCGTCCTCACTCGTGGCCTTCCCATACATAGTAGCTTGAGCAATGAGGAACTCAGAAGGGAGACCTTGAATTCCACCTTTGGTAGTCATATGAGCACCAACCAGAGATTCATCTATATGCAACATGTCTGCTATCTCTCGAGAAGTAGGAATACTCTCCAAGCCACTGAATGAAAACTGATTCAGGATAGGTATACCCACAAGATAGGCATACTCCTCAAGGGTAGGCAGAAGTTGGAAATCCGGAAAAGTGAAGCAATAATACAATGGATCATAAAACTGCACCAACACGCTCATCAATCCTTCATCCACCTGAGTAGTCAGAAAAGGAAGAAGCTTCCCAAAACGAGCCTTGAAACCCAAGGGATCTAGTACATAGGATGTCAGATTCCTTAACTCTTTCAAATCTGGTTGTTTGAAGCTGTACTTCTTTGTATTCCTTCTTTGTCTTTCCATGTATGAAAATTTTGCAAATAAACCCCTTAAGTTCCTTGAAAACGTTCCTTATTATTTTGATGATATGAATGCAAATGGGTGCATGAATGCATGAATGCAACAATCACACTCAAGGATCAAGCAAAGCACACCAAACAAAGGTCATGGAATGGATCATATCATCCTTAATATCAATCATCCATATTGGTGGATTATGGTTTACACCTTATCAACACCCAAGTTCCATTGATATTAAGGATATATGAACGGATCAACCATGAATCAAAGGTTTGTTGCAAGTCACGAGCATGGGGTCTTGGTTAAGAACCACCCAAAGGGAATGTACTAAGGTTTAAACCTTCCAAACATGTTCTACAAGAGGTTCCCATAGTCATCATCCCATCTTTTGGATATTATCGGAGAAACGAATACTCGTATTCCAAAAATATTCTCAAGAGAGACTCTTATGAGTGTAGTATCGCGTAACAATCGTATCAAATCTTACACTTGAACAACCTTCGTACTACATCCTAAGCATATGCCAAGATGGGTTTGGTAAACTAAGGTCCTTGACTTCTAAGGTCAATATTGGAAAGAGTAATGTCTAACCACAACTTACTTGTGTGACATTATTGATCCCAACATGACCTCCACCAAGTGAATGGACTTGCAAGTCAACTTGCTAAGGAATAACTCCACACAAGTCAACAAGACTATGCCATTCTCCTATCCTAAGTGCACTCGAGTTCGGGTATAGAACTCATCTCACAAAGATCACCAAGCATACAAGGAATTAATATCAAGCAAATCAATCATTACATACAATACAGTAATCCCCAAATTGCACAAAAATACGTCACCAAACAATACAAAACAACAAAATATGAAAAGTAGGCAAAACCCATTAGGAAAGTTGTTATGATCCCCAGCAGAGTCGCCACCGCACTTCTATTTATCCAAAGGAATGGTTAGAAAGCGAACAAAAACCTAAAAGTTTTAACAAAAACTAGTAAAAGAGACAGAGATCTGGGTAAGGGGGTTGGTTATGCAATGGGAAGGTGTTAGGCACCCAAAACATCCTAGGTACTCCTAGGGAGCCCTTTTCACATTTGTTGTAAGGTTGGTATTTTTTTGTGAAAATTTATTTGTGCAAACATGATTGAAGGGATGAGAGAAGAATATACAAATTTATTTACATTTTGTGTTTGAATGGATGAACCCATTGCCTACGTACCATCTTAAAAAAGTTAAGGGTCAAAACCTCGTAGTTCAGGATAAAAATTTCAAAATGAGTTGGTGAATTGATTGGTCCAAAAGCCTTAAGCTCTTCTGTTATCAAAGGGAGAAAACTAAACCCAAAACCACAAGTCCACCATGTGAGGATAGCTTCAACATGCTAGTGAGGGGTTAACCCTATAATAAGCATGGAAGGCTCATTGTCCATCACTAAGGACAAAGGTGAGTATTACATCTACCACAAAGATAACTCAAACCTAATAACTAAAGGTTATGGAAAGATTTGATTAAGAAGTGGCCATTAAAACCACAAAAGAAAATTTGAATGGGTTATATTTACCAATTAGAAGTATATACAAAAATGGTCAAAGTGGATTAAAAGGTTCAATTCAAAATAAGTATTATCAAGAGAAGGTTTGAAAAATCAAAAGCATAAGACTTAGGTTTCTAATGTTGAAAACAAATGAAATGTTTGCACAAAAGGTTTTGGCTTGGGTTAGAGTGGAGAGAAGAAGAAGAATGACAAAGTCCTAAGGAAAACAAAAAAAAGAAGGGATAAGGAAATGAACCACACTAGGAGTTCCTCTCTTGAGACCATATTAATGACCCAAGTAGCTCCCATCCTTTGGAATAAAGCAACCACAAAGTATAAGCAAACAAACAAGTCTCATATGAGATCCTCAATGCATCTTGTATCTTCCACTTTGGATGAACATGGCAATGGTCCTCCAATTAAGCTCAAATGGAAACTCCTAGCACAAAAGCACACACATCAAAAGTTTCATGGAGTAAAACAAGAATGGACAAGAGAGAGTTTAGAGATTTGGTCCTTCTAATTTATCATCATTAAGATCCTTTTTACTCCAATTTTGCATAAGGAAAGGTCCTAGAATCTATGTCCAATTCTCCATTTCTTTGCATATGGAAGGTCCTAGAAACTAAGTCCATTTCTTTGCACTTTGGTCCACAACCAACAAAACAAAACACAAGCACAATAATATATATACAATTATGTGCTCAAGTGAGAAAAAGGAAAATGGCATTAACATAAACATGTGCTCAAGTGAGCAAAGGGAAAAAACAAAAGAATAATATGTGCAAGAATTTTAAATTCCATAAAAGTAAATTGCATAAAGTAAATGTTAATTGTCAATAGTTAGTGTTAGTAGTTAGTGTGCCATAAGGCAAATTTAGCGCTATGTTAAGCAATCGTAATTGGACTTATGTAGAAGTCACAACTATCTGAGGCCGGTCAATAATAATGTAGGCAACAAACACAAGTTAGGAGTCTTGATTAGTGAATCAAGTCCCAACAACTTGTCATGCCAAAAAGAAGAAGAGAAATGATCTTGTATTGGTTTAAGCCTTTTGCATGATTTTAAAAGACAACCTATCCTTAATGCAAAGCCATTCACTTGATCAATTGATCAAGATGAATTATATTTGGATCAAGGAAGATTAAGTCTCCCTAATTAATGCCAACTTATCAACCTTCAACTCATTGATCAAAAAGAAAAAGAAGCAGAAGAAGAAGAAGGAAAAGATGGATAAGAGAAATAAAAATGGCAAAATCAAAGTGCATTAAATGAAATACAATATACCAATCCTCATATTTTGACCAATAACATTGAAAGTCAAGGTCAAACAATCAAAAACAGAAGTGAGATGAAGATTGGATGTCAAGAAATGAATAAACTATTTTTGGCATTTTTTAATATTTAAAAATAAACTTGAATTAAAATATATGGAAAGGTCAAACTTCAAAATCACTTCAAATCAACCTTGAAAGGTCCAAGTGATTTATCCTAAGTTCAACAAGGTCAAACAAAGTTTGACAAAAAATTTCAGCATTTTTAAAAGTCAGAAACTATTTTTAACCAATTGAAAATGAATAAAAATAACCTAATTGAACTAAAATCTCAAATAAATCTCAAATCAATTCAAAAATTGATGAGAATATTTTTCATAGATCCATCATCATTCAAATAGGTTAGGAAAATATTTTTGTATTTTTTGAATATTAAAAACTATTTAAAATGAATTAAAAATAACCAGAAAAGAGAAAATTCACAAAAAATATCAAATGATAAAATAAAAATATTAAAAATCAGAAATAGAAACTAGAATTTATTTGGGAAATAATGCAATTGTCCCATATTTTTTGGAATTAAAATGAGAGAGATATGATTTTTTGAAATAAAAGGAAATAAACAAAATAAAAACATAAATTAGAAAAATGCAAAAAACGAGAGCCCTTGGATCTGAGCTCATTAATTGAGCTGGCAGATCCAAGGATCCAAAGGGGCGCGCTCACGAAACACCACAATCAATGCCACCACATGGGAAAGAATAAAAGGTCATAACAAGCAATGGCTATGATTGAATCTGGAGATCACATCCAACGGTCCAGATTCAAACTGGACATGATGAAGCCACCGGAGCCTTCATCTTCTCCTGCGAGCTTCCCAGATTCCGGCCAAGTTGCAGAAAATAAAAAGGCAACCAAAACGTGTGATCTATATATCAATCGAAAGAGGAAGTGATGTACATCACTCCTATGCCATGCATTTCCACTCTAGATCCCTATAAATGGAGAAATCAGAGCTGGAGGTATGATGGTGTTCATCATGAACTTCATGTTTTTGCAAAATTGAAAGCACAAATCAAATGTCTCTATTGAGAGGACTTCAGCCAACATTAGATCCAACCAAAAGAGTCCATGGATGAAGAGAATCGAGGAAATTACCAGTTGGAGTGCAACCTTGAGTTCTGGTGAATTGAGCACGAAACCTTGCTTTCTTTATCAAAACAGAAGTCCAATGGATCAAGGTGAAGAGGTCTAGGACTTTTAGATCAAAGAAAACAGTCGAGGAAACTGAATTCTAGATCTGAAATTTTTAAAGAAAAGAGAGAGTTCCTTTGAGTGTGGTTGAGGATTCAATTCAGCAGAGGTTCAGGCGCCTTCAGGTTAGTGAAATGAAGCCCATATGCAATGTATTTATAGGCAAGGCAATGCTGAATGCATGATTTCAAATTTGCATGAATGGAAAGGGCCTCCATGCATGGGCCTGTACAGGCGCATGGAGGGCCCAATTCCACTTGGTTTTGGCAGCTGATCATCATCATGTGAGTTTTGGACGTGCAGATGAGGTATATTTGGATCATGCATGGCAATTGAAGTGATTTTCACAAAATGCACTATTACATTGAAGCCTTCGAAAATTCCATGTCCAAAATCAAAATGCAAGCTTATGAGTAATGGTTGGAAAGCTTATTGTATAAGGAACAAATGTCATGTTGGTCAAAACTTCATTTGGGCCTTGGAAATTAGTGAAATTTGAGTTTGAAGGGTGATGTGCAAAACATGTCAAGGCAAGGTTTCTAAAATTGGCCAACTTTCCAGCCCTTCTGTTTTGATGATGCAAGCTCTAGATGGAAAAACCTCCAACTTCAAAGTTTTAGATCATTTCAAGACAATCAAAATGGACTTAAATTTTGCATCATTTGGATTTTTGATGAAAGAGTTATGGGCACTTGAAGTTGGACTTTTTTGACTTTTAATGCCTTTGGTCAAAAAGGACCTATAATGTATTGCATTATCACATGTATTTTCTTTGAGATTTTGAAATTTTGTCCAACATAACATTTTAATTAGACATCTTAATATTTCCAATGCATTTGATTTCACCTCAAAATCATAAAAACTGAGTGAGTTATGTCCTTGGGAAGTTGACCCAAAATTAGGGTTTCAGTCAAAATGACCTATAATGTATTGGAATGGAAGATGGTCTTCCAAGCTTCAAATAAATTTTTGATAAACATGAAAGTTGTTCATATTGTCCTTAAGAACATTTTTTCTTTTGGAACCATCTCCAGTTGACCAACACATAAAAATTTAGGTCTCAGTGCATTTCAAAATAGTCAGATGAATTGACTGATCAACTTCTTAAGTCCATGACTCATACCTTGATGAATTGATGATTGAGGATACCCAAATAAGTTCAAATATGCATGAAATGATTAATTAAAGAACTTCCCTTGATTGTATTTGACCATGGGCTGAGGTTGCTTCATGAGCAAGGCATAGTCAATGCACAGTTGAATTAGGGTTTCCTTGTGAAACAATCCTCAAGCCCTTTGGTTTATCTTGATCAAATTGACAAATTGAGATACTTGGGAGGCATATATGATGATTTAGAGCTTTGGGAACCATTTCATGCTTGCTTCCTCCTCCTCCTGACCATGTCTTTGTACCAATGACCTCCTTGAAGCTTTTGGCCTTGTGATTGCTCAAGCTACAACCAAAAGATGTTAGTGACATATTTTTGTGCTTTTGGTTAGTAAACAAAAATGAGAAAAGCAATGATATACAATTCAAGCATGCTTGGTGATCTCAAACCACTCATAAAGAGTCCCACTCAAAGGCAAAGGGAATCAAGATGCTCAATGATCCTTGAGGCTATGCAATGCGATGTTATGATGCCATGAGGGATCTTAGGGGAAAAAATTAGGGTCTTATAGTAATACCTGAACACAACAACACCACAATAGCGCTTTTTGAGAAAGAAATATTAAATCATGTTATAGTGTAGCAGGCTACAATAGCGCTTTAATAGGAAGTGTCGTTAAATGACATCCTTTTAGTAGTGTTTTTAAGCGCTATCTTAGGTAGCATGGCTTTAATAGCAGGAACACTAATAACAATTAAAAGTGCTATTAAAGTAAAAAAAAGAATTGCTATTAAATATGTTTAATGGGAAAAGTTATGTATATCATGGAATGGAACAAATAAATTGTTACGAAATAATTGCAACATAAATTCCCTTTCTCCCATTCAAGTTTCCTCTTCCTGATTAACAAATTATTTATTCAGAATTATTTCCTCTTTTCTCTTTCACCTTCAAACTTCTCCTTCCTCTTTCACATTCAAGCAACCTTTCTTTTTCGTTGATTTTCCATTCAGTCAACAAGACATCTCCGTCGATGACATCCACTCGTCCTAGAAGAGAATGAAGATGAAGATGTGGATGAAGATGACTATGTTTATATGGGAGTTGATGATATTTTGAATGTTTAGACCATTTGTTTTTAGATTATTTTCATTTTGAATTAAGTTTTTCTATGCTTTTTTATGAATTTATGATTATGATCGTGAACTTATGAATTTATGCTTAGGAATTCGAATTTATTTTGTTTTATCTATGCTAGGATCCTCGAGTTACGTTTTTTAATCCTCTTCCAATTATGCATAAACTCTCGAGTTTATAAACATTGCTTTATAATACTTCAAAAGCATATATATTATTACTACTAGTTATTATTCTTCACATTCTTTAAATAATACTTTAAAAGAAAATGAGAAATTTTGTCCCTTTTCCTGTCTGCCTACTTACCATATTTTTCCTTTCCAATTTCCTAATAAATTCTTCAACTAACTCTATTGCTAAAAATTCACAACCTCTCACTACAATGTGAAATCCATGCAAATAGAGTGCAAATTCATCTAGATATTAAGGCACAAACATCTGACACCATATCAAAGTGAAGGGGAACACATGTTTTTCTATCAACAACAAAGAGAATAACCCCCACAAAATACTTACTACACATCGTAACTACTTCATTAATGCTCCCTTTATTATTACACCTTTAAAATATGGGGTAAAATAATTTTACAAAATAATATTTACATCTGTAAAATTATGTTGAAAATTCATATTACTTTTAACCCTTCTGCTTCCAAGTGTAATATTAAAAAGATAGTACATTAACATTCAAATTAGAATTCACATATGATTGGTTTTAGGCACATCCCATGTGACTTATGCATGTCAATTAAATGGTATTGGTATCTATTATGGGCTATGGAGGACATACCAAAATTTTGCATTGCCCAACCATTTAAGGCAATAAATCCTGTATTTCTTAAATCTGCATTAATGGCTACCATCACTAAATGTGGCACATAAATTCCCTAGACATCCCACTAAGAATCAGTTAATGTCAGGATTGTGATTGAAACATTTATAGAGTCATGCATGAATTCAAAAGAGAATGGAATTTTAGAGTTTAATTCTTGTATAGTACCATCATTGTAAACACTAAAAAATTTAAAATCAATTAATTATACAAATATGACTTTGGAAGTAAGTAGATTAAATTCAAGCATTTATAATAATTTGAGAAGTATAACTAATGAAGGAGAAAAAGTCTGATTTTTTATGGAAAATTCTAAAGGGTGTCTTAGGGCACTCTTGTCTTAGGGCACTCTTTAAGAGTTTTAACAACTATGTTTTTTTGAAATATTTAAGATATTAAAATATCTCTATTGTTCTTTATACAATTTATTTTTTAGCTTTATAATCAATATATCTAGTTGAATCAAAAAAATAAATTATCCTTTATATAAAATAACGGAGCTAGTAATTGATTTGTATATGTTTTTGAAAAATATGTGTATTTAATGCATTAAAAATAAAAATAATTAATTAGTTTATGTAATACTTTTTTATTTAAAATTCTTAAAAAATATTTTTGGGTAAACATGTCTTTTTTTTATTTATAAATTTGAGGCTAATTCCTCTTGTAAAGAAGAATTACAATGAATCACAAAACTCTTTTAACCTTGCTATATGTCTATGACCGAAATCAAATTTAAAACCCTAGTTAAGAGAAAAAAAACTTATATGGTCGGTTTATTTCAACTTTAAAAAAATAATTATTTCTTTATATTTTTAAAAATGGATTTTATAAAATCAGATTTCAAAATATTACATGTTTTTTATATTCGTAATTTCTAAATTTAAAAACTAACTTTGACATACTATAATATAAATATAAATTATTAAAGATCAAAATATATTCGACATCACAATTTTTTTTTAAAAATTATATCTTAAAAATAAATTTTATGAAAAATTATTTGAAATAACTTCAAAATTAAGTGATTATTTAAAATTTTAATATTTAAAAAAGTTCCAATAAAATAATCAAATATTTAAGATAATATTTTAAAAATAACTATTTAAACTAAATTTTCATTTAAAATTTTTATTAAAAGTTTTTGTATAAACATTTTTTTCATAAAATTATATTACACTATAAAAATTAATTTTAAAAAAGAGAACTAAAATAAACGGACTCATAATCTCATATAGGTTCCAATGGATAAAATATCTAACTTTAAATATATGTAAATTAAATCCTTAATATAAAAAAAAAACACTAGGTATTTAAATAAAATATGGTTATTTTTGTGGAAGTCATTCAAGTGAGTCTAAAGAAAGGTGAATATTAAATCCACTCATAAAAAGGAAAAAAAGTTGTGGCTTTGATTGGTGCTCAAAGATTTATGAAAAGGGTATGGGAAAGGCAGCTTCAGTTACGGAGTGAGTAAAAGTTAAAGGCATAAAAAAGGAGGTTTCATCCATTCAAGAAGCCAGAGGGAGGAAGGGGTAAAAATTAAAGAGAAAGGAAATGATCTAAAGTATGTAACTTTGTTATTTCAATGTTTTCATGTCTACCATAAAGGGATATAATAGACCCTAGCTTATATATCATCATGATGAATGTTATTTTTATGTTTTCATGTTTAGCGTAAAGGGATATAATAGACCCTAGCTTGTATATATATCATCATGATGAACTTGAAGTACGTATATATATTGTTGCAGCTAGACATCCATGCACATATATTGTGATAACGAGATAAATAAATAAACATAAAATCTTTATTTACATATATTAACAACAATTTATTTATTAATATTTTGGGTGCTTTAGTTAGTTTTTTCTTGATCTTACTCAACCACTTATGAGTCCTTTAGACATATGGTTGATGATTTAATTTGGTAGTATTTAATAAAAAATTAGTATTATCAAGCATTTTAATCAGCTGGAAATGCTAAAAATCAGCTCATTAAATGTTACACGTTGAAGTCTTGGTAATAGGTAAGACTCACTAAATTAAAAATAATCATTTCATTATGTTATGGTCATTGAATTTGCTTTCTCTCTCCATAAAATTACATAAAGTTTGAGTGAGTAAAAAGATTGTAATATTTATATTAAAAAAATTGTAATAGAAAACATAACGGTTGTTGTAGTTTGCGAATCTAACAATGCAATGATTAGGGGTGGCAAAACGGGCTCGGCCCGCGGGGCATGCCCGTTTTGCCCGCACTTTTGTGCGGGACGGGCCAAGGATTTAGACCCTCACTCTTAAATGTGTCAGTCCCGTCCCGTCCCGTTTTTTTCGCGGGCTTTTGTGGGCATGTGTATTTACATAAATTTTTGCATTTTTAGGCTTAAAGAGTGCAGTGTCCGCGGGCTTTCCCCGTCCCGCCCTCACGTTTTTGCGGGACGGGTCTAAGTTTTAGGTCCACATCCTCAACTATGACCGCCCCGCCCGCCCCGTTTTTTTGCGGGCTTTTGCGGGGCGGGCCTAAACGGGGCGGGCATGCCTGTTTGCCACCCCTAGCAATGATAGAGATTAATCGTTGTACTTGCTAAAAATTACAATGAAGTGATAATTCCTATTCGTGTAGGGTTGTTTCGTTTTAGGGTGTTTGACATGCATTGAGTGTATGCTCACATAAGGAATTTGAGAGGCTATGTCTATTGAATTTTTAGAGAAATTTGTACTTCTCATTCCATCTTTAGGAAGGAAGTATATATATACAACCTCTTGGGTTTGGGCTAGAGGGTTAAAAACGCGGTTTCTTATTCTTTCGACCAACAATGTGGGGACATGGGAAGACTTGGCTCCTCCAATGATCATGGGAGAGACAATTTTTTCTCTTTGACTAATATTCTCATATACTTACTGATGAGCCATGTGTAATAGGAAAAATGGGTCTTGGACACCAGTTTGGAGGGCGAACCAAGTCCATTTGGCGATCAAACCTAATCAGGTGATCAAACCCACTTCGGGCGCTCGCCTAATATCATTGAGCTTAGTCAGGAGTGTTTTATCATGGATTGTCCCTTTTTAGGCCTAAAAAAATTATCCCAGTCCACAGTCCCTCAAGCACGAGGTCTTGGAAAAGGGTGAGGTGATTAACTCAAGTGCGTTACTATCTTAGGAACCCCCATGATAACAAACCTTTGGGTAAGTTTTTCAATTTGTCACATGCAAAAGTCCTTCGAGCGAGACTTTGATAGTCATGTCCCTCATGTGATACTTAGATGGTTGAGTCTCTCAAGTGAGACTTCATAAACCACGTGTCTCTCAGGAGAGACTTAGATAGTCAATTCCCTTAAGAGAGACTTCGTAAAACGTGTGTATCTCAGATGATACTTAGATAGTCGAGTCCCTCGAGTGAGATTTGGTAAAACGTGTGTCTCTTAGGTAAGAATTAGATAGTTGAGTCCCTCATGCGAGACTTCACAAAGGTGAGTCTCTTAGGAGAGACTTAGATAGTCGAATCTCTTAGGAGGGGCTTAGATAGTCGAGTCCCTCAAGTGTGACTTTGTAAAGGTGACTTTGTGAAGGTCCAACGATGTATTGTTTGATAAGGTGGCAATGATCCTTCAATGAAGGTTCAATAATGTATTTCCTTATAAGACGATAAGGATCCTTCAATGAAGGTTCAATGATGCATTTCTTGATAAGGTGGAAAGGATGTTCCAAAGAAGGTAGAGAGATATATTGTTTGATATGGTGGGAAGGATCCTTCAGTGAGGGTCCAATAATGTATTTCCTGATAAGGCTCCAAGGATCCTTGAGTGAAGGTCAAGCTATGTATTACCTAATAAGGCGACAAGGATCCTTTAGTGAATGTCCAATGATGTATTACTTGATAAGGCGAAAGGCTCATTCAGTGAAGGTCTAAGGATGTATTGCCTAACAAGGCATAAAAGATCCTTTAGTGAAGGTCCGACATATAACTACCTCGTAGGGAGGCAATGATCATTCAATGAAATTCTTCCATATAATTATTTAGTATGGCTGAAAGGATCCTTCAGTGAAGGTCCAACGTATAATTTCCTTGTTGGGCGACAATAATCCTTCAATGAAGGTCCAACATTGTAGCATCTCTGAGTGGTGATGATCATGCAACGTATTGTGCGTGATGTTTTGATATGATCTTACTTTGTGGAACATTTTTTTGCAGTCTATGGAACATGTTTTGATGATAACAAATATTAGAGGTTAACATGCCTTTGGTAATGACAACAAGTCTCGATGATAACCAAAGAGAGATTAAAGATGAAACCAGATAATTAGGGTTGATGAACTTGACTATCTGATGATGGAAACCCAATGTAATATAAATCAAGCCTCATCTTAAGCTCAAGCAACTGTCTACAAGGATAAAGCATCTGACAAGTCTAGAAGTATATAAAAGTTTGTCTCGATACGTCTGAGTGAATATATATTGTAAAAGCATAAGGGCGTTATTGTAAAGTAATATGGCTAAACACATACACACATAAACAAGTTTTCATATTTATTTTTATCAAGAAAACATTTCTAAAAATGTCTTTAAGTCGTGTCAGACAAGTTTGGAACTGTTAGAAAAGATATGGGCAAGTTTTTGTTCTTGCCAATAAATTGGCACGTTATGGAAATCGATTGGACCAGGTCAAAAATTCACCCTAATCAATTAGGACAATGTCTTAATGCATGGTCATGGATAAATATTGTATCTTTCCATTTTGAGATTATTAATCGATTAATTTAGGCCTACCAATCAATTGGAGCACGATGCCAATCGATTGAGACATCATTATTGGCCATAAAACTTTACCTTTTTGTGTCAACCTATTGCCTATAAATAGAGGTCACTTCACTACAAACTGACCTAAATAGGGTTTGGACACATGGTTTATATATTCCATAAAAATAGTTGGAGCATTAGTCACCCCGAAAGGCATCACAAGAAACTCGTAATGTCTATAACGAATGCAGAAAGCAGTCTTCTATGTGTCAGAACTCGTAATGTGATTTCTTTGATGATACACCTACTATATATCAATCCTCGAGAACATATATGTTCCTTTCAATTGATTTAGGAGATCATCAAATGGTGATAGTCAATGCATAGTCTCATAGCACCATCTTTATTCTTTATTGATAAAACCAGAGCACCCCGGGAAGATATAGTAGGTAGGATGAAATTTTTCTCCAATAAATCTTCCAATTGCATCTTCAACTCTCTCAATTCAGATGGATACATTCTATAAGGCGCAGTGGAAACTGGTGTGGTTCCCAAAACTAAATTTATATAGAATTTCACTTCCCTGACAGGAGGTAAGGAAGTGACATCCTCTGGGAATACGTCTAAAAAGTCACACACTATAGAAATCAAAGAAATCACATTCCTTTCCTTCGAATCCATGGTGAGAATCAAAAGAAAGGGTATTTCTTCATAATATAGGCAGTGAATCATGTTAGTTTTACCTTCTAACAGTTCAGAAATCACTTCTCTTGGAGATGTTGGTTCCTTTGGAATGTAGATTTCCTTCTTCTTACGACCAATATAAGTTGCATTGGCAGAAAGCCAATCCATGCCCAATACTACATTCATCTTCTTCCTAGACAAATAGATCAAATCAACCATGAAGGTGCGATCTCCCGCTGAAATCAAACACCTCTCGCATAACCAAGTGGTACCCACATTGTCATTAGTGGCAGTGGTGACCGTCGTCGGGTTTGGTAACTCAGTTGTCTCTAATCCAAGCCTTTCGACACATTTAGTAGAAATAAAGGAGAGGGAAGCCCCACTATTAAACAAAACAAATAACCACTGCCCATTCATGTAACACATACTAGCAACCAAATCATTTTTACCTTGTACCTTCTTAGCACCAAAGTATAAACCCTTCATGCGTACCTGATGCTTCAGCAACTTTACTCTTAGGACACTCTCTAGCCATGTGACCTTCCTCCTAGAAATAGTAACACTATGTAGAACTAAATAAGTACTCTCCAAGGTAATGTTTCTTGAAAATCTTGCACTACGGTTGCTACATTGGTCGCATACCCTAAACATGTTTCCCCTTGGACAATGACCCCTTTTGGTTTAGATGCTGATTAGTCTTCCCAAGGTCACCCCGACTCTGCTTGGCTTGTTCTTTTTATTGTTGAATCTTCTTCAGACTTTGCTCAATGATATAACACTGATCAAGTAGCTCTGCATAAGTGTTACACTTTTGTTGTCCCACTTAGTAGTCTATTTTTCCTCTAAGTCCTATCATGAATTGGTTAATCTTCCAACGTTCATCATAAGCATAAAGGGCTTGACTTTAGTAGGTTGTCATGTCTTCAAATTTTGCCACTGTCATGGAGCATTGGCGCAACTACTATAACTCTAGCTCTTTCTCATCTCTCATAATATCTAGAAAATACTTTTCTAACACCTCCACTTTAAAGTGTTTCCAATCCTTAGGAATCCCCAAAGAAGTCATCCTAGTGGAGGCACTCTTATTCAATCTGGCTGCAGGTCCTCTGAACATCTAGGTAGCACAAACCACTTAGTCTTCCTTATAACATGGGTCACTAAGATCCTTTCAAAGTTGGTGAGCCATCCGCGAGCTTTGAGAGAATCAAGATCACAATGGGACTCTAGAGGTTCATCCGATAGAACTTTCGAAAACCCCTACTTCCTTCATTATATTGGGGAGACTATTGGGCACCCTGTATTTGTTGTATTATATACATAATAAATTAATGTTGTTGTAGTTGCATCTAAAGTTAATGTTGTTGTTGCATCTGCATCAGTTTCTCCCACTGGGTACCACATGCTTCTTCTCCAGGATTCTCATTCACATTATGGTCACGGTTTTTCTCTCGGCTTTCCTCTTCTCCTTGGCCGCTCAGCCATGGAAATGCCTGTCATACACATATATATCAAATTAGTGAGGCCTAACACTATGTAATATGATAGAATTTCTAATAACAGCAACACACACACATACAAGAACAAGTAAGATTAATTATCGATATTTCATGGATGGGTCAAAGATCGATCTGCTCTAATACTAATTGTAACAACCCAATAAATGTGTGTCTAGAATCACATAATTAAGCTGCAAAATATGGTAGAAACATAATACAATTATGATAAATTACATCAGTACATAAGTCATGCATCTAATACTACTTATGCCAAAATAATAAAAATGTAATAAAACTAAATATCATGATAAAGTACAGCAGAAACACATCAGTAACATGCTAAAGCAAGGTCTTCAAGTAAACATCCTCAAACAATCTTGCCTTTACCTTTAGCAGCTGATTGATCGCCTATATTATTATAATGAAAGGGGTGATAAACAACTATCTTAGTGGATTTATCTATTCTTAGGAGTCCTCCCATCTATAGGGTTTAATAAGAATTTTGTGTGACTCTAGTGAACTAATCCTTACGGGATTTCATAATCCATGGGTACCAGGGAAACAAGCCTCGTATCATGAGAGAATGGTATAAGGATTACCACCCATACAACCAATGTATACCAAATATAGAAACAGAATATTATGATTACATTTACATGAAAACTATGTAATCAACCATTCTTTATGGCCACTATACCTGAATTAATCCAACATCGAGTATTTTACAAACTCTATGGTTTCTCACATTGTTTCATTATATTCACATAACACATAACTTAATTAATGAGCGTATTAATTAATTTAATTACTCAGATACTCTCACGGATACATGGTACTAATTAGAACTCCACTTATAGGAACTTAGTACTTTTCAAGGCTCATACTAATTATGACTCAAAGTTTCATTAGGAATTTAGTATTTTTCCTTCTCTTCGCGTATGGTGAATTCCAAGTTTCATTAGGAATCACCATTTCGTTGCACATATGATAATTTCCTAATTTCATTAGGAATATAACCTCTTTAAGTTAGTAATACGCACCAAATTAATTTCTCAAAAATCAATTTCAACATACTAAACATAGGAGGGAAGAAACCCCCACCAAAGATCACATTTTCACCAAAACAAAACT